>NW_027286069.1:32102039-32574539 GCF_022747635.1 Hetaerina americana
TATCCACGTATAGAGATAGGCAGTATCATTTTACATCATATATATTCTGAATATGGTCCTAAACATAAGAATCAATTAATTAGCGCACTTGCTATTAGTCGTTCTCTCAACGTAGAAATATTTTTTGTATTTATTGGATGTAAGAATTACTATTTTGCGGAATATTACAAGACAGTGCCTATCGTGAGTAACGATAAGGCATAAAGTAATTAACTGCGGCTATGGGGGGTAGGAACGACTTCAAACACTGGCTAAGTGAGGATCTGAGAATGAAATAAACCTAAGTCTATGATCAAAGAGCCTACTGATATACATGCTATCTTTCATTCCTCTGGTGAAATATGGACGAGATTGAGGGAGATGCCACATTCCGTTTTATAACTAAAGATTTAACATTTTTAATATGTTATCCAATATTTTAGCACTCTTAATTGGAAAAATTGAATTTTTTACTGTGTTATATATCACCAAAGTTTTCATAGATTTTTTTGAAATGGCGATAAATTAAATAAATTCTATAATTGCTCAAAACGACGAAAAAGAAATGCTAGCGGACTTATAAAATGAAAGCCGGCCTGCCGTAATTAAAGGAAAGCATAGCCTTTACTACTGAGACTCAATTTTCACCGCGATTAATAAATATCTTGCGAGGCATTTACACACCCAACAGAATCGAAGTCAAGTCAATATAAGGAAATGGCCTCTCCCCTTCTTCCTACCATTATTTCCGAACTAATACTCTCTTCCTTCCCCCAAACCCGGACCATTTCTCCATTACCGCGAGTGTCAAACGAAGAAGGGAAGAACTAATGGCCTCAATTTCTGCGTGAATACAAATTTGTTTGAATATCCATAGCCCTTTTCCTCCTTCATTCCCTCCCCGCACGCCCAGTCCGTTCTCATGTCCCTTCTCATAACCCAACCCAACTGCCCTCCCCCATTCCCCTCCTCACATCTCTTTTCCTCCCCTCTCGCACGCCCATCCTCCCCGTCGCACTGCCTGCTCCTCCCTCCCTACAGTTGCAACCTCATCGATCCCGAAATTAAATGATGCCCCAGCGGCGGCGGGGGGGTGGGGATCGCGCGATCGAGTCCCGCCGATAAAAGGAGCGATGGGCATCGGGGGGCGCGGCGCCGAGTCCGCTTGTTCGCCCTTTAACCCCCCCCCCTGGGGGCCCCTACCCACCGTTTAACTCAAAACGCGTGGGGGAGGTGGTGGTGGACGTGTATAGCATTCGGGGTCGTGCGTCACTCAGCGCTTCGCGGCGTCGTCGTCATTCACGCCGCCTAGAGCCGCCACACGCGGAAATGGGGGTGTGGGACATAGTGCGGCGGATCTCGTCCCGCCTCCGGACATGCCCGATTCGGTTCATTCGCTCTCGACCAGCCTCAATTCACGTCGATGCTACTCTAAACGCTCCCGCGGTCCGCTCCCTTACCCGCCGACCCTCCCTCCCCCCCGCACGCACGTTCCATTCCTCTCACCCCCTGCCATTCACATTACGCTTCCTTCTCAAGCGGCATGTCTTTCCGGAGCTGTCCTTCGGCAGAAATATTTCCGGGAGACGACGAAACGATTGATTTTCCGAATGGAACCGCGTGTTCCTCCCTTGGTGTCATTCGGGTGGCTTATTGGGCTTTAAATGAATTTTAATGGAATAAATTGAAGTCGTCATGCAAGATAAGTACCTATGTTTTCCGACAAGGGAAAATTAGAGTAGTGCAGCTTGTATCGCAAAGCTCCTGTGTTCACCTCACTGAATATGTCGGATTCGTAAGAATATCCTGCAATGCAACGTTCAAAACCTAAGTCTGTCCTAAAATATTTTTTGTTGTTAGTTGTGTAATAATTGCAGTTTCCCTTTACCAGGATTTTCATACATAAGTAGAATTATGAATACATATTGTTGATATGCAGCTCATGACCCCTCATTTTTATATATCACTTCTAATAAAATATGATTGGTCTCTTATTTGCACCAATCGGTTAGCACCAAAATGGAAATACGGACGGACTTGGATGAGTCCATTCCATGAGAGCTATTTAGGCTTTATTCGCAGAGTATAGAAATAACTAGATCGTTACGTGCTACTTAATGATTACACATGGCAATCGACAACGCCTCGGTTACTGCGGCTGATACCGCGTTTCCAGGCTACCTCAAAGACAACGTTTAGATTGCTATCTTATGCACGATTGTTGTGCTGTTCCTTAATGGGATAGCATTGCTTAAAAAGCAGGGTTTGTTGTCATCTCGATCGTTAGAGCCTCATAAAAGTTTCACTGATGTTATATCAGAAGTTAGTAAAATAGTCAAACTCAGTATGCTGTTCTCCCATATGCATTGAAGGCGATTTTTTAGTTGGTTATTAATAAATATTATGTCAATTTAGCGAAATAACAATGCGTTTCGTATTCGCAATATGAATTTTCGCAACAATAAATTGGCTAGCAGTAGAGTGACATAGAGCACCAGCGTAACGCCCTGGAAGTACAGATTATGCAACGTAACATGAGTTACTTCGAAAAACCTGAGTTGGTAACCTTTAAATTAAGCCAGACTTAAGTGCAGCTGAGGCACAATATTTCTCCCGGTCGCTTCAATATAAATTACGTACGCCACTTCCCCGCAAGTGCCGCTCTGCGAAATTGCAAAACGCGTTCCTTGCGATGGGCGTCTTACGTGCATGTACGCGTGTGTAGCCACGAACGTGATCACATAGTCAGCAGCTCCTTGTGACATTCTGATTCCGTTGGACAATAAATAAAGTGCAGCACCACTGCCTCTAGGAGGGTCTGATAGAAACCGCGATAAAATTTTTCGGTCGACGTATACGTACGTACGTATTTCTTCCGACTTCATCGGAGAACCACGGTTTCTATTCGCGGCGTTTTCCCTCCTCTGTTGTTACCACTCCCTCCCGGTCTCCGTCTTCCTCACATCAAAGGATTCATTGTTGGACCCATGCGGATCCGGACGTCGGGTCGCTATACGCCTGTTAAGAGAGAATACCCGTGTCCCTGACCCAGTAATAAAAAATGTTTTTTAAAAATGGACACCGTCTCTTCTTTAGAACCCGTTGCGAGGGTGGTCGCAGGGGAAGGAATGTGACTAGGAATCCTGAAGAGTGATCCGGAAGACCTGGCGAGAGACGATGACTCAAACCCCGTCCGTCCGTTCAGACAGAGAGGGAGAGAGAATTGGAGAGAGAGAGAGAGAATGAGAGAGTCTCTTCTCCTTCCAAGGCCACGGGTTGGGTCCACGTCCGTCTCCCAGCGCGGACTTCGATATGGACTTGGTCTGGCGATCGGAGAGAAAAAAAAACGAAAAATAAGAGGGAGGAAGGGATCCGAATCGTGGTTGAAGGAATGGTGGCGTTTGCGCGAAAACAAAAGGGGTGTCTGACTGACAGGAGGAATTCAATCTCGAGAGGGCGTGCCTTGAGCTGTAAGGAAGGATTTCAAACGGAGCGGGGGAGGGGTAAAGGGGAAGAGGAGACGCGCCGTGACGATGACTCGAAAGACGGCGTGGGAATGGTTTAGGAGTTACAGGGTGAGGGACTGGCGGAGGGTTGGTCGGGAAATGGGAAAGACTGAGATGGAGGAGTGGGGGAGGAGGGAGGGTGGGTTCGACGAGTCGTGAGTCTTTCGTGGGGTGAGGTTCCCTCTTAAAATGAGTCCGCATCGATATTCAACGCCCCGCTGGTCAACGGCTCGGAATGGCTGTGGAGATTTAGGGCGCGCACCCCTCCGCATTCGAAATCTCCCCCGGGGGGTGAGTGTCGGTGGTAGTGGAAGACGCTCCCTGATCCTCACGCGGGTTCCTTCGCGGGGATTCCGGGGGCGGATAGAGAGGAGGGGGAAGACGTTTTATCCAAATGGAGGAGAGTATAAGGGAGTGAGTATGGGGGTGAGACGAGGGACTAAGCATTCTCTCTCCAATTTTCCCAACAATCACTTTCAATATTGAAACCAACTCCGAGGGGGAAAAATAGGGACCGGTCGTCCTCTTCACGCGATCCGTGTCGAATCACCCCCACAATGATTTCAATCGAAGTTCTCTCGCCCTCTCAACCCTCGGCAGGAGGGGAAACCTGTTTAAATGGCGCCCATTTACCATAGACTCGCGACTTTTCCCCCGGCATTATTCCCGCTTCTCTGAGCCCTCCACATCCACCCCTCGCGTGACGCACTGATTTTTTTTCTCCCTACTTCTCGCTCATCTGAACATCCATCCTCTTACTTTCTCTCTTGCCTTGTATTCCTTGAGGAATGAGAGCTGAAGGGAGATCCTGTTTTCGTATTTTTTTTCTCTCTTACTCGCGTGTCTTATTTCTGCCACCGTCTTCGCTCCAGTTGCGTCCTTTGAATTCGATGTTTTGTAATTTTGTGTGTGCCAATTTTTTATACATTTTTCTTTTTTTTCGTTCGTACTTTTTTGACGGCTGTCAACTGAAAGGGGGAATTTGTGTCTTTTTCCAAGGTCACCTGGATGAAGTTGTCACTATTTTCCTGCCTCTTCCTCAGTTTCTTTTCTGCTTGCTGCGTTTGTCAAATTAGACTTCTGAGTTTCCTCCGTGTCTCTTTTCCCTAGGCCATTTTAAGAACCCTCAGAAGATGCGTCAAATTTACCTCCGTAGGAGACTTGGAGAAAATGTTTGTAAAAGCCGTCAAATCCGCCATATACTCCAGATATTCGATCCGGGAAAACGAAGTTTAAAAATTGAATGCAGGTAACAAAGCCAGGTTTTCCGTTACTGCAATGATTTAACTACAGTACTTCACAACTGTAAGTAATTTTACTCGGATTTGATGTGATTTTATATTTTTAACGCATGTAAAATACTGTTACAAATACATGTTGCGTATCGAGTAGATAACTTAAAAAACGATGGGATTATTCACCCGTCTTACAGGTAACATAACGTGGGAGGGAAGGAAATCTTATTCTATCATGCGAAGAATAGCTTGAGCTGGGAAGACATCAATGATAGAGAGACAACTACAACGCAGAAATAAGTCGAACAAGAATGTCGCAAATAAAAGTATTTAGCAAATAAGGTGACATTCTATGGGCCATAGACGTAGATGATTGGGAAAGAACACAATGGAAAACTAGGAGTCTTTAAAACTTGGTTATCGAGGTTGATGCAAATGATCAAATGGATATGTGAAAATATGGTAACCTTTTTACTTCATCCACCTCCCCGAGAGTTGACTCTCCCATGCGGTGAAGCAACGATAGGTGATCCGTATGTGTAACTGCTCTTTGGGAAGGAAATACATAAAATAGAAATACGATTTTAGATCTCCACTTTATTTTTTCAACCAGTTCATTGTAATTTGTAGGAACATGTTTACAAATATTGATATTTCAACGACTTACCACCACTGCATTCCTAGGGAACGCACGTTCACAGCAGTGAAAGCGCTAATTAAATATCTAGATGCGTTGGAGGAAGAATAGACTACGTATAATTGCAAATCAAAAAGAAATAAAATATGGATTGAGGACCCCATGAAATATGATGAAATTGTCCGAAAGAAAAGAGAAAAAGTCAGAAGGAAATAGCTAATGAGAAAATTAAGGGGCAAAAGTGCCTTGTCATAATTTTTCGCAATGTTCTATATTGGAATTAAGGAGAATTTTCATTTAATACTGAAATGTATCTTTAATATTTTGCAAGCTTTCGCCGGCCATTCTGACGGTTTTATCAAGGAGTTTCCACGTTTATATGACCGTTAGCATCCTAAAAATATTAATGAGTAAAATATATATCAGGCAAGGACCTCTAATTCCCTATAATAATCATTAAACTCGTAGAGATATACAAAAGACCAAAACACTCAATACAGACAAGGGCTGTGAGCTTTCATTTGTATTGAAAAGAATTCTAAAACATTTTTTAAACTGATTCATTACACCTCTGTTGTAAGGGACACAAACAAAAAAGAGGTACGGTCAAAAATAAGATGGCCAAATGAAATAATCATTTCTTGCCTATTGAAGGCGTTCTAAGACAAAAGTTTTCAAAAAAATAAAGCCACAAACAACGTTACCGAAAAAATATTATGAATCCCAAGGGGGAAATATGTCGGCCAAACAAAGAGGGATATGAAGCATACAATCTATCGTGGGAAAATAGAATTAGCATTCGAGAGGAAATAATTTAGGGATGCGGAGAACGGATCTTCGGATTCAAAATCCACTGGAAAGTTCCCTACAATGAAGGGAATCAACATGAAATCGTTGACAATGGAAGATGGATATACCGGACTATATAATTTTATCGCCACGACAGAGGATTCGTGGACTTAACCCTAAACAACACGTTGGTATGAATGAAAAGACGGTTGAGAGCCGGTAGGGGATTTGCTTTAAACCGTATCTTGATTTATTTTCCTTATTCGCACGGATACCTTTCCAATCGTTTAAAATCTCCATTCATCCGGCTGATTAGAACACTGAAATGAATCAATTAAGCCTTCCCTGAGGTATCATCCTCGAACTTCGTCCCTCGCGTTTCGGCTCAAAACAGTCGCGCAGGCGGAATCTCCTCCCCACCACTAAAAATGAGTCCTTCGCCCTTTCCGATCACTTCCTCTCCCCCATCCCTTTCTCTCCTGCTCCCGAACCCCAAATCCCCGTTTCCGTACTCGAGACACTGCTCCCCATCCCCTCGTCTTTCCACTCCACCCGGAGCCTTTTCCGCCCAGACCCCCTCCTCCTTCGCAATTTCCACATCCCCGATCCCTTTCGGTAGCACACGCCCACCCCCCCTTGTCCACCCCCATGATAACATTCATCCCCAAATCCAGACCTCATATTGCCTCCCATCTCCCTCCTATTTTTCACCGAACGTATCTGATAAATTGATTATCGGCAGTTACTTAATTAATATTCACGACAGTCCGCCCGAGGCCGAGAGTGGGAGAGAGGGAGAGGAAAGAGCGTGGAGCGATCACTATTGGGGGATGAGGAGAGTCGGAGGGAAGGTAGAAGGAGGGTTTTGTAGCGGCCCAAGCCATTTTCAAAGGAGAAAGGAGGAGAGTAGAGTTTTTTATGCGTGAAGGAGAGAGGGAGGCCGGGAGAGTGTTCCTCTCCTTTCAGATCAGAGACACGAAAATCAACAAGCGAGAGAGGGGGAAGGAGTAAGTGACATGAATCACGGAACGAGTGGGGGAGGGGCAGGGGAAGAGGGGAAAGGGATTTTGGGTCGATGGGGTGAGAGGATTATCAATCCCCCCATCCCTCTCTCCCGTAACTCTCCTCGCATCCCTAAAAGAAGTATGGGTTCGAGTCCAGAAGTGTTTCCGTTCGCCGTTTGATTAACGAGGGTCCGCGGTTCGCCGGGAGTAAGGGAAAGGGTGAGGCAAGGTGCGCTCGGGGATAGAAGACAAGGGGAAGAGGGGATGGAAAGAGAGGAAAGGGTTATGGGGGGAGGGGACAGGTTGAGGATGAGGTCGGTAAGGTTATAAGGGAAGGCTTATACGCGGGACAGGTGGGGGGATGGAGTGAGGGTCCCCTTGAGGGTGGACTGTGGGTGCGTGCGGAGAGGGAGATAAGGGAGGAGGAAAAGGGATAGAGTCGATGCGGGGTGGTTGAGGCGCGGTAGGGGAATGTGGGAGAGAGGAAGTTGTCGCGGAGTGTGAGGGGAGGAGGGCGCGTGAGTGTACGAGTATAGGAGAGGTGAACTGAAAATGGGAAGGAGCGATCCATGGAGAGAGGGATGGGAGACATGGCGTCTGGGGTTAAAGGAAGCGAATGATTTTTGAAAGCGACGCCGAAATAGATATGGTAGTAACTTGGATTAATCTCTCACCGGGATGGTAATTAAAACCTATGTAGATTCGTTTGAGTTTTTGCGAATCGATAGCAACACGTGAGGAAGGACGAGTGAACACCTATGCACGCGCAGATGGGCCAGATAATGACAGAGTGGGAGAGAGAAAACCTCTACACGAAAAGAAGAATCGGCAAATTTGAATAAAAGAGCCCGAGGGGAAGGAGGGAATTAGACTGGGGATATCGTAAGGGGGAGGAAGGGATAGCTCCGTGATCACTCGGTTCGAGGCTTTTCGGCGGATTCGGCGAGTGGGCATACGCCTGTGCACGCGTGTACTCCCTTCTCTCTACGTCTTTTCATCGTGGATGGTGTAATTATTCTTCTTATGTAATATTGCGGGCGCATTGGGGGAGTCACACACGTATCTGTAACCCCTTCCTACGATAAATGACCGAAGCGAATCACCCGCGAATGGATCGATGTGAATGTTGGTTTTCGTGCGAGAGGTTGGGATTGGAGGAGAAACAGGATGAGGAAGGGAAGGGAAACGAAGGCGGAAGGACGAATTCCTCCGCCTCTTTCGTCGAACGAGATAATTTAAGCGCTCCATCCGCCGGGTCAATGTTTGCTCGCGTAATTGGATTGGCCACCCGCATTGTCTCCGCTGCGGAGGAAAATAATTTTATTCCGGAAAAAATACCGTGCACGGCGGAGGTGGAGGGGGGGTTGGATGAAAAGATGGGACGAAATCATTTGATAAACTTCGGATGGTTGGGAACTGCTGCATTTTACTTTCAGATGTCATTACTTTCCTAGCTAACGTTTCCTAGTAATGACCGTGACAGTTTCTCAGTCCGCATGAAGGCGAAATCCCCATCTCTCACTTACGCACGCGACCCTCCGGTATGGTTAACCTCAACAATTACTAAAGTTAATCTTGGATTTCTCTCGACCAAAATCTTCTTTACTGCACAGACTTTGTAATAGAACAATGCTATTATTGCCCTGTAATTTCCCTGCAGCCATCTCAAACTGTTTGGTATTCATCTAGAGGAGTTCAGGCTCATTTTTTCACCTGGAAAAGATCGCTCTTGATTGAGAGGTATTTTTTTAACTAGGCTCGTTCTCAGCCAATTTTATAATAATGGTGGTATCATTTACTCTATGGTTTATGCAGCTGCAATGCGCTTCTTTCCATCATTTTTTAATAATATTTATGTAATAATTGAGAACGTGGTAATTCAGTGAACAGAGCACTGGGTTACTGACTGAGTTCGATTCCGGGTACCCCTTAAGGCATACTCAGCTTCACCTAGGCTTTGTGATTTTTTGGCTACCAGGTCTTGCTGAGAAACAATAGAGCGCACAAGAAAAGGAATTCCTCCGCGTACGCTGATGCGTGAATTCCACCCGCCTTTAGGCTTAGTAGTAGGTGAGTTCTTCCCTCATCTATCAAAGTAACCTTCAGGTTGAGAACTGTGGTTTTTATGTGATAATTAGTTTTTCAGTTGCGCTTTTAATTTCGGTGATCCAATGATGAAAGTCATTTTGCGTCTAACAAAAATTTCAAAACATGCATTGGATCACTTCTAATGCCTTTCCATAGGCGAGATATGAGCCCGTGGCGTTATGTTATTTTGAACGTAATTCAATATTCGATATTGCTATGATTTTACAAGAGGAATTTCGTAGCTGATGTTTACGTTCTATTCATTATTTTTAGCCTTCTAGACATTACGTGTACGTGTATCATAGTTATCATTGATATCCGCGTCCTTGAAAAATAACCTCCATGTGGCGCATATTCCCACGTTTTCTGTTATTTTTTAACGGCTTGAGGAACTGAAATTATTGAAAGATCCGGCTTCAAAAGGGAAGGAGTAGATGTGTGAGGTATTCAAAGACAGACGTTCAAGGCACTGAATAGAACTGCTTCATATTTAATTTCTCTAGGTTTCGAAAGGCTTAGCACTCAATTCCCCTGATATCTTAGAATGAGCTGTTAATGATGAAATGTAAAATCAAATTTGTCACTCCAACTTTAA
Source organism: Hetaerina americana (assembly GCF_022747635.1). NCBI lineage: Eukaryota > Metazoa > Arthropoda > Insecta > Odonata > Calopterygidae > Hetaerina > Hetaerina americana. The sequence continues at coordinate 32,111,873 of NW_027286069.1, forward strand.
TGAGCTAAGGTTTTAAAAGATCACCAAATGAATACATTCAGATTTTATCGGTCTTGATCCACTTTTCAGCGTCCTAGATATATTCATACCCACGTTTTGCATCAATTAACGAGACACTTAAATGCACTTTGTATACAGTCACTGCAAGACTAACTATTCGTGCAACTATAACAACGGAGTAATTTCCGTTTTAATTAAGTTTTGTGTCGAGACAGCAGGCGATCAAATAAATGGCTCAATATGTATGTGGGTGGAAGGGGAATTAACCTTTTATTGCCGTGACATTTTACTACTCTGCAGTGTAAGTACTTTAAAGTGTATTGAGATTCGCGAAGTATTAGTTGTCATATTATGCATTTTGCTTCACATTTCATTGTACGATATGCCATCGTTCTCATGGGGGAATCTGTGGTGCGGCAGTAGGAAGTACAATAAATCCCTTTCTGGCGCAGCCCAGGGACTTTGCTAGATGCGAGAGATCAGGAGTTTAATTAATTTCCATTCAGTAGAGCAGGGTTTTCAAAGGGAATTGGAACGTCCTTATCCTTTGTACTAAATTATACGACACAAAAAAAATCCTTCAGCTCATCTTGAGACGCTTAAATTTAACATTACAGCTTGATTAATTGCAACCAGCCTATTTAGAATATGTTTTGTCTGGCGTACAAGTAAAAAATTCCAAATATCACTAATCATTTTCTGCAGGAAAATATATTTCTCTCTGAGATTGAAACTGTGTGATCTCATAAGCGCAAAAAATTTAATCAGAGAACCCCGTTATTGTATTGGAGCACGCGACCGGAACAGGAGATTTATAAAAGTTATTTTTTCGAACGATCAAGAGGTCCATTCATGCATTTTTAATACGCAATCATTATTAATGAAGGTTAATTTCCGCATTCCATTAGCGGCAAAATTGTATCACATAAATTAATATTCAGCACCTTTCGTTTTTATGCGACAAACAGTGGATAACAAACAAATCCATGCGTTTTAAAAGAACTCGAAGGGAAGTAAATTGAGGACCGCAACTGAAAGATATTAAAACGAGTGCAGGGTTTTTTTTGAAATTTTATTTCTTTATTCTTCTAACCACAATCAATTTACAAAATTAACTTGAAATTTTGAAAACAATGAGATTTTTACTGATGTGAGCCTTGAGTAATGAGAAATAGCTGGTGAAGTGTATGTAGTGAAGAACCAAAACCCTTCGCTCTCAAGAGTGTCCTCTATCCCCTATTACGTATTTAATTCAAAGTTTTCTTCGCCATGTACGTATTTCAAAGAGCAACCCAGTGACACCCGAGGTAGCTTAAGGCTTTAGCACTTCTTAATTGCATCAAAACTTTCTCGAGAACTTTGGAAGTAACTCATCAAATTAGGAACTTAACTATGAAGATTAAGAATGTGCGGAGGGCATTTAAACTTCTTAATCCCACGACTAAAATTGCACTCTCGATGCACCGGAAGATCCTGCCTATCAGCTCCAGTTTCGGCCGGGGAGGAGTCGTTTTTGAGGTCAACAATTAGCGGAGAAAACTAGTTGTTCCGAGTTTCCGGAAGAATAGCGAAATTATCAGTATTTCCGTGAGGTGCTAAGCTGATGGTATAATAGCAGTCATACCCCATTGATTTAACTCCTCAATATACGATAAAGTCATAAAAATAATCTAATTTCACATGAGGTCCATTCAGTGACTGCACAGCCTCGCAATCGATCTACGTAGAAATCTAGGTTAACACAATAGCCTATGGAGACAGGAAAGTTCTTGATTCATATCTGAGCGAGTCTCAGGAAAACCCCGCACTGTATAATATATATTTATGTATGATTTTCTTGAATCTTAGCAGGTTTATAAACGCTCCCTAAATAATGAGTGAGTGAATTTCGTGTTACCAAGGGCTTAGCACGCGGTGAACTCCACAGTATAAAATCGTTCCCCGTGCGAATATCGGTAGTGTTTTGCAATGCCAATTCTCATCATTAATTAAAAAAACACCTCTGTGACACAATCTTTATACTTCTTGTCATGGAATTAATAACCTTAAATTGAAAACAGCTCCACCCCTTCCATTTCCATCAATCCCAACACTCACTTCTCGAACTCTTTCTCCGTTCCCGCTTGACCTCTTTGAGTCCTTTCGCGTGCTCCAAACCCCCTCCCGAAGCCCTTCCTCCCTCCAAATCCCTCCACCTACTTTCGCACCCCCCACCCTTGCCTCCCCCTTCCACCCTCCTCTACTCCCACTCCATCCTACCTTACTTTTTTATTTCACGGCCTCAATAACTCCGTCACAAAATTTATTCGTTCATTATCATCCAGCCACCATTTTATGATTTCCCTTCTCGTATATTTTCGCGCACAATTCATTTATTTAGTCCGTGTGCGTATGCGCCCTCAATAACATTAAAGTGTACATTTATATATAAATATATATAAATGCATAAATATGAATGTGTACGGCACTGAATATTTCCCGGCATGTATCTCCGGAGAGCAATGAAAAACGTGGATTTTCTCTTATTTGAGCGCCTTCGGTTGAGTAGTCGGCAGGCGCTGCATCCATCCTCTCCTACCCCCCCCCTTTCACTCGCCCCTGCCGGTTTTTAATAAAATGACTCCTTTGAGCTCTGAGTCTATTTGATGGTATCGAAATATGGGGCAGAAGTATGTGGGTCTGTAGCGGCACGGTCCCTCCCGGCGTATAAAGCCCCTTTCCCTAAAAAAAAACTACTCCAATAGATTATAAAAGGATTCGTTTGGAGGCTGTGGAGCATGCCCGAACTCCTTCATGGAATAACGCGATACAATATTATCTTTCTTCTTCCAATTGGTTAAATTCGAAGGGCCGCGCTTTGAGCATTGCCAAATATTGTTCCAGGTATGCGGGTTTGTGAGTACTCGTTTCAATGTTCAGGAGGTAAATCAGGAGTCATCATCGTGATGGCCGTTTCCAAGCATTTACGAACGATGAAAACTACTATATAAGAAACATAATATTGATGCCAGTGTTTTGATTAATTAGTTTTAAGGTATTTATTAGGTCCTTATAGCTTCCATTAATGGCTGTACACTTTGGAGATGAGGCATTTATAGTTATTCCACAATCCTAAAAAAACATTTAACTTAGCCTAATTATTAATTCCTTTCAAAGTGAGATATTTTTTCAAAATTTAAAAACCAAAATCTACAAAAACGTAACACCAAAAGAGTATATCGGGTTCCAATAAAGGATAGATTTAATTATTTAAGGTTTACCAGAATTTATAATCTGTATAATCCTTCATTATTTTAATTGTTCAATCTTCAGCATCTGTGTCGTTTAACTTACGGAAAATGAATATTTGTTAGGTTTATTTCAATATAATTTCGATAAGCCATAGATTTAATCTGGAATGTATGAGTCCGTTAGTTTTTGTTAATGAAGATTAAATTGCGAAATGCCTGTAAACATGATGTTCTCTTAGTCATTGTTTGCCCAAAAACTAAAATTTGTTCTTACAGTTTCATACAGAGTGCATCAGAGTAATACAAAGCGATATGTTAGCTCTGGTATGTTGAGTTCTTGAATGCTACCGTCAAGTCTCATCATGTTTCCATTCGTGTTGAATTATGTAAAATGCCCATGAAATGGAAGCACTTCGATACCATCGAAAACTTGATTTTCCCTCTCAATATCTCTCTTTACAATATTTATTGAATCAAATATATGTTTGTATATTATATTATTCCTTTTTTTAGAGAAAAAATACCTCCAAAGTCAGTTTCTTAAAGGGTTACTGCAACTTCCATACCCTCTTGCATGAACCGGTACGTACAAAAGTTCATTTAGTATCATCGTCTTCATACAAAGCTCAAGTTTGGAATATTTTACTTGTGTGTGTACTCTGACCTCAGTCATCAGGCTAATAAAATGAAGAATTAGCGAGCTACTGTTCCCTGGGGTTCCTCGTTACTCATTCACATTGCAGAACTGCAGATATTGAAATAGTTTTGTCGCATCTGGAGTAACAGCAGTGTTGTTTTGCCAACCATTATGATCCCGGCTACGAACTATGGTGTATTATATGAAGAAGCGCTGATGGCGCGTCTTCGACTAATTGGTGGCCTCTTGCTCGGTAGTAGTACTCACCGAATCGCAGTATGTTCATCCGATTTCGCAGAACATTTAGGACACCTAACAAGGTTGGACTCCTTTGTCCTCCTTTTTATATCCGCGACGGCTTATTTGTCAAGCTAAGTCCCTAATTAGGTAGGTAATCATTTTGTCTGTAGGTCACCATTCGCAATCAGGTGGACGAACTCGACGGTAAAAATCCAGCCATGAATTCATACGAAACATTTACCAAATAAGTACTAATTAGGTAGCAAGTAATTTACAATTTATTAATAGTCAGGAGAATTTAAATATTAATTCCTTTATCACTGGACTTCGTTGGACTTAACAGTCTGTCGCATAGCGTCTAATGTGCAGTCATGGTAATAATTCTGATGCATACATTTTTAAGTCAAGATAAAAATAATTTGATAAGCATGGCTGAGTGTGCCATTCACACTGTGCTTTATAATCAAGCCAAGAGCGATAGCAATACCACGATGGCTAAGGGCGTCTTTTCTCTATGGCTTGATTAACGATGCTTCAGGGTGTCCCGTGGCTACCAGATCCTCAATTGAAATATTAGATAAGGAAACCTTCGTCGCCGACCAAGCGTTCTATCATTTGAAACAAGTAATCATTGTGCGTAGCAGCATTTATCGGAGAACTCCGGCATTAACTTTCCAGTCGATGGCGTATTCGTTGACCCCACAACATGGACGGTTTGTGGTTTCGGGACCACGACCACGGAGCTTTCGACCAAAGAAAGGAATATCAGATGAAATGCCTTACATTTTGATAATTATTCCATTAAAAAGACGTGGGATTCATTAAAAATATATTTGAAATTTGCCCATTATGAGGTGAGCTGAATACCTATTAAAGGTTGTTTTAAGAACTTTCAGTATTTTAACTCTTCAAAGGGCAAAAGAGTACTGGTACTGCTCGGACATAAAAAAAATCTCCAGAATTCGTGGCCACCACCAGAGAAGGAATCGTATTCCCTTTTGAAAGGAGCACTAAATGGACGAATGAGTGTGTCAGTGGCGCCGCCATGAAGGCCCCAGTTTTGTCGCATGAATTCCCTAACCAAGCGTAGTAAACCAGCAATCGTTTGGTTCGCGATAAATTTTAATATTTACGCTTATATAAGGTAGATAGGCTAAAAAAATATAAATGACACTTCGATATGTGCACAGTGAATTTTCATATTGCGCAAGTTCTCTCGATAAAGGAAAGAGGGTGGGTAAGGCGTCAGTCCAAACCTTGGGTAATGAGTGTCGACGAAGGTATAAAAAAAAAGATCGAGGCGTGTAGAAAAAAAAAGTGTTTTGCATGAAGAAAACACGTGGCACAAACAAGCCAACTTCGTAAAGGGTTAAACCGGGGTCAGAGCGTTGGCAGTTTCCAGGTTGAAGTGATCCGGGGAGGGAGTTGTTGACCGTCAGTTTTCTTTGAAGATAGTCGCGTTCGCGCTCACAGAAGTTTCAGCAGTGCTTTGATAATTCCGCGTAGTTTCGCCGTTCGATTCGCTTAGTCATTAGTCTCCCTTTGGCGAGATTAAAAAAAAAGCGGGAGCAAGTAAATTGCATGAAACGTGCCCCTTTTGGCGAGTTGACAAGTCTTTGTAACCGGTAATGTCCCAAAATAATGTGGCCATTTTTCCTAGCCGAAATATTGCCACCGAAATGATTTTTTTCTAACGAGCCTCTTTTTTGGATATCCTTAAATATTAGACGCCCCAATTTCCGTAACATAAGACACATATCGTTGGTTTGATATTCATTTAATAAAATTGTTCCCGACACCAAGTTTTATAACCTATGTTTATGAAAAGCGATTTGTAGGCCTAATTGTGAACTTAAAAGCAATTAAATGACAATGATGAAGAAGGAGCATTCATTATATTTTAATCTTATTTTGGAAATACCGCCACCCAGTACTTTGGAATCGCTCCATCAAGTCGCTTACATTTCTGTAGTTTATTTTATTTACCCTGGATTTCTTATTTTCAGTATAATGAGGCGGTCTACATATTTCTTTTCCGCCTTGGGAACATTTCATCAAGGCACTAACTTACCCGATTGCCGTGCTTGGTTCTCGTCGGCGTCGTTAGGCGAGCCAAGATAAGGAGGGAGAAAGAACTCCTTTGGCAGCTAAAGACCTCCTCCTCCGTAGGAGCAGAAAGATGGTCGTGGAAAATCGATAAATAAGCGATTAAGCGATGGTTTATTCCCCGTCGCTAAATTTCGGGCTCGAAAAAGGGAAATATTTTAATGACGGGTGAAGCAGAACTTACTGGAATTATTTTTCTCCCGACATCACATTTTATTTTAATTACCCTCCAACTTTCTTCTCCAAAACCCTCGGCTTCTTCTTCGACCACAATTTTTTTTTCGATTGCTCACGTGAACCACATTCGCGGTTTTTTTTCTAAACCTTCTCTAGTGCAATCGCCGAAATGTTTACAGCCGTACCTTTCTCCACCCACTCGTTTTCGACCCCGAGAAACGGAGGAAAATATTTGAGTTCTTCCGCTTGTAAATGACGTTGGGACGTTGATGCTGTGGCGGCGACCGCTGCAAGCAAGCAAACGCGATGGCGTTGGATTACAAATTTTCTCGCGAAAAATATGATTAGTTACGTCCGAATGCTAACAGTTGCGTGCTAGGCCCAGTGAAAGCGATTGTGAGCTTTAGAGGCTGGTTTGTGTGGCCGGCGTCAGCCTGAACGAGGGTGTCAATTAAGCGGTGTGGTGCCTGAAGGGATGGAGATGAAGGGAAGGCTGCCGTGCGTTTGACCGCTAATTTCACCCGCCGCCTTTGTTTTCGTCGGCAACAGCAGACCCCACAGCCTTCCAGAATTATTGCCAGTGGGCGCGGTGCGACGGGAAACCTCGAACCAGGCGGCACGGTTCCCATCCCAAATGGGAAGTTTCTCTTTTTTTGGACGTGCACCATCACACTGGTTTATCCCACGGATAGGGCTTTGCTGAGTGATTCATTGAACTACCTTACGGACTCCTCATAAGTCGCGCATCCCCTCACATCCATCACGTCGACTCGGAACATTTACATGCAGACACGTACAGATTGAAATACATCGTTTTTAACTACCTTTATTCTTCATTTCATGTACCGGCTATTACCCTTTTAAAAAGTGGGTATATGAAATATACCCTCTTTTTAAAGTTTATAAAAACTTGTTTCTGCATATTAAAGTTCAACTCTATTTAACGGTAAGTAATTGTTTACTGTTTTTTTCAACTGGGTACATACGTGTAAAAAAAATGAACGAAATATGTTCTACATTGATCGTTTGTGAGGTGAAGGGTGCTGATAAATGGATGCTTGTTAGCTCTGTAATTCCATTTTTACCATTTGAAATATCCTTCATGCTATCCGTTCAACTAAAGTATAGAGGAGGGATTTAATCACTCCTCCTTCAATAGAGGAGTGATTAAATCACAGATGAGTCAATAAAGAAAAACAAATTCAACTGTTGATATCACATAAATATTATATAAGGTTAAATTAGAACTCAATTAAATGTATTTAGTTCTTATGATTGTGCCTGATAGGTCATTGTTTTCCCATGTTAATCCTTTGGATTTTGCGCCATCGTATGAATTTCTGCACATAAAATATAAATTTCCTACTTACCTGGCGAGTTTAACTTAAGAGCTCTTGTATCACCGATTTGGAATTTTGTTACACTTTCAAACAGTTCTATGTAGCACTGTAGTAGTCACATTAAATTAATCCATTTCCTATATGCCTAGTAAAATGGGTTATGTAATAATTCAAAAATGATTGAACTGAAATATCGATTGAAGATACTGTATGTGTGTATATATATGTGTGTGTATATATATAAATATATATATATATATATATATATATATATATATATATATATACACAGTAATCAACCCGAAGGTCGGTTTTGTATTTGCCCAGGAATCGAACCCGGGACCTTCCTGTCAGTAGTCCAACGTTCTACCCTCTGGACTACCGCGACCCACTATATATATATATATATATATATATATATATATATATATATATATATATATATATATATATATATATATATATATATATATATATATATATATACATATGTATATGTATATATTTCTAAAACTTGGACGTCAACAAACAATATAAGAACACAAAAAAAGAACACTCACACGTTATTTCTTGATACTTTCGACGGAATTTAGCTCCGTCTTCATCGGAAGAAACAGACAGTACTTCTGTCTGTCTCTCTTCTGATTCAAGAGGGATGGGAATATCGTGAGATTGGGGTAATTAATGACTAGTATTAATGAGTGGCGGGTCAGAGAGTGGGAGGGATGCTAAAATGGCATTTATCAAAGGAAGTGTTGTGTTTGGAGGCGTGTTTGGGGATTGGGAGCATCCCAATCAGGGAAGAATTCTTTCATGAGGCCCAGTGGTTATTGATTTCAATATTTAGGGGCGTGGTAAACTCTCCAATATAAAAGGCAGGACATAGTTGGCACTTTGGAAGGTAGACTACATTGCTAGAAATATATGAGGAATAGGGAACTGGTGGGAGAGAGTTAAAAAGGGGGTGGGAGAGGGATGGGGTTCGGATTTTGAAAATAGGACATGTTTTGCATCTACGTTTATTGCACGGCATGGGAGTGGCTTCGGGACGGGAAGGGGATTCAAGGAGTGTACTGGTTGATTTGAGAAGATCTGATAAGTTGGTCGTGCGTTTGAAAGTAGCGGAGGGACATTTGGGAAAAAGGATGGTGGTGGACGTATCGTTTTTGAGGATAGGGTAGGGGATTTTTAAGATTGGTATCAAGACTCTAGGCCAGGGAAGTATGTGGTACAAATTGTAAAAGAATGGGTTTCTAAGTAGGTTTCGGAATATACGGATGTCTTCGGATTCTTATGTTTAGGAGGGATTCTTATATAATATAATTATTGTTGTTTGTTGGTCAGTTTTTAATGCATAGAAAAGTGGAATTTTTTGTCTATTAATGATGTGTTAACATCTAGGAAGGTGATTTGGGAGGAGAACACGATAAAATTGAAGGAGGCAGAGGACGAAATATTGAGATCAGAAATGATCGTTTTCAGTGAATCAGTACCATGTGGCCAGAGAAGGAAAATATCATCGATATTTCAATATATATATATATATATATATATATATATATATATATATATATATATATATATATATATAGATATATAATTTTATATTTTAATACTGAACTATAATATGTATATATTTATATATATACACACTATATTATATATACTATATATATTATATATATACACACACTGGATATTTAGCGAGTGACAATCAGGGTAGTCCAGCAGGAAGATAGGCCACATAATAACCGCACCATACTTTTTAGGATTTTGAAATTTTATTGGCATTTGCATATTTGACAGCGAATACGTATTCCCTTGATCCTGTAGAAATGCATTTTCACCAAAATAAGCCATAAACTCTTATTTCAGTATGACTTCCGGTTCGCGAAAAAAAATATACCTCTCACACTTTTTTAAAGGTGAGCTTTCAGTGTAGCGTTAAAGTTTAATTTTTCGAATTGCTCTCTTTTTTTAACGATTGAGTCCTAAAATTAGGGAGCCACTTTCCCCAACCGTTGATAATTCACCTTTAAATCTAGTCCCGTTATCACATCACATTCTTGGTTGGTCCACGGTGCTTGCAATTGAACGTTGTTATAATCGCAATTATGAAAACCAAGTTCATTAAGGCACAATTCTTGTACATCTCTTAAAATTATTACTAGGATTTAGAAGTGTTGCTAGAATTTTTAGGGGAAATTCTGTCTTCATTAAAACATAATGGCAATATCTCTTAGCCCAATTTTAATCAGTTTTAAGATTAAATTTTTTTAATAGTCCAAATTACTTCGGTGATAACTGATTATGTGGCGTTTCGTAGTGCTGGTTTCAAAAGGGAGTGAACCCGCGAGTTTGAGCTAAGCGTCAAGACATTTTCGGAACACGCGCAGTAAGAGCCAGAAAGCTTCAATGCGTTAGGGAGATCGAAGAAGAGCAGGAGGGGGGAAGGGCACCGGCTGGCTCTCCCCTCTTTGTACGGATGCGTGGACTTTATTATACGTTATTATAGCGTATACGTGTCTATTTGCAAATCTGTTCTCTTCCCTCTCACTCTTAGCTGACTAAGGTACGTGTCTCTCATTAAAATGTTAAGATAATAAATGGAGAAAACACTAAGATTTCCGTTATTTTTTAAATACTTCATTATGTTCTAAGGAGTTGCGTTAATGTAAAAATCCAGACACTTTTTCCGTGAAGGCAGAGTATCTACATATGCGCATGTATTATATATATACATATATATATATATATATATATATATATATATATTTATATATATATATATATATATATATAATGGGCTGACACAATATAACACAAATAGAAAAGAAGCCTTCTTTGAAGGCTCTTCTCAGATGCCTTCTTTGAAGAAAGCCTCTGAGAGGGCCGAAAGCTCGAACAATTTACCGTGTGAGTGTTCTTTTAAATGTGTCTATTCTTTTCTATTTGTGTTATATTGTGTCAGCCCATTATTGTGCCGCTCGTGTGAGTTTTTCCGTACAATCGTTATATATATATATATATATATATATATATATATATATATATATATATATATATTATTAGGTAATCTACCGGTTAAGGTGGGTTTTTGGATGGACACAGTTACCAAATAAATATTTTGTTACTCCTAATAAAACACAATCCCGCAACCTATCCTACATCAGGTCCCTCTTCATTTCTGAGCACTTCCTTCCTCCCTTCAACCCGTCCAACATCCATATCCTGTTCCTTCCCTTTCCTCGTTTGCCCAACATTCTCCCCTCTATTACAGCCTTCAACATCCCACTGCCGATCAATACGTCCTTCAACCATTTTTCCTGCCTCCATAGGATTTCTCCCAACAAACCCCTCTCTTCGCCCACCATACCAAGTACTTCCTCATTTGTTTTCTTCTCGGTCCATTTCACCTTCTCCATTCTTCTCTAAACCCACATTTAAAAAGCCTCCAGTCTACGTCTACCCTACTGCTTCAATGACCAGGTTTCCGCGCCGTACATAGCTGCGCTCCATATCGAAGTTTTTACGAGTCTTTACTTAACATCCTTACTCAACGTCCCCGTCAGCAACTCCCTCCTCCTTGTGAAAGCCTCTTTGCCTAGCGCGATCCTTCTCCTTACGTCCCTACTACTTTGACCGTGTTGGTACAAAACACCGAGAAACGCAAGCTGTTCTACCTGCTCTAGTTTTTGCCCTTCTATTTTAATGTTTAGCTTAGCCTTTGTCTTTCTAGAAAATCGTATCACCTTTGTTTTATTAATATTGATTGTCATTCCATATTTGTCGCACTGAATTTCCAATTCAATTTATGTATGTATATATATATATATATATATATATATATATATATATATATATACACACACGTATATATAAGTTACAATTTATTGGTCTTGTTCAGGGATTATGAAAAACTGCGTAGTTCTTGGTGGAAGTGTTGATTGCTGAAAATCTCCAATTTTATATTTTATTTATGTGTCTTGGTTATAGCCTCATTTTCTAACGCCTTCAGCCCATTTAATGCGGGTTTCACACGGTGCTGTACTCGATTTTCCAAATTACCCCATGTTAACTCTATTGCATATTTTTCTTTACTTTTTGAGTGCGCTGTTTCGAGTTAATCCATCGCCTGGGTTAAAGTAATATCTTTAGGTTTCGTGCTTCTGACAATATATGCTGCAGAAATCTGGACAATACGTCATTGGCAGTACTAGACCGCCGCCAGAATGCCTACAAAGTTGCCAACGAAAGGGGGAGGGAGAGGAAGAGGTAATATTTTGCCTTCATTCAATTTTTTACTTGAGTTACGATACGAATATTTCATTTTTCAAATATCTAATATTTTTTAATTCAATTAATTACGAATCTCTACCACAATTAAGCGTTGCCGTTCACCTTTCTGATAATTGTATAAAAAAATTTACATTAGTATATATTATGTCTTCAAGAATTTTCGTCCTTTATCGCCTTACTGTTTAATTCTTTCAATAATGTCTCTCTTGCCATCAATAATATTTTCCGTTGAATATATCATGACTGCGTCCTTTAATTAAGTTATTGTATTTGATCATCAGAAATAACGCGACTATATTTTGTAAAAGTGCATAAATCACGCATTGGCAAAGACTGTGTTCTTTCATCGGAAAAGGAACAAAGTTTTTAAAAAATCCTCATTTAGCTAGTTTACAGTGAGAAAAAGATAATGAATTGAAATTCGCTCCTGATTTCCTATTTGACAAAAGTCACGCTTCGTGGGATTGTGAGAGAAACGTTGTTCCATGATATTAGGATTTACGAAAGTTCTTCAGTCAAACGTTCACGAAAAGTAATGATTGATTAAACGCGTTAAGTCTGTTTCAAAACTTCCTTATTATTTCAAAATCACGTCAGTCTGATACTTTTGTTCAAAACTAGTTTTATGACAATTCCCAACTTAAACCGAGGTGATGTCTGATATTATATATTGATGGTAGCGTAGTTGTGAATGGCTTTATTGGAAATTATTTCGCCGGGAATGATAACTATTTTTTGCATTCATATTTCAATATACATTTTATAATCACAAATAATCGGCACTCCTGTTCTTGTTTTAAAAATGTACCTCAGCTCTCCTATCTGAATATCACTTAATTTGGACATTTTTCTTTACTTTAACACTTCTGGTTACTTTTATGCATATCTCATCTGAGAACTAAGTTCGAAGTACTTCTAGTCCTCCTCTTCTGCCTCAGTCAGGCGTCTTCAGCAATCTGTCTTGTCGAAAAATTCGCCTCGATTGGTTTATCCCTTCACCTTTTCAGTATATTCCATAGGTTTCTTATTCAACTACAAATGGAATTTCTTCCCTCGTGGCTCGTTTGATCTTTTCCATTCTTCTTTCCCCACATTTCCATCGCTTCCGATTTCCTTCTTTTCCTTTCTCCTGCCGTCGCCCACGTCTTATCAACAGCGTATAGTGAGAAAGTAAGGATGAGAAAACACTCCGACGCACGGATGAGAGTCAACTTATTGAAGGCAAAATTACGCGATTCATTTAAAGCTATCGATTCACGGGCTCTCGTGACGAAGAAAACCTGAAGGAACGTGGGAGGGAAGCCGCCGGCTTGCACTTCGCCCCTCCCCGGCGATCCCTCCCGCAGTCGACGCCGCATCCTCCCCAACCGTGGGTAATGTTGGCGTGTGCATGCTCGTCAAGGAGAGCGATCACGGAGGTTGAAACAAAACCGTCCGTCCCCCGTGTTCGAGCACCGCAGAGACGGGTGGGGGGATGGGAGCGAGTAAAGAGGCGGAAATAAAGACGTCCAGCAGCTGTCAAAACCCCGCCGAATTTCGAAGGGTAAGGGTTGAATTGAAAGAGGGCCGTGCGTTCATGGGTGGGCTTTTGTGGGTGGGTGGAGGTTTTTGCGTCGAACGTCGAACGGAGAGTCGGGCGATTTTTACGACGGCATCGATTCCCCCTACTCACAATTTCCACCCACCCACCCCGCCTCTACCTTCCCATCCCTACCACAAGTCCATCTTTTCGCCCCGAAAAGATGTACCCCTCCCCTCAGGGTGGTCGAAAAAGGAAGCGGACGCTTGTGCGGTGCGGCGGATAGGAGGACCCGCGCCGTCGGCTGTCTTGCGGGGAAAGAGAGAGGGAGGCTGAGATGGTCCAGTCGCCGTCCCCTCCGCCCCCAAAGGGAAGGAGAGGAAGGGTCGGGGGGGGGGGTTAGTCGGAGATAGATGCGAAGGGGTGGATTGGAGGCCCCGAGGCCGTCCGGCAGAGGGACGGGTGAGGAGGAGAAGTAGGTAGAACGGGAGGGCGAGTTTGGGGGAGGAGGGAGAAATAAGGGAGAGGAGTAAGTGCATGGGGGGAGCAGTTGTTGGAGACGGCGTCGGGTGGACGCGGAGAGATCGAGGAAACGAAGGACACAGGAACTCCGTCGAGCGCATAAAAGCGCCTCAAAGGAGACGAAGCGCTACGGCGGAGAAAAACAAAGTGTGGCTGGGAGGAGGACGTTATTATTGCAGGGGAGACAGTCAAGGAAGTCGGAGAGAGAGAGAGGGGAATGAGATGGGGAGAATCAAGGAAGTTTCTTCCCGGATTCTATGGGTCCGAAAAGTATCCTTTTCTGTCTTCGGTAAAAACCTTTGTGGAACTGGAGTGGTGAGTAAACTCTTCGCCTGTCGTCCTCCCGTCGACAATATCCCCCGTCCCAGTTAATCCCCCCTCCCCCCAGTTTGTTAAAAGTTACTTCGCCGATTTCATTTCCGTAAACTTTTCGTATTCGGTGGATTAACGTTATCAATGTAGTGCCCATAGACATATGAATGATCGGGCCGAACAAGTTCAAGCATGATGACAAACAGTGTGAATGACTGGAGAACTACGTGAAAACTAGGTTCTTTGGGCCAAAATGTAATTAATTTCGTTTATTCCGCTCAAAGAAGATATTGGACAATACTTGATAACAGTTCTCGTCCCGGAAAGATTTTCAGTAACTCGTGTCGAAGGGTTGACTGAAATCATTGATTAAGCTCTCAAAATCAATCACATAATAATAATAAGCGACAGAAGAAACTGGTTTTAGTTTTTTTAATGACTGAGATTATATCTCACCATTGTATTAAACTAATTGTACGAGGGTCATCCGGAAAGTAGTACCCGTTCGTGAAATAAAGACACAAAAGTAAATATTAACAAACATAAAAAATTTTATTTGAAAGAGGATACTTTAAACTACTTCTCAACATAATCTCCAAGCAAATTAAGGCATTTGTCATAACGTGTGACAAGTTTCTGTATTCCTGCTGCATAGTCCTTCGCCGCCAGCTCATTGAGATACGCGAGGGACCCATCTTGCACAAATTTTTGCATAATGCAGATGGTGTTTAACAATTTCATGAACAATTGTTCGAGAAACATTGGGAAAATGCTCACAGATGTCATCAATTGTGACGCGCCGATCGTTCCTCACGAATTCGTCAACTGAGCTCACCAGTTGGTCTGTAATGACAGACGGTCTCCCCGAACGCTCATCGTCGTGTGTGTTCCCCCTCCCCATGTTGAAGTTGCGACACCACCGCCGAACAGACGACTCGTCCATTACATTGTCTCCATACACCTCCTTTAATTGGCGATGAATATCACATGGGCGAACGTTTCTTGCATTGAGGAATTTAATCACTGCCCTCACTTCACAACTGGCGGCGTTCTCAATTTTTTTAAACATTGTAAACAATCACAGAAACAACACAGGCAATGCTAGCGTCACGCAACTTGGCTCAGAGAAGGCAGACAAGCCACTGAAGCTATCTGACCTCGTCCAGCGGCTACTCGCGTCGTCAGCACTTCATGCGGCACGAACGGGTACTACTTTCCGGATGACCCTCGTATGAAAATCATCATTTTTTATCCTTCATATCAACCAAAGTTTCAACTGGCATTAAAATTTTGCAACCGCAATTGATGTTTTCCCCTTTAAAAACTCACGAAGAATGTTCATGTATGTACGTATTTTAACCCCGATTTCAAATTAGTGATAGAGTCAAAAGCTATATCTTTAAAACGCCATGGTTGTTTCTGCTTAGTTAAACTCAAATTTGTCTCTGCCGTTGGCGGAGGATACCTTTTCCAGCACGGAAAATGTTTGATCTTTGTATACAGTTCTTCCATGAATAAATATTGGCGTACTTTTTGTTATTTTGACAGGGAAAACATATTCTGTTGCCTCGGACAACTTAAGTCAAAGCTAGCGTGTATTATTCGCACTGAAATATGTATGCAATATTATGAAATTCTCCATTCTTCGTCAGTGAAATCGTGTCATATTTATTCTTGAAGGTCTTTTCATAGGTAATATTTGGATATTGGACTCAGAAGAACTCACTTGAGCTCAACTCATGAATCGTACCAAAAAACGTTTTTGCCCAGATTTTGTGTCCACGTATATGCAACATAAAAAAACTTAAATTCATATTCTCAGTGCATAATCAGGCTCTATGATGAGTAAAGGCTGAGAAATTTTTACTTCAATATGTAAATTGAATGTTCTCAAGCACAAGATCAAAATTCAGTTCCCGTGATTGAAAAAGGCAGAATCGATAGTCGATGAAGAGCGTCGTAGTGACGTGAGTCAGTAGGCAGGGCTGCTGCCTGTGGTGCATCAAGTTTAAATTTATGTTATGCCTCCGGTTTTCAACTGGCTTATCTCACACTTTATAATTTATTTTGATCCCATTTGCCTCAGTTAAAGGAGCTCCCGGAGAATGCGTGAATTCGTCGCTCCGTGGAGTAACGGTTTCATGTGGGATATTATCTACCCCTACTTATTAAACGACCCTTAGAATTGATAGCTATGATTGGTTTGCATATAAAAAAAATTTGTTAATGTGTCAATAGGTGTTTAATTGAGTTCATAGGGTCAAAAGAATATAGTATTACTTGTTAAATTTTACATGAAAGACAGTCTTTTCCATCACTGATGAACAAACTGCGTTGAAATTCCGAGTCAGGAAAAGAGCGCAAACTCTGTTACGATGTGCCAACTGGGGATGAAATTTTTCGGAAAATCCATTATTTTTATTAAATAATGGAATAAAACAAAGAGAGAGGTGCCGCTACAAACCTTTTACAATACAAGTATTATTTGGGTAGGCGAACAGGAAATTCTGATTGGCCACTTCAAGGGTCGTGACAAATACCAATGATCAGTGAGTTTTTAAAGGCCAATTTATATTAATCCTCGAGCTCGGTGAGTGAAATATTTCCTGCGTTCGGAAGGGAGGTCGTTCGTTCGTTGCACGGTCGGCGGAACTTGATGCCGGGGGGCGTCGGCGGTGAACGGCGGCATCGAGATGGCGTCGAAGAGATCTGTTGACTTTTATAAGTAATGAGTCGCGGCAAGTTGCGGCTAAAATTTTCGGGGTCATAAAAGGAAGGGAGAGAGAGGGCATGGGTGGTGGGTGGAAGGGTTGTTAGGGAGGCGAGGGAGAGGACTAGGGTGTGGAAAGGGGAAACCGATAACAAAGGAACCGCGGCGAAATGAAAAAAAACGAGCCGGATTAGGACTCGCGAGTGGAAAGGGAAGAATTTAGATGGGGAAGGGTGGTTGAGACCGATGGCGATGACGCCCACGGCAATCGGTAATCCATTGTTCCAAGAGCCCTCCCCTCTCTCTCTCTCTCCCCAGAGCCCCCTCCTCCACTAGCTCTTTCCATCTCTCCACATCCCAAGGCGAGGGGAGGAGGGAAGAGGATCGTGCGGAAGAGGGGAAAGAAAAGAGAAGGGATTTATCTCAGAAGGCGGAGGAAGAGAACGAAAAGTTGTGAATTGGCGTGAAACGCGAGCGATAATATTAATACGATTAAGAGAGAGCGAATGGTTGTAGGTAGGTGGGGCGATCGGCTTGCGTGTGGGAGGGGGCGGATGTAACCGAGCCGGCTGGATGCACAACGATACCGCGATGAAAGTACATGCATATTAAATAAAATATTTTGGAAAAGAAAATATGTAGGGTAGGAACGTGCTATGTGGAAATGAGAATATTAAGCCACAGATGGCTTACTCTTAGGCAAATAGGCGGTGAGGATAGATAGTATTCAGTGCACCTACATAACTATGCAATGGGTATTGGTAACTGCGCTAACACTTGGGTGAGGTATGTATGTATACATGTATACATATTTATGTACCAAACTTTCCTTCAAGATTTATGTATCTTGCAGGAAATGTATATGTATATATACATATGAGCATACATGCCTATATTTGCATGTATGTACATGGTTATATATATATATATATATATATATATATATATATATATATATATATATATATCTAGACATATATATATGTATATATATATATACATACATACATATATATATTTCTAGATATATATATATATGTAAATATATATGTATATATTTGTATGTATATGTATGTAGATATACACACATATATGTACATGTAAGTACATATATAGACAAATATAGTATATGTATATATATATATCTTAAAGGAAAGTCTCACGGATGTGAATAATAATTTAAACGGAGAAGCGAGATAGCGCTAGCGAACAAAACCAAAGAGAAACACAAATGAAACTTACACGTATTCCGAATTTTCGGCGGCCAAGCCACCTTCCTCTCGGGAAAAAAGTAAATATATTTATGTACATATAATTTAATACACCTATACCTTCTCAAATGTATATTAGACAATTTTGGAACATGTTCTCCTATTCGAAATAATTCCACCATGGCCACCAATCTTGGTTTTTCCTTTATTTCCCGTTTTTTCCTTTAGCCCTTTTCTTTTCATTCCCTTTTAAGCACGAGAGTCTCCGTATCCATTTTTTTCTTTTATTTAGTAGGTGTTTTTAGAGTCCACATAACGTATATCTATATATTTTGCATTCAAATAGAGATATACACATGCTCGTCAGAGATGAAGAGCCACGGGACACGGAAAAAACGAAGCAAACACTCACTCACTTGCACGTAAATGTTTGGTGATAGTCAGTTAAAACGCGGACATATATGGAAAAAAATAAGACGCAATATCTTTCGAAATTTTGGTGGTCGCCCAACAATATTTTTCAGAGGGAAGCGTAGAAAAGTGAAGGAAGGTAGTTAAGGGAGGTACTACTCTTCCTTCTAAAAAAGATTGTTGTGTATACCATAATCAACCACTTAAAGTTCAAAAATATTTTACTTAATTATTTATTTGACTTTTCTTTGTTTTGAAGCGCTAGTCAACCACTTTTGTATTCATATTAGTAAAGTTTTCCCACCGATACATACATGCCTTTCAGGTTGTCTACGAGGGTCTCTTAATTGGGAATCAGCATCATTCGATCTTCTCACCTACCTAGCGATTCCATCTTTATTCGCTACTCATTTCTTGCCTTATATTCATATCAATACCCACAATAACCGAGAAATTGATTTTATGAATGGTTTCTTAACAATTTTTTTCTATTTCGCATCGGGATATTTCTCCCTACTTTGTGGCCGTCCTTTTATGTATGTTCCATCCTTAAATCCTTCTCTATTGATGACTATCAGATGATATCATATCGTATTTACGAAAAAGGACGTCCATTCAAATGCACGTTTACACGCAACAAGGCTCACTCAAGCGTTTCACTTCAAATGGTCCGGATTGAGGAAAGTAAGAGGAAGGAGATTCACTCTTATAGGATACCCTATTGTGCCGCAAGGTCCTCCATGGGCGGTCGTGTTTCGCACGTTTCGAGTAAATTGCATGCAAACACGCTCGTGCCCATCATTTATTTTTGTTTCCATCTCGGGGAAAATTCTAGTCATTGACAATGCGAGGTAGATCGGGGATGGAGATGGGAAACGGTGGTGCATTCGTAGAGCGCAGGGGGAGGGTACTGAATGTAGGGTTGGTGCGGGAGGGGTGCACAGAGAGCCAGAAAGGTGCGGCGAAGGGTTAGGGATAAAAGGAGCGATGATGGCGGGAGTTAAGGTCTCTCTCCCTTCCCTCTCTCTCTCTCCCGGCGGCGGCGTCGAGGCAAATGGCTCTCTGCGCGAGTCGGCGGCGGCGGTGGCCGTGAGGGGGTGGAGTGAGTGAGTTATTAGGCGCGGGACGGCGGCTCCGGCAGCGTGGCTGGAGAGGTGCCAAATGGGCGGATTTATTTATCCGCGGTGTATCGATTTGGAAAGGCTTGAAAACTGGAACTGGGCATTATGGCGCGGGGCCTCTTTCGGCGCTGCGCGGGACTACTTGTCGATGTTGGTTGGGTGAGTCGGTTGGGGTCGTGGATGGGGGCGCGTGGATGGGGGCGCGTGGGTGGGTGAGTGGTACGAAGAGAGCGGAACAACAGAGAGGCGGGGTGAGAAGAGTGAGGGCGGGAGGGTAGAGGGGGTGGGTGGGAAGAAGGGATGCTGTCAGTGGTAGGAATTGGAGCGAGGCATGGGGGTTGTATCCACTGGAAGGGGTTGGGGTAGAAAAAGTGTCATGAGAGAGCTACAGGGGGAGGGGAGAATATAGATAAAGGAGAGGATGGTAAAGGTTTTATAAATTCTTGGTGTGGGGGTGGAAGAGGATTGTTGGGGAGGCGGCGAGTAGAGGGAATTAAGTAAAACTAGATGTAGAGCGCGGAAAGGGAGATGGGATGGGATTTTTTTCATTTTATCAGGGATAAAAATGTCCTCCGGAGTACGGGGATCACAATGGTTAATTCGTTAAATAAATAGCCAAGTCGCTTTGGCGTAATTAAGCTAATGTCAGAAATATCTCCTCTCTCCGTCCCCAATATATTTTTGGATATTTTAGTACTCTGCAAGCAACCGCTAGGGTGTGTGGCGAAGGTGCATACATATATATATATATATATATATATATATATATATATATATATATATATATATATATATATACACACACACACGTGTATATGGTAGACAAGGGCTAGAGCCATGGACTACCGACTGGAGTGTTAGCCTCTCTGGGCACCCTCAGCTCATCAAGCTGTGTGATTTTTCGGGTACCAGATCTTCCTGGGAAACTATCAGCGGCACAGGGGAAGGCACTAGACCTAATATGTGAATTTCACACGCCGCTGGGCTTAGTACTGGGTCAATTCTACCGGCACATACCAAACGGACCTTCGGGATGATTGCCATTTTTATGATGTATGTATGTATATGTTTATACACACACACACACACACACATATATATATATATATATATATATATATATATATATATATATATATATATATATATATATATATTTGTATATAAATTCAAATACAAAATCCCGCCATATTGCGAACAAAATTTCATTCACAAGGAAATAGTTATAAGGAAAACGGATAGGAATATATATAAAGGAAGAACACAGGAGTGGTGGGGAAGGCAAAATTAGGCAAATCACGTGCGTAAAAATATTTATACATTTAATATATCCCGGTCAAGGAAATATTTTAACGCTCGTGATTTGCCTGATTCCGCCTTCCCCACCACTCCTCTGTTCGTCCTTTATATATGTTCCTATCCATTTTCCTTATATCTATTTCCGTGTGAAAGAATATATATATATATATATATATATATATCTATATATATAAAGGAGAGTGTTTCTTTGTATGTATGTAATTTGTTTACTTTTTTGCTGTCATAGAAACAGCATTTTTCCAACTATGCCAGCAGGATACTTTTGCAAGAACACTATTGTATTCAGAATTACCGAGATATTTTACGTGGAATACATCAAGGAAAGTCTTTTGTAGAAGAAAAATGGGCAACTTTGATCCTGAGAATATTATTTATTCATGTGACGCATTGGGCCGAGTCTACACAGTCCATCCTAACAACGCCGAATGTTATTTTTTAAGAATGCATCTACATACCATTAGAGGACCTCGCTCATTTGCAGAATTAAGAACGGTAAACGGAGAAATATGTGAGACATTCAGAGAAGCTTGCCAGATTTTAGGGTTGCTAGAAGGAGATCAACACTGGGATGACTCATTGCGAGAGGCCAGTTTGATTTCTCTTCCAGGACAAATCCGAATTTTGTTTGCCATCATAATAACCTTCTGTAATCCATCTAACCCAAAAACAATATGGGAAAAATATAAAGAATCAATGAGTGAGGATATACTGGCTAAAGTTCGAAGTGAAAATCCTACATTGGATATTACGTTTAACTCCGACATTTTTAATAAAACTTTGATTATTTTGGAGGAAAAGTGTATCACCATGGTTAACAAGACTTTAGTGGAACTCGGTCTTTTTGCACCTGTACAAGATCAACAGGGTGTATTTTATCCATATTATATACGTGAAACTAGCTACAGTGTCTTAGACTTAGAAGCATACATCGCGGATAAAAAGCCACTTCTTAATGAAGATCAGAAATTCGCGTACGAAACAATAATGGATCAAGTAGATAAACAAGAAGGAGGTATCATTTTTCTTGATGCTGCTGGTGGCACGGGAAAAACATTTTTAATTAATTTAGTTCTCGCTGAAATCAGGGTTCATGGAGAAATTGCTCTAGCCGTTGCATCTTCAGGTATTGCAGCGACATTAATGGAAGGAGGAAGAACAGCCCACTCTGCCCTTAAGTTGCCACTTAATATTTCCCGACAAGAAAATCCCACATGTCATATAAATAAAAGAAGCGGCCAGGCACAAGTTCTTATAGAATGTAAATTGATAGTATGGGATGAGTGTACGATGGCTCATAAAAAATCTCTTGAGGCCCTCAACGCAACCCTTCAAGATCTTAGAGGAAACTGCAGTTTAATGGGAGGAGCTCTGGTACTCCTGTGTGGAGACTTCCGTCAAACTCTGCCTGTCATTCCAAAATCGACTCCAGCTGATGAAATTTATGCCTGTTTAAAACATTCTGTTCTATGGAATCATGTCCAAGAAATTAGCCTTAAACAAAACATGCGAATCCTCTTAAGAGATGGGAATGCTCAAAATTTTGCAAATAAACTTTTGGAGATTGGAGAAGATAGATTAGTCATTGAAGCATCTGGTATGATAAAATTGTCATCAGATTTATGTGTATCGGTGAAAATTGTCCGCGATATGATACAAGCAGTCTATCCCAACGTTAATCAAAATTATAAAAAATTGGAATGGTTGCGAGAAAGAGCCATTCTTGCTCCTAAGAACGATGATGTTAATGAAATTAACAAGGAGATACTAGCCATGCTGCCAGGAGACGTGATTGAATATAAATCGGTTGATACCGTAGTGGATGCTGACGAAGCCATCAATTATCCAACGGAATTCCTAAATTCACTTGATCCAGCTGGATTGCCACAACATCGCCTTGTACTTAAAGTAGGATCTCCAATCATTTTATTACGAAATTTAGATCCACCAAAACTCTGCAACGGGACACGATTGTGTGTGACAAAATTAATGAAAAATATAATCCAGGCAGTCATTTTAACGCGAAAAGGAAAAGGTGAAATAATTTTTATTCCACGGATACCTCTAATCCCAACTGATCTTCCCTTCAACTTTAAAAGATTACAGTTTCCAGTTCGGGTAGCTTTTTCAATTACCATTAATAAATCACAGGGACAGTCTTTAAAGTTTTGTGGTGTTGATCTAAGATCGCCAAGTTTTAGCCACGGGCAACTTTATGTTGCTTGCTCCAGAGTAGGTTCGCCTAAAAATTTATATGTTATTTCTCCTGGATATGAAACAAAAAATGTAGTTTATAAACAGGTGTTAAATAAAAAAGATTCTTAAATTTGTATGAAGTAGTGTATTATTGTACTTTATAATTTGTTGTTTTTATTTATGTAGTATATTTATATTACTGTTTCTCCCTAACCCGTGCAAAGCCGGGTATTCAGCTAGTATATAATATGTATGCAAAATATATGTATATAAATATGTATATGTATATATATATATATATATATATATATATATATATATATATATATATTCTGCCT
This sequence comes from Hetaerina americana, assembly GCF_022747635.1. Taxonomy (NCBI): domain Eukaryota; kingdom Metazoa; phylum Arthropoda; class Insecta; order Odonata; family Calopterygidae; genus Hetaerina; species Hetaerina americana. The sequence goes on from NW_027286069.1 coordinate 32,135,559, forward strand.
TCTCTTTTAAATATGCGATGTGTCCATACGTCATATGCAGTCAGAGAACTGGTGTAATAATTGAAAAATTATTTCGCTCCAAACGTGAATAAGAGTCGTTGCTGAATATGCATTTAGTAAATTAAGGCCAAAGAAATTTTTCCGAAAATGAAGAGACGCAAAATGCCCAAATACTCCCGTGACCCTTTAATATTTTACAACCAACCGGAGGATTACTTTGTAACTGAATTTTTGCTAATATATGACGTGGCCGTCTTTTGAAGTCAATTTGGAGAAACATCATGCAGCAAATATGAGCTCAGATCGTGAAGAAAATTTATAAGGCCCTACTATTGCGGAGCCATAACGAAGAATAAAAAAGCATTGAGGAGTCGGTAATATTTTACCGAGAGGAGAGTTTTATATAACAAGGTGAGTGCCCGGCTCGTACCGAAAAAATATTGCTCCGCTCGCACACCAAACTCGATTCGAGTGGGAATCGAGCATGAGTGACCGTGTAGTTTTATTTAATGATTTACCGTGGTAGCTGTGCTATTTGATGTCCAATTAACTCCAGTGACACAGGTGACTGAGTTAATTTCGCCCTGCATTTCCATTTTAATCAATCACGACGCGATGATGAAATTCCTTTTCCCGTGACGGTTGCGGAATCCCAGGGGTAGGTAGGTCCCACTGCCCACCAGACTACCGCAGCCGGATTGATGAGTCTGGGCAGAGGTAAATGAGAAATGACCTCAACCTTCGAGGTCCCTGCCGCTTGATACCCTAATGATGCGATGATTAATTGCATTTTGCATCCATTCGGTGCGTGTGTGGGGGGAAGACGCTTCGAAGGGACGTGGCAAGCACCGCCTTCCTCCGCCACCACGCAACCTCAACCGGCGCAGGCGTTGAGCGTGAATTTCCGTGCTCCCGCAGACGAGGCCGTAGGTCAGATCTGTCCGAACGCAAATATTTGCAATTGCCTTCGGGATAATTTTCCACTCTTTTTTTCTTGTCCTAAGCCTCAAGCTCACACAATGTGTGTGTTTTTAACTGGATGAAATGAAAGAGGGGACGGGGTTTTAGCCATTACGGCTTTTATTCATATTAAAATTTGATATAACTCCAAATACCTTGAAAGAATTATTTTAGAGATTTGGTTACGTCAGTTCATTGTTTTGTAAACTTCCTCGTCCAAACGTTGCCCACGAAGCACTTTCATCCATGAAACTCATTCGCCTTTGAACGTTCGTCGGTACGTTCCTCCGTTTTTTCAATTCCGTGCGTGGACTTGGTAAAAATCACCGGAAAACATCCCACGTCAATGAAATTTAAAAAGTGTTTGGTGGGATATTAGAGGGTCCTCTATAACACAATATCTTAAAAGTTGAAGGCACAATCTCCTTTTCGCCCAAATACGTGTTTCGAGCACAATATGACCCTCTATCGTGCAATTAAGGTACCTCATAATACATCACAATTTGCAAGAGTATTTTGAAATTTGTCAGAATTTTTCAATTTACAACTGATAAAGTAATGTGAGCCCTGAACTCATTTTTCACCTTTGTCCATTTTCATCTCGCTTTCATCTTTTTGACTTCATCGACAGAAAAATAAAAAAATGCATCTGTAGATCACCAAACGTAGAGGCCAACCGTTAAATTGTATTTTACTAAATATGAACAGACGACAATATCGTTAGAATATTTTAATCCCCCCATCCTGCTCTCACCTGAATCGCCTATAATTGAAATCCAATGTAATCCATTAAATTCCATACCACAGTGACAATAGATGAGAGGGTAGAGTAGACATCGATTCCCACTGCGTGTGCACTTTAATTTTTCGCAAATAACTGTTAACCAAAGGTTAGCAGCCGTATTGTTGTTACTCTATTAGTTTATTCGTCATATTTTGTGAAAAATATCACCCAAGTACTGGATTTTTTATAGGAATTTTAAGTAACTCATCTGAACGTCTCCAAGTCTAGCATCCCAGAGAACCATGGTGAAACCTCGCCATTGGTGTATCCGAATGTCCACAACTTTCTCTTTCAAGAGTCTTTTCAATCGCCCCAATAGTCTTCTTCGCCCCGTCCGTTCGCCTCCAATATATACCATGCCAAAAAATAAACCAATTTATCATCAATCCGTCCTCCTCCACCACCAACGACGTGAACACCTCGAGTAGCGGTTGGTCCAATCGCGAGGGCCCATCCACCGCCGCAGCCTTAAAATCTCGCACGCCCGAAGGAGGAGGGAAGTCTTGTATGTGTGATGGTTGGGGGATGGCGACCGGGCAGGCAGGAGGGGAGGCCGAAGGGAGCCGCGCTGGGTTGGGAAGGAGGGGAACGGGGCGAATAGCGGGAAGACAAACGGCTTCATCCGGCCTGGGAGACAATCGCCGAGTCCGACCTCGGTTTTTAGCGCTTTTAATTCAATGAGCGCGACGGAGAGAAAAGGGAAAGGGAAAATTTAAGGGTCGTGAGAGAAGGAGGGAGGAGGAGAGATGGAAAAGAGGCTTCATCCTGGGCGAAATTGAGACGGGGCGGGATGGGTGGGGGTGAGAGGTGGAGGGGGCAGGGTGGTGAGAAAAGCGCGGAGGGGACGACATGGGGAGGGGAGTGCAGGGGTTTTCCGGGATAATGACGAGAGGTGGCCGGGGAGGAAGAAAGAGAGGGGGGAGGGGTTGGAGATAAAGTGAGAGAAGGGGGATTTCGGGGAAGGGGAGGATGTGTAAGGACGTACGGGGGATGGGAAGGGTAGAGGTGGGGTAGCAGCTCGGTGCGTATCCTTTCATTGTGCGGGTGAGAGATAAATTTCATTTAACGACTTGGTTCTTTCGTTAATTACGGTCGCATAGAATAAGCAACGCTATTAAACGAGAAATGATATTCATTAATTCGATGGGTCAAATTGTCGACGGAGACTGGCTGCGACGATGGCGAAGCATAGCTGAACTAATATACCGGAGTGATAATGCGTTAGAACTAATTTCGGCGGTCCTTTTCCTCCAAAGCCGGGGTGCAATATACGGATCCGGTCCCCAAATTAAGGAAAGGCGTAGAGAACTAAACAATTCTTGATTCTTTACCCTGAAGATACCATTCTACATATACTTTTTGTAATAGATATCCTGACGCTAGTAAAATAGCAACGCTGGTACGTTAACTAAAGTAGAAAACATCGTTGTTTTATTTTAACTGTGGTCAATTTGATCTACTTCCGTTGAGAAATGGTTTTTTCAAATTAAAAATGAGCTAAGTGTAAGCGTTCCATCCTACGCCTCGAAATTCTGATTTTATGAGGTTATAGCAGTGAATTTCCTCGCAGTTTCAAAACATTTTCAAATGTTTTTCCTTGATATTCGCATGAGAAAATGTTATGATATAATTAAAACATAGAGTGCGCTTTAACCCTGTATTTTACATTGTCGCTAATATGATTCATGTGAGGAAAAATAGTCGGAGAACTTGATTAACGGAAACAAGTTTCGGTGGAAAAAGGTAATTAATGACTCTGATTGAATGATAGCATGCATATCTATGATAACAGAATCATTGAAATGAATTAACAACATGGACGTAGATAAAAGAAATTGGAAAAGTTGAAATATTGGTGTACTATATTTAGAAATACAGGAAGCATCCTGGAAAAAATGGCTGATGAATTAGTCTTATGCATGATGAGAGAAGAGAATGAAGTTGTAGATGAAATAGAGAAACATAAAAAAAATCTAAGGAAATACTGAGAGGGGAAGACCATCGGCATACTAAAGGCGAATGCCATCGGTATACTAAAGGCGAAGACCGTCGGCATGTTCAAAAAAAGTCTAGATAGGAGGCGGTCAGGAGTAACGGAAATAATATTTCAGGTTTTATTTTGGACAATTAATGTAATTTATCAAAGACGCAATTATTAAAGATGTAAATATTTTTCTTTACAGTGAGATTTCTTTCCCGTCAGATAGCATTTATAAAATAAAATCGAGCCTTGAGGCATTGCATACATGCTCTACCATAATTATATTCTGGGACACACCTTAAATGCATTCAGTACAAAAAAGTCCCATTGCGTTTTGTTTACTGTAGAAATATTACTTCATGGATAGGGAATCAATTGATGCGCTTAATGTTACGTGTGACTTAATGTTTACGCAAAACTGTCGATGAGTTTTGATTGTTAATCTTCTTCCTCCGAGTCATTCATTTCCTCGAGTCTGACATTTTGAAATGCAAGAGGCAACTTGCAGGAAAGTCATTATTTTTTCTGTGCTCTTGCTTTGAAATACGAGTGAAAAATAGTGCATGTTACATTATAAAAAGGAAAGCGCTAAGGAGAGTAGCATTAACGGTATAAGTTCAGTCAGCGGTAGAGTGGTAGCATTAAGGAAATGGAGTTAAAATGCCACACAAGTGTATTTAGATGAAGTATTGGTTTTTTCGATGTTTTCTTCCGAGAAAGGCTGGAGAACTCTGCTCTGCTCTCAACAATGCTCTTCGACTTCAAAATTTCTGCAATGATGAAAGAGGTCTTATCAAAGAACCTATGACGTGTATAGGGTTTAAGTATATTTCATCAATATAAGTGTAATTATATTGATGAAATAACCCAAAAAGTAAGTTTTGCGTTCATAATCCAAGGATATGTAATTCTCTCTTAGGCTGTTTTGATGGTCTTGCTTCAACCTGGTAAAAGGTTGAAGCAAGACCATCAAAACAGCCTAAGAGAGAATTACATATCCTTGGATTATGAACGCTTTTGGTTTTGAAATTAGAAGACTATGATTTTAATCTTACCTACGTGCCTACTTTTGCTGAATTACGTAAAATATCTTACATATTATTCTAGTCGTAATATGAATTTCAAATCATAATGGTTTTGTTACAATGATCATGTGAACCTGGGTTTTGGTTATATCCCCGTTGTTTAAAAGGGGAAGGATCAACGAGAATGGGAAGCCTTCCATCGCCTCGAGTCCCCAATTCCTTATGGTTCCGGGTGTATTTCATTGGTATCCCGCTCCCTAATTGCAAGCCATGAGGATGGAACACTTTAGTACAGTACTCCGTCGGTTGGTTTGGACGTACGATCGTACACCCAGTCGTTTATTTCGGTAAGAGTGTGCGCTAATTCCGACGCCGGGTTTCTCTCAAACGCCTTCCCCCCCCTATTGCTAATCCCCCTATTCAAGCCTAATTACCCACTCACTTCCAACGAAGAGCAGGGCCCTAAACGTTTTCGTGAACTTTAATATTCCTAAAGTCCGTCTGGAAATTCTACAAATTTCAGCTGCGAGCCGCTGCCGAGGCTAATGACCATACTCATTTAAGGGAGAGGGTATCGTCCGCTTAAAAAATTACCAATTCGTGGGGAACGTCGTTAGCGTCTCCCTTTCCCGGAACAAAATAATATTTTTATTGACAACTTGGAGCGTGCTTATTTCGAGAAACGTACTGCAGAGTGTCAAGGGGCGATGCGACCTTGACACGGGGAGGAATAATATGGCCGGCCAAGCTCACGCGCATGCTCCCAGGGGCCGAAAGAGAGCGACCGCGGACCGGGGTTGGAGGAGGGGAAGGGTGGGAGAGGGTTGTAGTAGTGGAAGGGGGAGATATGTGGGTGTCTTTATTTTTCAAGGTCACCAGCACGCGTACACACTCGTGTCCCTTGCAGAATGTCGCCTCCGGGCGATCAACCACACAGCATTCTCGCGTTCCTCCGCGCCGCCGACGTCGAACCCCTTATCCCATACACCCCCCTTCCCTCCCTTCCCTCTGGCAACCCCATCTCTTCCGGAGGCGCCATCCCCTCCACCTCGTTACCACCCCACCACCTCCGACTAATAATTTTATCGCTCCCCGTGCCTCCCGGCGACTCCTGCCTCCCTCTATCCTTTTTCCCTCCCTCCCTCCCAACCCTGAACAACTCCGCATTTCGCAAAATTCGCTTCGTTTTCACTCTCCCCCGCCGTGTTTTCGCCCGCACCATGCCACCACCGCCACTGCACGCTATTCTCCTCCGACATTATTTTTTTCTCCCCTCTTCCTCTCTCCCTTAACCACCTCGCCTTGGCGATGCCATCGGGAGTCGGGGAGTTCCGATCCTGTCGACGAAAACAATCTGTCGCGTCCGCTCACGCCAATCAATCCGCGATGGGTTCCGGAATGTTTTTCCCTTCCCTTCTTCACGACTTTAACCTCTCCAACCGCCTCCGAGATAGCGTTTTCTTTTTTTCCCATCCTAGGCTGCGTGCGGTGAGGGGGAGGCGAACGACCGCTCTGAGGCGAACTGGCTCTCGCTGTGTGCTGGTGCACCGCGGCGAGAGAGCGTGACATCCCGCGAGGGCATCGCCGATTCGTCCCTCGTGGTGGTAACCGTCACCGCCGCCGTCCAAGCACGTGACTCCCTTTGCTTCATCCTCTCCCCCACTATCCGATAGTTATTTCCTTCAATCCATCAGCACGGCTCGGTTCCGTCCAGCAAATCCCGGTCGGAAATGTCCCGACCTAGCCGTGATCAGCTGGGGAATACGACCTCGATTGCCGCCGGGACAAACCACTCTCTCTAGGGAACAGGCGGTATTCTTATGGACAGGGCCCGCCGTCTTATTTTGCCCACATAACAATCCTGACGGACGTGGAATGAATATTAACATAGGAGAAATCGATTAAAATTGGTGCTTCGAATTTTGACGTTTTTCATACGCTTGTACAGAAGGCTCTTTTCCTCTCGAGCTTTTTGCTTTCAGCTGAAGAATAACCTACTTCTGTCTCTCAAAACCTTGCCATTCTACTTTCAAAAAGTTAGACACAAAACATAAACAAGAGATCGTTTTATTTTTTTGGGTAATTTTGTCTTGTTTAGAGAATGTTTTCGTTCTTGCCAAGTTATGCACGGATATGAATTTCATTTAAACAGCTGGGAAATATTAATTGTTTCTTATTGGTAAAAGAAAATGATAGCACTCATTTTATTATTGCAAGAACTTCGTGTTGCAGTTGCAGGGTACTCACTCCAGACCGAAAACGATGACCCAAGTTTTCTAAAAAGGTCAACTTGAGATGATTCATGTGTCTACGGCTATGACCCTGAAACGAAAGCCAAGGGGCACAGATTTCTGTCGGTTGACGAGATAAAAAAGAATGCGATAATGTAGTTGATGACCATTCTGAAAAAGGGCTTTTTCGATTGTTTTTAAAATTGGAAGAGACGCTAGGATGCGTGGGTGAGGTCCCAAAGGAAGTACTTCGAAGGGAACTAAGGCTTCATTGTTCTAGGTCGACTATTTTTGTTTTTCTCAAACTATTGCATGGCTGGATACCTTCCGGACAGACCTCGTATACAAAGGACCTCGTGTTTAAAGTAAGCGGAAAAGAGGAAACGAGAAGGAAATTTTGGAATGGTCATGGAGAGAAATAGATAAAATCAGGACTTGAAAAATTTAATTAGGAATATTTATTTCTAACTCATATATTGTGTTTTTTCTCTTATCATGTGACAGGTAATGATACCCAAGTCGTATTTTCCTTTATTGAATTAATAATTTCCTTACTAATGTGTTAATTACCATTATTTGACCAGGTTACTCCGGCGGCTAACGCGATCATGCTGCTGACACAGAGGTGGCTAGTCCGAGTCCCGTATTGGTATGGGTGGTGTCTGAACTTTGATTTTTTCGGCCCCAGGGAATCCTGACGGCAAGCCAAAAGTCTATTGGGATCCCAAGGGGCGTAAGGACCACCAGAGGCGTCCAGAGAGCAAAAAACCTTTGAACAGTGTTCTTCCGAGTTAGGTTGGAATTTTGAAGAGCCCGAGGACTACTGACGCTGCGGCTCAGGGTTCTCAATCAGAGGGTAGAAAGAGCTCTAATCCTCCAACTGCACATTACAATAACATTCTCTAGGTCTGCATACTTTCTATCTCCTTTAAATGCACATCCACAAGCCTATACCTTTCCCCCCTTAACAAGGATTCTCCCTTTTATTGCGGTCCTCAGCATCACAGTGCCTCTTAGCACCTACTTGTCCCTTTCTCCAAACAACCCTCTCTCTTCCCTACCTTGCCTAGTACTTCGTCTATTTTGCTTTCTGTACATTTTATGTTTTCAATTCATCTCCACGCACACATCTAAAAGCCTCCGATCTACATTTATTTTCTTGCCTCATAACCACTGATCAAGCTTTCTAGGCACAAAATACGTACGCAACATGTTAACGTTTTTATAGGGTGTAATCAAAAAGTAATTGTGTTGGATAAAATACAGATGGCGATTTTCCAAAAAGGCTTGTATCATTCTGTATCAGGTTCGTCAAAAGAGTTTTTCTAATTGTTGAACTTCTTATGCCTGACAACAGTATTCACAGCAGTCAAGCCCTAAATTCGGTTTAATTGGTAGGGGTGAAGCTCACCTCATAGAGGTGCATCTGAAATTCTCAAATGATGGTTAGCGATCAAGTTTCTATCCCTGCAACACCCACAGTTTCCCTGGGATGTCTGGTATTGAGAGAATCGTAGAGTTAAGGATGTGCAGTGGTATCACCCTGATTTTAATCAGGGACCTTAAGGCCTTTAGTCAGACATAAAGCATTCAGTAAACCACCAATTATATTAGAGCTGAATTGTTTATCAAATGACCTACATAATTTATCCGTTTCTGGATTCTAACTTTTGCGAGCGTAAATTTAACTATGACTAATTTATTATTGTTCGTAATGCGAGTGTAATTTGCATCATCATTTGCTTTCAATTCAGTGATTAGCAGCCGCGGTCCTCCGCTCTCTCAATTTCTGTGATAATTTATTGGCCTCCTCATCCTCCATTTTTTCCCATCTTTCCAAATTTTCCCTTAATTATATCTCTTTTTGTCTTCCCTTTGTATTCACTCCTTTCATTTCTCGTTCCCCCACACGCCCCTGACATGTTCATTTTCTCATTTTACCCTCCATCCATCTGTTATCGAGCATTAGCGCATATTTTTTTCTTTCATTTCCCCTGAATATACTTATTTTCCGCATAATTTTTTGATATTATACATTATTAGGGTCACGGGTATATTACGGTGTATTAGGGTCACGGGTTCGATTCCCGCCTGAGTTGGTATTCCTCCACCTAGGGCTTGTGTGTTTTTAATCGTCGGCATTGTTTCACTGTTACTAGTCAGATGTAAAGGCCAAAAAGTGCTGTTTTCGGACTAAGGCTGAATATATAAATAAATACACATTTGGAAAATTGATAAGTAATTAAATCAAATTCATTCCATATATAATACATTTTTCTGCGTAATTGTTCGTGTAAATGAACTTCATTTGTTAACTGTTTAAAAATCACAGTAATTTGCTCACTGCTGGTCAAAGCCTATTAAATTTATTTTTGTATAATATTTTACTCGCTTGTTTCGTTTCCGCGCGATTCAATGGTCATTTTGCCTTTAAGTCTACCGTGATCTACTTTTTCGTATATCGTTCTCCGCTTACCACTGTACTCTGTTATACCTCTTTCTCGACATATGTGCCATCATCCAGCCACGCAATATGTTCACTGAGTTTAATAAATCCACCATACAGTTGTTCGCTAAGAGATTCTCTACCGATGATCGCAGTAAAATTTCCGCACTTGTTCTCTTCGGTCAATAAATATTCATTGTTATTTTGGGACACGGCATGCCACTACTCGGACTCGTCTTTCTCTTCTAATATCTCTGAATTTTTTCTAGCGAATTAAATAGCATACGTTCACATAAAAGAGACGTTATATTAAAAGTGTACGACACGTGTGCATTGATTAACGATTCGTCTGTGCATTAATGGAAACTATTAAATATTTTTCGGAAGATAATTATTTTATGAACTTCCAATAGCTAAATCTCCTATATATTCCCGATTTTAAGTCGTCACAGCCAACACTATATTTCTCCTTCAAAGATATAAACTCTATTTTGATTAATTGTTAATTATTTTTCATAATAAGTGATGAATTTATTTCCACGCTTCTGTGAAAATAGTAGACTTTATTTCTTTACCCATCGGTCAAATATTTTGGCTTTATTTTTCCTTACCTATACAGTGATGACTATGACGGAAAGTTTATCCCCTTTCCGTCATAGTCAGTTTAGTAAAATTAAAAACTCCTTTTCAATTGGTATGTATTTAACTTTATAATGTGCATAACAGCTAGTCTCGTTTCAGATTCATTTTTTTCTCGAGTCATCTTCGAGTTACCCCGAGGCGAGGAAATAAACTTTCCGAGATGGATCTCATTCGAGTACGCTTCGCATAAAAATATTCAGAAATACATCCAACCTGCTTTTTTCGGAGTAAAATCGTGTGCAAAACCTATTTTCCTTCTCATTTAAACGGCACCATTTGAATTTCCGTCGGTTGAATCCGAATAGAATTATTTTCCACGTATTCAAAATCATAAACTTAAAATTAAAATTTAATGGAGAATTGAAAGCAGTACGCGAAACCATCACCGGGGAAATTAGGTTATGGACAAGGTGAGGGTTTTCATATTTTCTTTTTGCAAGAATGTTTTACTCCAAACTAATGTAAATATATGTGCACCTTTAATATATATATAAAGGTGTAAAATATATATAAATAAAAAATATATTTGTAAGGATGTATGTATATATATGTACATATACATATATATATATATATATACATTATTCTGCATTTGGTTTTCACCGTCACGTCCTCTTTACCGGCTACCCCCCAAGCAGGCAGTTTGACTTTGATTGCTGCAATTGGACTCGAAGTATTTTCGTTTTCAATTGAAACGACGACTTTCACCCGAGTACGTCTGTGAATTTTGTTCCTGCTCCATTCGTGGAAAACTTGATATGAAGAGGATTTTTCCGCCATTTACCAGCGAATTGAATTTCGATGCGATTAATCTTTCGACTAGCTCCCTTTTGTCACCGAAACTGGAGAAAACTAAAATAGAAATTTTCTCAGCGGAGTGATCCGAGCATTGCCAGTAGAAGTATAAACGAGGAAAAAAAATCAATGCAACTCAGCAGGGATAATGATTAAAGGATTGAAAAAACGTGAATCCAAATTTCGAAAACACTCTGCTAGATGTGTACGAGGAAAGCAACAATACACTGGGAGGTTGGAGGTCAAAATCGAGAGAAAATAAAGGGCACCTGTGAGTGAGTGAGTGGCTGGGTACTTAAATTTTCATAGTTAGCCATTCGCTAACATTGGCGTATCTATGTTTGACCCGCCTAGGGCAATGAAAGCGAAGGGAAACAGAACGCGTGCGTTCAGAGAAGGCGCATGATACCAGACGAGATTACCGGCTGAAGTGTCTATTCAGTTCGACGTTCCCCAGGAATTGTTTTGACGGCCGTCCCAGGTGATCCCAACGTAAATTTGTGGATATGTAAGTGTCTAAGTTAATGTCTTCCAAGCTGCACCGGAAGATAGCTTCCCTGCACTTAAGCCCCCACATGAAACTTGACATTAAATATTTATCGGAAAATACTTCGTGTCGACGGGGAATGTCCGGTCTCATCATGGAGGGAAGGAGCTATTTTTGAAGTTGTGCATGATCGTGACGACTAAGCTCTTAAAAGTGCTAAAAATTGAAGGAAAAATTAAAATAAAATGCATTAAAAACGTTTCTATTTTGTTTTCCGCTTAGGATCTTTTCTGTAAGCTAGTTTCCGCTTTTTTCTGTATGCAAGGAAGTGTAGTAATTTTGGTTTTAATGTTAACCAAATATATCTCCCCCGTTGGATGCAAGTATAGTTCATCTCAATGTCTAATAGTCCTTATTTCAGTGTATAATAAAATGTATGTGGAAGGACAAAGTATTTCTTTTCCGAATCCTTATATCATTATTCGCTATTAGTGTTGAAACTTCCTGATTGTATCGGGAAGCAGAATCGTAGTTAAATATATTTTATTTCTCTTTTGACGGTGAGGGATCAAGTTTCTCTTTTTTTACCCGGTAAGTATTACCTATAATTCCAATGCGAGCGGTAGTGAATGGCTGCGTCTGCTACGTCACGCGTGCCATATCGTTAGTGGTCTCCCTTAAATCGAACTCAGATCACTTTCGCTTCCAGTTGATCGAGTGGATGCCTTGTTCCCGTATGCTCCCAGGCTCCCGGGGTAATCCGACTTATTGGTTTAAGTGCCATGAAAGGGAATCGGGGGCATGACTATTGGGGCGCGCTCACGCACACGCCGCAGAATGTATGCGCAACGGAGTGAATTCGATGCAAAATTTACATATTTAACGGAGGCATCACAGTAGACATTCTTCGACCCCTCATCTCTATTCACATAGTCAGCCTTTAAGCGCGCATGCCTCGCATAAATAGCAGGCTTCGGTTCATTCGAGTACGTACTGCGCGCTCTGCCCACCGCGCCAACACTCTTACACTGCGACTAACCCACACACCACTCATCTCGGGGTGGAAAGGGAGAATTCATCTCCCCTCACCTCTGCTCCCCCCACCTCGCCACCCCTATTCTTTGCCGTCATTCAAACCATGCCTGCGACCTTCCCTCCCCCCATTTTCCTCCCCTAAACTCTTACTCACCCCCAACCATCACCAACCCCTCCATCACCCCCTCCGCCACTTTCCTGCTCTTCTCCCCTCCACAACCCCCGTCTTCCACCCCACCCCCTTTCAACCGTTGGCAAGGAACCCACGCTGCCGACATCCACCCCCTCCCACCACTCCACCCCTGTGTTCAGCGTGTTGCCAAAACAAATTTATGAATTACCGTTTCGGAACAAAAGAAAAAACCACGTCGGGAAATCCGCAATGGAGTCGGTACGGTGGTTGGACGCACAACTTTGATTGGCGGGGAGAATGATTGGGCAGGAGTCTTCACTGATTTCTCCATCCCACCGAAATACCCTCCACCCCCTCCCTACCCATTCCTCCCTTACCCCTAGTCCAACTTTTTCCCCCACAGTAAACTTGAGAGGAGAGAGCGTGCAAGTTATCAGTGAATGCTGCACGTCCAAGGTCCTTGCCCACATATTTTCGTGGATTAGGGCCGCCTCCTTCCACTTGCGCCAAGTCTCGTGTCAGCTGAATCTCCGAAGTGTTTTTCGAGTACAGAGAGGTTAATAAAAGATCGTATTATGCGGTTTTCTTTACGGTGGGTGCTTATTGCGCGGATAGTCGATCTCAAGTGCTTCACGATCTGTGAATAACCTCCTCGCCCCGCATTCTACCCCTTGGACGTACACGCCAACGTCGCGAAACTTCCGGACCACCCGCTTAAGCGCGCTGCAGGCTACGACCTCTTGAGCGAACGATGACTGCATTATTTCATACAATCGACTCATTTTACTATCCTGTCGATGCGTTTTTTCACGTTACGCAGGTACGGCATTTTCGTATGTTTTTTTGTCCGAAAATGTGTACCGAAAAAATGGATCAGGAAAACGATATTGCCGATTGCACGCGTCCGCTTGATCCGAAATTTTTTAAAAAATCCGATCCATACTCTGACAATCATAATAACTTTCGGTAATATGCTCTGTGGGGGTCAACGAAATATTTACTCATACGCTGACGGGGCTAATTAATCCGTGCGCGCGACCGTATTTATGGTATGCTTTCCTTTAAAATATTTGTTGATTGCGCGCTTTTGAAAAATGAATCAAGTCAGAAGAGCCATTGACCGGAATGCGGGTGGATGATGCCATTGATATCGCATCACATTTCACATTTGCCTCGCGGGCATTTATTATTTTGTTGCGATACCGGCGGGGACGAAATTCCGCGAGTCTGCCAGGCAATTCATTGCGTTCCGTTCAGCAGCCTTCGATGACGTAGTGCCGCTATGGGGATGAAGAGGGGAGGAAAAAATAGAGGGTGGTTTGAAGAGGAGGAGAGAGAGGATGGTATGGACCGATGGGTGGTGGGAGGGATAGGCGGCGGAAGAGGAAGGAAGCAAAGGAAGGAAGGGGAAATGTCACCGAACACTGCGACAAAATCCCTATGGTGGCAACACTGTCCAATCCTACCCCGATACACCACCCGAACTCAAAATCCTCCTCTCCGGTGTGTGTGTGTCCTTCTCCACCCACTACACCTCACCTCCCACTCCACCCGCTCCTCTCCCATACATCCCCTACACCGCCACCGAAGCCCCGAAGCCCGTCACAGCCAGCCGTGAATATATTATATGGCCCCGCGCGTATACGCCCCCCTGTCCGGCCCAACCCTCCCTTCCCCCACACTCCCTCTTTCTCTCCCCCCCCTCAGCCACCCTTTTTCTCACCCAATGCCCCTACTCCCTGCCCTTCGGTTGCAACCTCCGTCCCCCTCTTAAAGAGACCCTCTCTTCCCTCCTCCCCATCAAATCCCACGCGATTATAGTACACCATCTGCTAGCGGGGCGGGAGATTGTGGAGGGAGGGAGAGGAGGGGAGGTCCAGGGTTGCGGGCCTTAATTAACGCCGTCCTCTTATGTTTACGACCCGATCTCTCCGATCGGTTGACGCGCTATGACCTCTCTCCCCTCCCCTCACCCACCCTTCACCCCTCCTCACCGCAACCAACCGACTTTCATTCGAATACGCACGCCAACGTTCTTTACGCACTTTTCCCGGCTCTACCCGCGACATCATGCACATGTATAGACATAATGTCACGGGTAGAGACGCCACCACCTTAGAGGCGTGAGACAAGGCCATATACATTTATGTATATCGACATCGCATTGATATTTGGAGCCCGTCGACCTTGGTGGCAACTCCGTGAACCAATATGTGGAGGTCGCGTAAATATCCCGTGCGCACGATGTGGATGATATTGCTGCCTCCAAGTATTTTTCGGACCCATCATGCGCACACCTTCCCCCCGCGCATTCCCAATCGGTGGAACGATTTTGATCGTGGGGTCCGACTGGTTAGGTGGACAGTGGATTTCCACAAAAGCGCCCTTGATCTCAGTGATATGGAGATATACAACCGGGACGATGTTAACGATATGCATTTACATTATTGTCAATAATGCTCGATGCATCCCTATTTCAACCATGTCGTCATCGCCTTGATATATATCGCCTGTGCATATATATTTTCGCATCGAGGGTCGATATTGGAAATGGAATATCGCACTCCCGCGCCACTTTCCGGGCCGCTGATTCCCTCTAACCACCCACGCCCAACCACCAGCGCCCACAACCCTCCACCACCTCCCCCGTTCTTCAACACACTCTCTCCTCTCGATCCCTCGACGCCCGGTCTCTTTCCACTTCGCTCCCCCCCCCCCTCCCACTTGCCCCACACACACCCACAACGCCCTCCGAAGAATCTATACCGCAAATGGTATTCCGTCCCACACACACACGAGAACACCGTCGTCGAAGCTTCCACGTCTCCCCCCATCCTCCCTACCGATACTCTTCCCGCTCCTCCTCCTCCACCACTCCCACCCTCCTCCTTCGGCCCCTCCCGAGACTCCATTTCAAACTCAAAACCAAGTCTGCAGCTCTTGAACTCCCGACGGCTCATCTATTCCCATCGCGCGCACACACCGAAACACACGTGCCCCGCCCCCCCTCCAACCTCATAACCCCCTCCTCCTCTCTACCGTCTCCTTCTCCTCCTCCGCCCGGTATACCATCCTCCAGTTAACCCGCACCACGGATCCAGCTCGACTCCACTTTCCTACCTACTTTCCCCACCTCCTTTCCCCATGGGGCTCTGGGTGCCCAGGAACCCCTCGCACCCCTTTTCCCATCTTTCTCTCTCTCCCTCCGCTCTCTTCTCCTCCGCCGTCCCTCGTTGTCCCCCTTCCCGCCTTATCTACAGCCGCGCAGGGACCTTGCAGACCGCATGTACGGGAGCGCGAGAAAGATGGTTGCGGGCGCAGCGTCTCTCTCCGCCGCCGAAGGGAGGGTGGGCGAGCCCGGAGGAGGAGGGAGACGGGAATGGGGAAAGTGGGGTGGCATTCCTTTTTCTTTTTTTTTGGTCCGTCAACTGTAAAAGAAAACAGGAATGAATCCCCGTACCTAATGGATATTAAGATTAAAGATTGCTGCCTCAGGTAAGATTTGTAGGAGTCTTAGGGCGTCTATTTGCCATCATGAAAACTGGGGCGCTCGGTAAGAAGTTGCGAAAGATTTTCAATGGTTGACCTCACAAAACCATTTCAGACTATCGGTCTCTTAAGCCATTTGCAACTCACTGATCATAAAATGAAAGCTTAATAAAAGTAAAATGGTTGTGATGGTGATAGTAATCATTCCTTTTCGAGCGGGGGAGAAAACGAGTCGTCTGCGGATGGTGTATCACTACTTTCTATTTCGTCTAGCGCAAAAACATTCGAAGAAATGGGGTGCCAGGGGGATAACTGAGCCAATAGAAACGTGGGGGAGGGCCAATAATCCATGCCAATTGGCAGAGAACCCCGAACATACTACCCATCATTTTGGAGATCCTTTCGTGATGCATTACGAATATTACGCAACTGCCTGCGGGGAACAAATGCTTGATGTTGCTATCTTTGTCAAATTACTCAAAGTGGACGGGTCAAGTGAACGGAATTCGGTCCTGTATTTTCAGAGGAGCTTAATTAACTGCCATTTATACACCTATTACTGTTCGGATGCTGGTGAGGAATGGCCCACTCCACGGGGATATTTATTAACGAAAAATGAAGGAGCAGAAAGATTCTCGTTACAATCGCCTTTTACCCTGGGAAAGCAAGAACATGAATGAATAGTGAAGAACAAACTAATGCACTATTAGACTTGATTATTCGAAATAAAGCAATTTTTTTTAATGAAAACACATATGAAAGCAATCAGTGCACTTCCTATAAAGGTTCCACATCTCCACTCTTAATCACCAGGATTCACAAATTTTCCATATACATTTTCAGGAAATATCCTATTTAATACATATTTTTTTGAAAATTTATCGGATGAAAAACATGGGAAAAAAAGAAATACCTATTCAATAGTCTAGAAATGCAAAATACTAGATGCAAGGTCTAATGAGATCAAAAGCAAAATGAACTTTTCAGTTATTTTGGAAGTCAAATGAAAACATTTGGCCAACAGACATAGAGGGATGAATCAAATATAATAATAAAGGAAGCTAATGTAATATTTCCTCCCAACGTACTACATCCTTCTGAAAATAGTATTTTTGGTGGTAGTAATATTCCCATTTGACAGAAGTTTTACCTGGCGTACCGTAATGCATGGTGTATTGAATGAAGGAATTGTAACCCTTAAAAACTGTTGATTGAAATAACTAATGACAAAAAATAGCCAAATAATATTTTTTAGGTGCATGAATAATTTTTTTGAGAACATTTAAAAAATTTGGTATCGTATAAGAAGAATAAGGGAGCAGAAAACCTCCAGCCACAAAAATGAAGTTCTATTCATAAAACTGCGGGAAATGCCGCGAAAGTTACTATAAATAAGTCATCCGCTGAAGTGAACCGAAATGCAGGAATTCCACAGAGTAAAAATCATTCATCCCGGTGAAAGCGTATGACTCGTTAACAGTGAAAACCTGCGTACGAAGATTAATAATGAGAATATAGGTTGAAATTGGCTCTGGCCTCATGAGAAATTCTCTTAATGCGTTATTTAAAGCGTTTATAACGGTCTCATTTTCTTTTTTATCAATCTAGCGATTTTACGAATATTTTAAGGACTACTGGTGTGGTTTTTGCTTTGCTATATAGATATGAGGCTTGTGAATTTATTTTTTTCAAGCTGACGTAAGGGTGAATTGAGCCCGGTAGCTTTGAACTCACTGTCCGAACCTATGACAAAATCTATGGTCTTGTACATCAGACGAATTTTCATAAAATAAAATGCCGTCAGGATGTTAAATTTGTATACAAGCTGCTTTCAAGGTGCGCGTATCCTGAGATAGGAGCAACATCAATTAAGTTTTCCCTTTGAGGGAAAACTGGCTGCATATTATCATCAATTTGAATGAATTTTCTCCCTTGTCGATATGATATATTCACGCTTTCGTATTTTGGATCTAAATGCTAACCTTCGATTTCATATTTAGAGTTTAAGTTATTAATCCTAAGGTTGATTCGTTTCCTTTTCATACAAATTTCACAGAAAGTATCAAAATGATATAGGAATGTGAAGATTAATGGATAAAATAAAAAGAGATAGTCGGGATTGTTAGACAAAAAACATCTGATGGATGGTTCTCTGTCCAGGAGATTTCGGTTCATTCGCTAAATCAGTATTTTCTCCAAATGATAATATTTTCATGACGAAAATGAGTGAAAATCAATTTGAAGAAATCCCAACGAATAGTGATGCCAATATAAAATGCATTTAGAAGGCTACTGATGTATATTTAGGGTGAGAATTCATAACCATGAGGTTGGGATGATTTTTATATTTTTTGGAGAACAAACAAAATGAGAAGCCGGAGGGAACGACGTTAAAAACAAGGGCGGCATAATTTACAGCTGCTAAATTGACGTAAATTTCACGAGAATGATTCATAATCGTGTCACAGAAATGACCGCATCCTTACGCATGTGGTGTCTGTGTGTGCCATATCGAATTTTAATCCATCTATAAAGGGTCTTTTTACGACTAAAGTGCCAGGTTATATCATACTTTTAAAAAATCTTTTAGTTCTAATTATGGGTAAAATGAAAACCATGTCATCCATGATCGACCGACTATATTCCGTATTCCACTTGACCGGAATATTTTAAAGTTATTTTAGTACTAAATGCACGAGGAAAACTGTGGCTTGGGAGTTAATTCCGTATCAGGCATAATAGGACTGTATGGGTTCTTCTTTGAGCTATCGGTGCGACCCTTTCTTTTTTTTCAATTTTTAGCTGGAATTCGACCAATTAATTCGACCGGCGATCAGTTATTTATGGGAATTATGAGGACTTAACGCTACAAACTACATAACTCAAAGATCATGTTTCAAATTCTACCGCCGTAAAGGTTTCTAATGCACTTGGAACGAGGGGAAGAGTGTATACAGCCTCGACGAAGCCCTCATTTTGAAGCATGTAATAAATTAATAAATCTTCTTTCATCTTCTGCCCTTGCCTCTTTTTTTCGGAAGCCTTTTCCCGGCTAATCCCCGACTTCCCCTCCTTCCCTTTCGAAATAATACCTCCTCCCTTCCCCAGAGCTTTTGCGATAACCTTCCCCTACCGGGTGAGAATGCAAATTTCCCGGGCGGTCCGAGCTGCCGAGAGGGAAAAAAGTAAGGACCAGAGAAAATATATTTTTAAAAACGCCAATATTAATAAATATTAGTGCTTGAGTGGCAATATAGTAATTTAATTTCTACTCCGAGGAAATCGATGCATAGTTTATTTTTTTCAACCTTCTCCAATCTCGAAGCGTTTCAATATCGGTGGTGTTTAAGGAACCCCCTTGCATTTTGCTTGCTCAGAACCTTACTTTTCATTACCTACCCCCGCGTTATGATAACAAGGGCACACCAAGAAGCTGTAAACTAAATGAAGTAGGATTGGGGAAATTGTTTTCGAAAATTTTTCGGGTGAGGACACCCGCACGCTGAAAATCCCAGGAGACTTTCGCGCATTACCGAAACCTTGTCTCCCCTCATTCTTTTCAAATATGTATTATTCATTTTAAATACGTGCATTTTTCCCCTTCATCAGAAATTTTCAAGAACTCTTTTTTTTTATTTCCTCGCCACGAGATAATCCGAATTATCTCCTTTGCCCTTCCACCCTGACCCTCCCCCTCCGACCCTCTCGCTTTCGCCTCCCCTTCCGCCCCAACCCTCACATACTACCCCTTTGAACCTCTCGTCTCCTCCCACACCACATGCAACACCTCCCGGCACCAGTCTCCTCTTCTTCCTCCACACCTTTCGTTTTAAGCCGTCCTTCCTCTCCTCCGAAATTCCACATAACCACACTTTTCCTTTCCCTCTCCTCAAACCCAGGGCCCTTCCGCCCCCCCCCTCGCCCCCTCCCTCCGCCGCTCTCCCGACCCCATCCATTTCCCATCTACGCGCCCCAACTCTCGCTTTAGGCTCGACACTAGCCTCCCTCCACATTCGTCCGTCCAGATCTCTGGCCCTTCCCCGCTTCTTCTTTCCCCTAACCTCCCAAATGTTCCCCGCACTCGCCACTCCCGCTCACCATTCATGTCCAGGTTATTCACGCTCGCTCTAGTCCCCTCGAAGCCCAGCCTCCCTCGTATACCCTCCTCCCCTCTCCACAATTCAGCCTCCTCCTACTCCCGACCCCCCATGATCTCTTCCTCTCACTCCATCCACCCCTACACACCCCCGACCCATAACTTCCTCGCTTTGGATACTTTTCCTCTGGCTCAGGGTCAGTTTAAAATAAAAACATATACGTATGCGTAATCTCCTGGTATGATAAAATAAAGGAAATAACTTACATTGTTTTTTCCTCAGCTTTTATCATGACGGATAATATTGTATCGCATGTGCGTGTCCACGCGTGTGTTTGAATGTGTTTCTGCGTGGGAGTCTGTGTAACTTCCACCTTATTTTTTAATACATTCATGGAATTTATTAAGTTTAACCTCACGCGCGTCGCATTATTTTTTCCTCCTCTCACCGTTGAAACTCCACGATTGGGGATCAAAATAAAATCAAATCCATGCACGCAGAAACTGTAAATATGGATATTATGTGATTTGTAGTGTCAGCAGAAAAAGAATAGGGAAAGAAATGAATGAAATTCTTTGTGAGACGCTTTTTTGAGACTGGGGGGAAGGAAATAATTAAAATATATGGGCGAAGGAATTGTGTTCAGTAGGGCTTCTCAGGCGGGGGTGCGAGGAGCAGTCGCATTCGACCTATTCCTTTCTAAGGAAATAAAGTCTCAAGGTATTAGCCAGTTCTGAATATTGAATTGTTCATTAGAATGGAGTGCAGAGTCTTCCCTCCAGCGCGCATATTGCAATATTTATGAACCTTCATAAGGTGTGCAAAATGCACATGCATATTTATGTTTTTCTCGGGTGCTCCTCATAAAGACAAGGAGGGAGGGTTTGGGCCCACGGACCCCGGCAAGAGGGTGAGAAACATTGGAATGGAAAGTGCAAAGATCCCGGGTGGTGCGAGTAAAAGAATATAGGGAAGGAGTGGAGGGGAGTGAGAGTAACGGGAAGGGGGTGAGTTGGGGAGGAGGAGGTGAGTTTACGAAAAACATCTCCCAGATTTTCCATCTCCGGTTTGCCCAGAAGGTGGTCGCCCTGCTGCTCTCGTCCTCGCCGTTCTTCCCTCTTTCCCTCCCGCCGACCCGTAATTCTTTCGGCTCCGAGGTTGCGGGATCCTTTCGCCCACGAGCCCCACCCTTCCTTCACCCACCTCTCCGAATCGAACGCGTACACAAACAGGGCCTCCACACACCCTCTCTTTCCTTCACCTATTCCTCTTTCCCCAAACCCTTTCGCATCCCTCCTGGTACGTTTTGCCTACTCGGCCGTCCGCCTCTGCCTCTCTCACCTCCTCTCCTCACACATTCATTCGCTTTTACTCGCAATCGCCATCGAGCAACCATTTCCACGCGAGCGAACCAGCCTTCACCGCTTTCTTCCACGCAATTAATTCAACAGCCATCCCTCCTGCTCTCTCACTCTCTCTTTCTCTCGCTTTCTTTCTCTCCCTCTACGCCCCTTCCCCACCACGTCTCCTCCATCCCCACCACTCCGAACGCCTTCGCTCTCTCTCTCTCTCAAAAATCCCTCCGTTCCACCCAAGATCCTCTCCCCCCCTCTCCTCGGATCTTCCCCACCCCTTCTCCCGCTCACAAGAGCCCCCCCCACACACATACACATACAGGCTTACTTCGCCATCCTTTCCCCCGCTCGGGTTTTTGCTAGACTGGCAGCAGAGAGCTAGAGGTTTCTCCTCTCTTCTTCCATCGACTCCCCCAAACCTCTCTTCCCCTCTCCCTCTCTCCCCGTCCCTTCAACCCCTTTTCGCTCCGGACCTCCAGAACCCCATCCCGGGTACCACCCCCTCAACCCCTCGACCTCATCCACTCCCGAGCGATTTCCCAATTTGCATACTTTTACCTTCGCCTCATCCGATTCCGGCATTTGGAAAAAATTTTCTCTCTCTCCCTCTCCGTACCTATCCTTCCTCCTTCTACCCCTCTTCTCTTCCACCCTCTTCTTTCCTCCCTCAGACTTAACAAAGCGCCTACGCCGCTCCCCCAACGACTGTTTTCCTTGCAGTGAACAGTGTCATCACAAAAAGACGCGTGATGGTTTTAATCTTGTGTATTAATCGCATTATAATATCGAACGCCACGCAGGAAAAAATAGAATGCTTCATTCCTGCAAAAACCTTTCATTCTTGGTGCAGACAATATTGAGTGATGATGAAATTGGAGGGTATTTACCCCCAAAATGCATGCGGGTGGTTTCTCAATTTTTTGGTGTGGCATGAGTTTGGTGAAAACATACATGCAATGCGTTCTAGTAGCTCGTATGGAGCTGTTTGTAGTCCCGGTGAAAAATTGAACGGCCGCCGAAAATAATTAAATACGACTCTCAGAAAGGGACGTTTTTCATGGATACGTTTTTGTGTTCCTATCTTAATGTCACCCGAGGTCACGGGATCTCGGAAATGGAGATGCGATGGAATGAAATGCTCAGCGGTGAGAAAAGGGAGGTAGGAAAAACAGTCGTCGGCACTCTGCTACAGCCATAAAAAGACGGCAGAGGGTCATGCAGTTCAACGTCCCCGGCGAACGACGGTGCACTGCACCCACACCACCGTTCCAACTAGTTTTAAGCACCTCGGAAGCGCTCCTTCCACCCCGAACATTCGCTACATTGGCCCATTTACTCCACCCGCGAACACTCATCCGTTGGTTTCACAATTCATTAGGGTTTGTAAAATGTCGTCAATTTGGTGGGGACAATATGAATAATATGACGGGAAAAAATTCATTTTCAATCGGTTAGTATCTCCCGTGCAAGTAAGATAAATTAAGCAAAATAAATCCTCCGCTTGGTGTACGAGCCGTGATCGTAATATCTACGGCAAAAAATATTCTATTTTTGGTTAAGGTGGAGACCAATAGTTACAAAGAGTAATCACTCCTTGGTATTGTTCTTTTTCTATTTCTCTATGCTCTATTTTCTATGCTCTGTATATTTCGCTATGGTTCATCCGCCCGCATGTTTTTTTCCGGAAATTCAACTCGTACGCATAATCCTCAGAGTGCGGAATCGAAATTTTAAAGGCCATCGAGCCTCAATTTATGTCATTTTCAAATCATTAATGTCATTCAAAACACATTCTTACAGGAATTTCATTTGAGCCATGTTTATTACAAATAGGGATCTCTTTCTTCCTCGTCTGGCAAATTCTATAACTTCATTGTCCCTTATTCCGCATAAGAATATCGGAACAACCCACAGATCCAGTACGCAGTTGAGATTTCCGCTGTTCGGCGCCAGTGAGTGGAACAGTAATCATTGCTCAAACTCAACCCTAGAATATTTTTCACTTCCCGATTCTCCACGGCGCGCAGAAGTCTTTCAAGAACGCGTATGTGCTGGCGTTTTATTCAAATTTTTCAGCACCCCCACCATTTCTCGCGCGAATGAAATGGACCATTTGAGGAACTTCCTTGCCATGAGAGGTTGTATTCGCCGCGTCCTACGGCCGAGGAAATTTTTCCGTCACGCCTGTTGGCGCCAGTCCCACGAGGGTTCCTCTATGCATATACATACACACATACATTCATTCGGTATTTGTTTTCTCTCCGATGTTTTCCCTCGTCGATGGCTACGGTCGAAGGGCTTGTTCCTCCTCCTCCTCTTCCCTGGGGGGTTGGGAATTCGTTTCGTATTTTTCCTCTCCGCTGTTCGCACTCACGAAAATCTTTTTGCATTTAATCCCTCCACGTCACCGTCGAAAAGGGATGAAGGATTTTAAGCCATTGAAACAATTTTTATACTTTGGGTGGGGAAGGAGGGTTGTGGTCTTCCGGAACACTTAACATTTTTTTTACAATACTCACCAGTCATTCGTTTTGCATCCTTCCTGTTTTCCAAGAACTCATTCCTGAGCTTCCATCCATTTCCAATCTGCATAATGTCTTATTGTTATCATCTTAAATCTCATTTCGTTATTCTCATTTCAGAATTTGTATGACCACAGTTATTTTAAAAGCTTTAAGTTATAAGTCCAGGATATTCCTCTGCTAGGGTCCCACTCACCTCCCTGGTCTCATCCTTGGTTCCCTTTTCACTTCATTTGCATTCGTTGGGCAAGAGGCATTCATGACTTCGACGGGTAGGTGTCCCTGGAAGGACCTTGACAAAAAGAATGAATGTTCTTTATTCCGTGGTTTCAAACGCAAAAACGGATTCGAACAACCGATGTTTGCGTTTATGATTATGCGAGCATGATAATCAGATAAATGATTTAAAGCCTTCGTGGATTGTTGTAATTTTAAGGCAAGTTAAATGGTCAAGCAGGATTTCAGAAAGACTCCATTGTGTAATAATTAGTTGTTTTAATATCAATAATCATTAATATTGAAAATTCCAAAGACCATATTGCATAAATACTTATATTTAACCAATTTATTAATTTTATTTTGACCGCAGGAGGCCGTTAGTCCAAAGGATCCTAAGGTAAAAAAAAATTTTGCAGAATAACCCATCGTTTTCGTTGTAGAGCGATTGATATTATTCCTTCCTGTAACGAAAACAGAAGAAGATATTTACTTGGGAGACCGTAAACGCTCGTCCAGAACGTTTAGTAGCATGGTGATAATAGCGTTAGGCTTCCGATCTTACGGTCCCAGCATTAAATCCGGGTGATGCCTCTAGGTAATATTATTTATTTCAAGCAACCCTTGTGATATTTTGAAGAGTCACGATACTCTGAGCAAGTTAGACGGGCAAAGAAAGTGCTCCACCCGACCTCAAAGTGACGTTTCTCCTCAAAGGCATTACCTTCTTCATTCGAACGATCATCCATCAGAGTTTATAACTGTTATTTATTACAACAAATCATCCGTCGTTTGTGCCATATTTTTAAGTTCTTTATAATACAGCTTTTTAAACGTTCCAAGATCCAAATTCTGTCCCGGAAAAAAATCAGTCAAATTCATGTTACTCCAGCATTGTCGTAAGGCGCAGAAGAATATGGCAAGCCATCCATTTGTCATTAAATGTTGGTCTTTTGAATATTTTTTGGTCTAAATAGTTAATAGAAAGTTGCTTGGCACCATTTTACTTCTTCTTTGTGTGATTTTCGTTCTTATTTCTTTACGAATTATAATTGTTCAGTACCTTTTGAACGATTTCAAAATAGAACATTTTTCCCAGTCTTTGGTCACTAGGACTAGTGTTGATAGGTGACTCCGCCACAGTTGATGTATTTGACTTAGTAATAAACGATTGTTTAGCCTCTCTCCCCATCGAGTTGATCGCGACTACTATTACTGCTCTCATTTGGTTTGATTCCTCCCCCAACCCGGCTCTTCCACCGTCGAAGTATTTTCCCCACTACCCTCCAAATCCTTAAACGTAACGCACAATGAAATTTTTCCAATTCCGAAGAAGCTCTTCGCTCTCCGGAGAAACCTTCCTCTTCTACTCACATATATACTCCTGAGATACAATTCCAATATGTGGACCAATCCTGAGTCTTCTCCGGCTTCTCTTGACTGTGCTCCGCAATTTGAACTGCCAGGAAGTTCGTATTCCACTTTCGAATGATTTCACCCTCGTGGGCATAACGATCTTCCCACGTCTGATAGGTATGAAAAATGAGGTCCCCTCTAGCTGCGTTTATTATTGACGCAGCGGCCAAAATTCCACGGCGCAAGACTGTTCTTCGTTAGCGTCAAGATAAGTAAGAGATTCTAGGTCTGCTACATTCTGATAGAAAGACTTCCATGGGCACGAAATGGACGAAAACTCCATAGGATTTTTTTTTAAATTAAGCGGGTCGGAAGATAAATTAAATTCACAATGCTGCTAGTTGCTAGAGAAATTAAGGATAATGATGGGAAGGATTTTTGAGAGAATTCGGAACCGCTTTTTTACTTTAAAATAAAAATTTAAAAAAATTATAACGTTATTTCATGCTTGCAATTTTAGATCTAGAACGATAACGAAAATTAAAATAGGGGAATTATATTAATAATTCATTCGCAATTTTTTCGTTTCATGACTACCCAATCTGCAGTAATTTTCTAATTTATTAGATTTTATTTTGATGCAGAACTGATTTTTCCCCCTCTCTCTCGACTCCAGTTATTCTTAAAACACAAAATATTTTTCAGTGCTCTCTCTATTTCGCGCAATAAGCCACTTAAAATTTACGAAGAATATCATCCTCATTTGAAATATTTTCTTGCACGTAGTTTAGAATATTTGCGCTCTTTCCCCATAAATATGGATGATAGTGATAATTGGGTGAGCGAGAGTGCACCATGTGATAAACGTGGACCCGTATGGGGTTTATAAATTAATATGTACCCCGTATTACATTCTAATTGCTTTTGGAGGACCCTATAAAGAGTTACTTCATGACCTCAAACCCATAGTTAATCGAATGTAAAATAATGCGATAAAGGTTATTACTCAGCATCTTGCACTAATAAATATATCAGTATTCTATTGAAACTTTTTAATCCTCTTTGTAATACGGCAACTCCATACATTTTTACTGACAGCGCCTGAAAGATGATTGTGTCACAAAACATCGAGGTTAACACATTTTCAGCTATATTATCCACAAACTAATCTTTTTGGGCATTATAACGGATATTTTACAATGATTAGCGACATCAAAATTTTCCTTTTGATTGGACAACCTACGTTGCGTTGCGTTGGCCGCTTGTGTTTCCCAAATCTGTCACGACAACGGTTTAAGCCGCGGGAAGGGACTCTGTTCCTCCCCCCTTACGCTCACCCACACTCGATGGGCTCCAGTTTCGCCAAAATGCAATCTCTTGTCCCCCTGCATTTTTCATAATTTTCCATAAAAAAATGTTATTGCCACCCCACGGCGCAGGGTAGGGTATGGTCGCTTCGATCCGTAAAAGGTTTATTGGGTAATTTCGCGGCCGAAAATTTCCCTCCAGCAGCGAGCGCGCCGCCGTCCCTTCTGCCTCCCATCCCCTACCCACATCCCTCCTCCTCGCACATATAACCCCGTTCCCACCATCCTCACCCACACCCCTCTCTCCCCTACCGTGAATACCCAAGCGTGTGCACACGGTCGGGGAGTGGTAGTGGTTCTCCGTGCGAAACGGGACCCGAAACAGGTAATGCCATGAAGCACGCAAACGAGAGGATGGGTGGAGTCGGGGGGAGGAAGGGGAAGAGTTTTAGAGGGGAAAGGGGACACGGGTGGAGGGTCACATTACAGCACGGAACAAAACCACTAGGCGTGGCTTACGTCAATTGCCGCGCGCATCCTGCCTGAAGTCCTCAGCGCATCGTACAACACTGGCTAAATATTTGCACATGACGAACGCCTGCAAGGGACGACATTCCTACCTACCTTCCTTTCACCCTCCTCTCCCTTCCTGCCACTTCCTTTCCATCCATTCCTCCTTCCCGCTCCCTTCCGTCCTTCTCCTCACGCAAAGTCGAGGCAGATGATATCCCATTCCTTCCTCGTCGTCAGAAGTCATATGAGGGCTCCGAAAATTCGTTTGATCGACAAAAATCTTGATCATCCATTCGTTCTAATCGCGTGCGTTCGGAAGCGAATACTTTTTTTACGGTTGATAGTAATGTTTGTGGTTTAAACCTCATTGGAAACGTATCCGTGTTGCGCTCGATCATCCTGAATGATTAAGATCAAAAGGATTTGCCGGAAGCACTGGCGGAAATTATTCATGTCCCAGCGAGGATAAACCCACAAAATTCAAATTTCACCCTCAAACATTCGAGATCACCGGTCATAATATTAATTTGCTCGCCTATTCGCTATTGTTTAGAAATTATTGAAATATTAGGTAAGAGCTTCGAATATTATGCGTGAAGTGGGAACGGGCTCGTTTCTATTATTATTTACCTGAACTTAAATTTTCTGGGAAATGAAACTGGCTCTATAGGTTATGCGCAACATTATACCTTACGTAGCCCAGAGTTCAGGAAGAACTAGTATTACAAGTAAACAATTGTTCTTTCTTAAATATGCGTTGCATATCGAGGAAATAGAGACAGTTGAAAAAATATAATTCCACTAAGTGATTTCTTTTCCTAAATCAATTCTAGAAACAACCTCCCCTGAGTAGAATTTGAGTACTTGTATTCTATTTAGTTGTAAAGGGTGTCCCGAATTAACCACGTAAATATCTTTGATTGAAATTAAGTTGCGATTTTAAAATTATTCCGTTTCGTCGGTTGAAAGGTGATTGAAAATCAGTATATAATCATCTCAAGGTACCTTCAGCACCATAAACCTTGAAAATGCCTTATCTCAAAATTTAGGTCATAAAAATAAAGATATTTTCGTGGAATATGCTCTAGCCCTCTTTTGTTTCCACACAATGAAGTCCCACAAAGTAACGCCAGACAGCGTAAAGTGGTTCTTCCTATATTCCTTCCGCCCTTTCAAAATGTAGATTAGGAAAATAAATTTTAGCGGAAAACTCAAGGAAATACGACGATGCTCTTTTGGAACTGCAATTTGAGGAATTTCCATGCTCTTACATCGTTTTATATGGCTTGCGCTATCGTAAACGCTATCCAAGTGCCTTGCTCATGGGCGCAATCCATGTTAAATTTTCTCAGCGTTAACAAATATATGCGTTTATTTTCGCGCATTGTCTATTTTTCTTTCACTAAACGAAGTCACTAGTACTTATTTTCACACTTAAACTTCACCACTTGCATATAGAGAAAAGAAGAAACCCATAGGGGGTGTGTTTTGAGAATTAAACTATGGTGACTGAAGGCAGGATGCAATGGTGGAGAACTATCGACACACTCGTTTAAATTATAACACAGCAGTAAGTACCTTGGCATTCATGAACGGAAAGTAAAAAAAATGGCGTTTAAATATTCAGACGAACGTATGAAGTGACTGCATAGGTTATTATATCACTATAAATATACGGCCACTATAAATTTGTAAAATGGTACTCAAAAATTTTTCACGAATAGGATATCAAATATCTAAAAAAAATCCCAGTGATGGGAATAATAATTCAAATGAAGGTGCGAGAATGTTGGCCAATGCAAATATAGGAGGGGCAATTTAACTGTCGAGAAATATATGTTAATGTTCTTTTTTTTGTTTCTATATATGCATGTTTGCCATCGCCATCTCGCTCCTTCGTTATATATAGTGTGTGTGTATATATATATATATATATAATGGACTGACACAATATAACACAAATAGAATAGAATAGCAACATTTAAAAGGACACTCACACGGTAAATTGTTCGAGCTTTCGGCCCTCTATATATATATATATATATATATATATATATATATATATATATATATATATATATATATATATATATATATATATATATATATACATATATATAATTATAGTGTGTATATATATACATATATATAACATGTGGGTGGCAAAACAGATCATAAAAATAACATAGATAACACGTAAAAGGACACTCGCATTTCAGAAAGTTTAAGCCTTCGGCTTTCTCTGAGGCCTTCCTCAGGTCAGACCAGGCATATTCTCTATTTAATTTTTGTGTTCTAATGTATCGTCCAAATATTAAATTGCTCCCGTGAGAGCTTCTACATCATCGAGTAGAGTTTCCCTAGTCCTAAGCCAGACGGTGTGTGAAATTCACATATTAGGGTAGAGGGGGTCAGTTTCTTTTCATGTGACGCCTATGGTTTCCCAGGATGTTCTGGTATACGAAAAAACACACATCTTGGGTGAAGCTGAGGGCGTCCAGAGGCGTACTCGAGCATTGAACCCGGATCCACTTGTCAGTAGTCTAACAATCTATCCCTGGTCTACCACGTCCCCAAAATATACTTCTAAATACATACAGGTATGCACTCTAAAAGTATGCATTTATACATTTGTCGTATTTTCTTATTTGTTTCATAGCTTAATAAATGTCATATTAAGTTTCTGAAATAGACTTCTTAGATCATATTTCTTTCTACTCGTGGCTCAGTCTGCAATACTCGAAGCACTTTTAAAATCTTTCAAGCTACAGATCAGAACCCTATTTTACGGACGAAGTTACGATTGTGAATGAAATAATTCTTATTTTTTGATACTTTGAAGAGTATTATTTTTCTTTTCTTCTTTTGGTGATATATATTTTTTGTGATTGTGATTTGCATCCTACGGGTTGGACAAAAATAGATACATGCGATCCGACTCGCTGTGTTCACCAATTCTCTTCACCGCTTTATCTCTCCAGATCTCCGTGTAATCCTCAAACCGAGTCCAACACGCACTCTACATTCCATCCACAGTATTCTATTATTTTTAATTTCACGCCGTAATGCATTTGAGAGTCGTTTTGATGTTTTTTTTTAAGCCCTCGGGGGCGCATTCGGCGCAAGTATTTGTACCGGGCATGTGACAAATTCCTCCGCGAATGCATTGCTTCCGGAGTGATTTTTTTCCATTCGTGAAACATTGTCAATTTCACATACCTGTGAGTTTTCCGGCCTTTATTACCTCTGAAATGGAAGTTCAAAAAAAAAATATGACGCACGGTGCGAGAATGATTCGGCAATAATTTTACGGGATGTATCTTATCCCACGGCGTTCGCGTCCCGGACATGAACACCTGCTAAACAACGCTAAGAAATTCCATCACTCCACATGGACGACCCATTACTTCACGTGGCGAACGTGCTCGCAAAAATATAGGCTGGGCCTCAACGCGCGTGAGTGGCAATAAAAAAAAAAAGATTTATGGCGCAATGGCGTCATGAGTGAATCGAAATGATTCAACGAATAAAACGCCGCCGGGATCAGTGCATGGCATATTAGTGTTGAATTTGATTAATCTAAGGCTTGAACACGCAGAGGTGACGCTGATGAAAGCGGTGTATTTCTTTTATGGATTCATCCAAGGTCATCGTTTTCTGCTTCGCGCCCCTTGCACGTTAGATATACTGTATTATAAGCACATAAATGCGGAGACCAACGCTCGGTTGAAGTGATTGTTTATGACGTGCGTCATACATATTCCAAGGGACTCGGTCTCAGAATAAATGACTTCATTTATGCATTCAATCTCTTCATCCGTGTCCTTCTCCTACCTCATCTCGCTTTCTCTCTTTCCCTCCCTCCCTCCCCCCCCCCTCATAGAGTATTCACGCTCCCGAATGCCGCCTCACTTCCTTCCCTTTCCCTCCCTCTCTTTCCTTCATTCCCTCTTCACCGGCGCACCTTCCTCCCCCATACCACTTCCATTCCGTGCCTTTCTCTTCCACGTGCATTCCCAACCAACCCTTCCTCCCCCTTTCTTTCACCCTTATATATCTCTCTCTCTATCTCACCTCTTTGCAAATGTAGAAGTCCTCTTTCCCATGAAGACTCAAGTCTGCAAGTCACCTCTCTTACCGTTCGGTATTTCAGCGACAGAAATATTCGAGAGTGCTCACATTCGAAGAAAAGGCCGATAAATACGAGCGCCGCTGCCTCAAAAAAAGATTGTTTGCGTATTTTTTTTCGAAGCTAAATTAATTCGGCCCATCGGGAGAAAGGCGAGTGATTTCATTTTGTAGAAATCGATTTCGTTGCTTTTCCATCGAGCCCTTTGACCGCTGTCCCACTTCCAAACTGGGGACTTTGCGTAGTCTTCAAAGCCTAAGTTTCCGAATAAATAACTAATCCGGTTGGATTCGTCGTGGACAATTTTCTGATTCAATGAATACGTCAACTGACGAATTCAGCGGCATTGCACGAGGGCGATATTTCAGGGGAAGGACATTTGCAATGATATACCCTTGACGGTTATAGACTCTTGACTCCAGGGTTTCCAGCTCTATGAAACTCTGCCAGGTCACTGTGAAGAGACGAAACGAAGAGAGTTCCACTCCGGTTATGATAAAGCCCGCTGCCTATCTGGCGCTCTCTCTCTCTCCCTCCGCTGAAATTCTCCCTATCTCGTTTCAATCCGACCCCTTTTAAGTCCCCGATTCCCTCCTCTTCCCCGCACACCTCCTTTCCCCCTATCGCCACAAAATCCCAGTGCCCATTGTCTCCCTCCCACCCCACCTTATCTCCCTCACGTAATCCCTATTCGTTTTTATCCCCCGTCCCTCCTTCCTCCACCCGGCTTTCCACCTCCCCGCGCCCGCGCACCTCTCCTCACCTGTCACGTACACCCCTAATCGCGCCTTCATGGGGTCGTTCCGCGGGCCCCCACCCCTCCACTCCCGCCTCTCCTCCGTCCCTCTTATTCATTTAGCTCCTTCGGATGGACGGGAGTGAGTTTAGGAGGCGAGGTGAGATGGGCGACGTTAAACGACCGAGTAGGGGATTAGGAGAGGGGGACGGCTGGAAGGATCTGAAGAAGATCTGGTCAACAATAGGTGAGTGGGCGGGTGTGCGGAGGCTGAGATTGCATAATCGCGTAGGAAAGGGGAGAAGGGGATCTCTGAGCCCGGTCTGGTCGACTTTTGTTTCGTGGTGGCTCGAGAGAGGAGAACGCCTCCCAGCATCCGCGACGATGACTCCTAGAGATCATCCCCCTTCGGAGCCGACGTGGATCCGTGACGGAAATTCCTCGAGAGATGATATCGGCGGCGTAAAACTTCGAAATTGGACAGGGACAGGAGTGGGTTTCAAGGAACGGATTATACCCACTTGCACTTATACCTAGGACTCATAATATATGCTTATTTTCTATCATGATAGTAGCTAACTAAAGGAAACAGCTTAATATAAAAGTCTGTATACTTATCTAAACTGAGATAATGTTAAATATTTCATTGTCACGTTTTCCAGTGTACAATGGAAGCTAATTTTCTGAAGTGAAGCCTATGGGTCTTCGTTTTTATTACGAAGTTAGCTTCCCTTTCTCTAGTGTCCAACTAGGTATACACTCTTTGGTGACGTTGTCAAAGATTAGCTCGGTATTAATAGATTTAGAATTCTGTAAGTGGTTTGTTTGCTGTGTTTTAATTTGCAATCAAGAAATGTAACGAAAAGACCTCACGTACAGCATCGGATCGTCACCAGTTCATCTTAATGTAGGAGATATAGTAGTTCGTTCAACCGCTCGCAATCAGCATTCAAAGCTCCTACCACTGCGACCTTATCTAGGCTACCGTTTCTCGAAGCTCTTCAATTGTGTCCGTATCGGCATCATTTTGCTTTTTGTTGCACGGAGGACAGGTTTTATGGGGCCCGTCACTCCGTCTGCCGGTGCGTGTTTAGTGTCGCTGACAAAACAACCGCCAAGCTATTCTTAAGATCCGGTATTTTTCTTCCTGGTCATGAAAAGCCCTTCAGTCGGTTCCCCGTTGAATGAAGTCACCCCGTCCCCTCACCGGGGGACGCCTCCTCCTTGGCACGGGAGGAGCGACGGGCGCGAGCGCGGGAGGGAAATATACGACCTCCGAATGTAATACCTGTCGCGGGGAATGCAAAGGTGTGCCCTGAATCAAACATCTTGATTACCCT
Organism: Hetaerina americana; assembly: GCF_022747635.1. Classification (NCBI taxonomy): domain Eukaryota; kingdom Metazoa; phylum Arthropoda; class Insecta; order Odonata; family Calopterygidae; genus Hetaerina; species Hetaerina americana. The sequence goes on from NW_027286069.1 coordinate 32,169,138, forward strand.
ACTCGCGACGTAAAACCAAGATTTTAGGCCGGCGTCGCTCGACGCCCCCACAAAGACCCCGGGGAGAAGGGAGCAAGGGAGAGGCGTGGAGTTGCGAACAGCTAGGGATCGATTTCAAAACCCCCTCCCGACCCCCTCTCTCACTCCCCCTTTGCTTTCCCACCACACTTTCACCACTCCCTTCCCCTCATACATACACACACACACAAACACCAGAAGGACCCTTCTATCTCCCTCCTACCCTTCCCCGGTGTCTGTACCTGTCTGTGTGTCCCGAGTAAGCGCACTCCTTAGAATAAAGGCCATTTGATGTTACTCGATTAATTGTCGGGAGGCGACGGCGACGAAGGATTTTGGCGCGAGCGAGGAAGCCTTTTAGCCCGGCGTGCTGGGGTTGACGATAAGGGGTTGAACGGTTACGTGTTGGCTTGTCGGCCTTCCTCAGAGTCGAACCAGGTTGGGAACCCCGCGGGGACGTATTTACGGCCTCGGAATATTCGTACGCCAGCGACCTGGAGGAGGCGGGATGGGGGAAAGGCACGCGAGAAGCAGTTTCTCCCTCCCTGCCTCTCTCTCCTCGATGGGAGTTTGAGCCATCCCCAGGAAAATCCTGTAAAAATCCGAGCGATCCTGCCACAGTTTCCCTATCCCGCTGTTGTTCCCAACACCAGCCATTAAGTAAGCGATGTCAAAAACTAATAGTCCCTGGCTTCTCTCGCTCTAGAAGTTTCCGAGAATAATTTTCCTTTTACACACTCGTAAAATTCCTCCCATTTTGAGAGTAACGTTGATAAAATACGTAATATAATAGCCAAAAAGTGGCCGATTCTCAATGCATTTATTACTGCGAATACATCCTAAGCTCAAGTAAAGGTAAAGGAGAATGTAAATTTTTTATCTCACTTATAAAACATTCAATTATTTTGTTAACACTGCAGGTCCATGCTGCATTTTGTTTAGAAAGGAACCATAGGAATCTTGGATAAAAACTGACACCATGCCCGCAGTCATCAACTCTCAGGAGACATGCAGGTCTTAAATATGTTTGATTTAGTCTTTTTTTATTGCTTCGTAAGCATCAAGAGATTTCATTTTTCATTTCACGTGAGTCATAATTTGTCTTCCTCTTTCGATATTTTCTTATGTTCCATTCTTTTATTGTCATCAACAAGTTGCTGCGCCAAACAATTTTTCCACTGTTCCTGTATTCATTTTAAGTGTTTCCGGAAGGCATATTTCTTTTCAGAACTTGTTTCGCCACTCAACTGGTCTTTGCTATTCTTATGATATTGGTATTTGGATTACATATTTCCATTTTCTTTAATCCGTTTATTTTATCACCCTCGAATCAAATGTGTAATAATCCACACCCCGTAGATGAGTGACGTACGTATGCTAACTCATTTTTTCTGTAAATTCAAATGGAACGCTAGGAATAATCGAGTTGGAAGCATTGACCCAAATATTGTCTCATCCTGATTACCCACGTATCGTTTATTGAGTAAATTATTTGGAGAAATTATCTATTACCAATCGCCTAAGACTAGCCATATTCGATTATTTTGGTTCATATGGTTTTATTATTCACATATGGGAGCTTTAATGAACAATAAGTGAAATTATAATTCCTCATTCCCTTATTAGGCATAATTTATCAAACACTGTATGGATACTTTTACTTACGAATGTGAAAGGAATATGTTGAATAGCTCAATTAAAGAATAGGTAAAATAGTATTAGCCTCAAACCAATGAAATGCATGTAATTAGTGATGATAAATAAGTCATTTTCGGGTATATGACCTCAAAAATAATACCAGTTTTTGCCTTTATATAACGTACGTTACAAATTTGCCTGTTCTCAAGGTTTTAAATAGTCAGGGAATCAGTGTATTTCTTGGGACGATCGTATAAATTTTATACTGCCGGGGTAAGCCCAAGGACAGTGATATTAGAGTTTTCAGCCTGCGTACCAGGGTTCCACGATAGAGGCTGGGCATGTTGGACAGAATACAGTTGTTAGTCAACCGTTAACGATAGTTTTCTAGAATAATAAATCAGTGATTCAGGCAGTCTCATTTTGTAAATAACAAAGATTTTTTGGGGATTCTGTCGGTAGGCTGAGTTTGAACGAAGTTAAGTATTTAACGTTGATGGACTCTAAATATGAGAGATGATTTTCTTTTCTGATTTCATTCCGGAGGAAAAACTTTCGGGGCTTTGGTCGCTTTTTTCAACCTTATGCATGCTGAATTAAGGTACATCATCGGTAGAATACGGGGAAAGCTCTCGCTTTGCATTCTCTTCCTTCTCGAAAAAGTGAAAGCATTCAGCGAAATACCCAGGTAGGGATTTCCGGCGACCTCGGAAAATTTTCGGCGCCTCCAATGACTTAGTGAGCACATTCAATAGGAAAGGGAATATATAAGATAGGTGGGTTTATGCGAAAAGCTGCCAAAGGTTATACTCATTGGAATCCCTCTGAGACGAGGTCATTCTCTCTCACCCTCTACATTTCCATCCCTTTGCCAGGCATAGAAAAGACCATTGTGGAATCACAAAGATTGGGCAGAAAAACTGCTTTATTCTGTAAGTATCGTGCCGGATGATATTCGTCAAAGAGCGCACATTTCTTCCTTATGTTAAAGAATAAAGTGTAATTGCAGTCTTCCATTTCAACATTGACAAATATCATAGTAACCTTTTAGCCATGAGGAAAAAAATGATCATAGAAAAAAAAGAAGTGGATAGAATGTTAGTGAAATAAAATCAGACGCAATTAGACCGAGGGATTTATGGCGTAACCGTTAAGTATTCTCCTCGCAGTGGGGCGATAGTTAACATGTGTTGCATTCTCCCAGAGTGAATTACTTGCTCTCTTCTTCGGTTTATCAGGGTGGTTAACGTCAAAGAATGGAATTAGTCTGTAGGAAGGAGCCATGGCGTGTAACAGGGGCAGAAAGTGCCGCCCCGCTTGGACGTAAAAAAGGCCTTTTTCAAATTTCATGTCAGCGGGAATGTATCCGGCTTCCAAAGGCCGGTACAATTTCCGATGATATCTGATTGAAAGATATTCCACCACTTAAATTAATCATATGATATCAAACCTCTTGTAGTTTTCACGCTATATTTAAAAAATATAAATCGGCCATGGAATTGAAACTGTCATTTTCAATTTGTCCCTTTCGATAAACATATTAGCGTGAAAAATAATAAGAATGATTGAGAAATATGTCACCAAATACGTCCCAATAATTTAATGAATATTTCAAAAATTAAGTTGCAATACCCGTCACGTTGTACATTTTGTTTAATTTACGTTTTGATTGTAAACTCATCGGCCCTTACTTTTCCAAATTCACTTCATACTTATCCACCAAAACCCATAAAGGAGATTTTATCAAATTTATTTGGACTAATCTGGAATCTTGAGTCTCATTTTACAAATATTCATTTTCGGTTAAGAGATTCCTGTTCGTGAGATTGATATGACTTCTCAAGTAAGACTTGTTCAGCAGCTTTTGATGAATTCCCTGAAGTATCAACCAAATTTAAAACTCTACCCTCGGCTGTGCAGTCATATGCCACTGAATAACCACAAAGTTATCCTTATGATTAAATATAAAACAATTTTAGTTAAACTTAAGCACTTATATTTTTTTCAGTCTACATTGTTGTGGTGAAATCACGAATATTTGAAGGCTGAGTTCAATTATGTGGCAGTTTGACTAGCTTGTTGGCTCATTCTTGTATAGATAGATATTCATTTAGAGATGTATTTGAGAGACCGCGGGGCTGACCCTTGATCTGCTCCTCTAAATTGAGACCCCACGGTGCCTCGAGAGGAATTATTCCTTCCATAAAAAGGTCTTTTGCGCTGTTCCCGTAACGGATATTGGGAGAGAAATACGAGAGAGAGAGATTCGTCAGCAAAACGCCAATGACACTCCACCAATGCACGAAAATGAATGGAAACTTCAAAAGTACGTACATAGAACGATCCACCAGAGATATGGTCGAGAACACTCAGCCAGAACAGTTCGCGAGGTGAGATGGAACAAGACATCCGAAAAGAGAGGCCCATTCAGTCCTCCTTGAATTTTTCCTAATCTTTATTTTAAAAGAAGGGAAGGAATTAAAGCACCCAAATTGAACATAATGGAAGTTCTTATCAGAATTTATTTACGAAGGAAAAAATAACTGTGAGTGTTCCGGTTATTTCATCCTTCTTCCTGCTCTCTTGAGATGTGAAGTATACTTAAGTTCAACAGCCATATTCTGATTCTTTTATGACTTGCTCTTCGTAAATAATGGCTTAGAGACAAAGACCTGAATAATCTATAGCTTCGGTGTCATTTTAGAAAAAAACAAAACTGCTTTATATGTTATTGTGCCAAAAATAACGTTTCCACGATCAGTACTTCATTTTTGGTTTTGCCCTTTTAATAAATGTCTCCTTTTTATTTTGGTATTAGAATGAGTCATCATCTACTTCGAAGGACCTCCCTTTCTTGACTTTGGACCTTCCCACTTTTTCTCGAGGTCCTTGTCTATTTATATTATTTTTTTAATATTGTGAATGATGTGTATTTAAGATTTTTTTAGTTATTATTTTATTAAGAATTAAAACTTCAAGTTAAACAGCTTTAGTGGTCAGCTTAATTCTTTTAGATGTAGGCTTCACTTACGTACTATACCATCATTAATACAATATAAAATGAGGTGGACGAAAGTGGTGAAGATTACTTAAATACGGTTAAATTTATTTTCCTAGCTATGGGCAATATCTCCCCATCGTTTCTCAGCATTCGATGAGTTACTAATGTGTTGTGCAAAATGCAACCGCGAATATGTGCGTGAAATGGTCGTCGATCCGGTACCGACGCTGGATGTATGCCTATCGGGTGAATTGCTATAAGTCAACTGTGAAGCATTTGGCGTAACAAATCTTCAAATCTCACGGGATTAAAGTTTCTGTTCGAACGCTCGCGGAACGTTTTAAGGTCTTACTCCTTTCTTTCGTGTTTTCACGGACCTCCGATGCATAATTAATAAGTACCTGATATCAGTTTTAATAATCAACTTCTTTGAGTTTTTCTGTAATGTTTCAATATTTTTCTACACCCATACATGTGAACCCGCAAGTAATCTTAAGCCTTCGGGTCAATTTATTTTTAGAATATAACTGGCGATAACTAAGTGAACGCTGTTTGAGTCTAGTTTGCGTTTTGACAGTAAGGGTTTAATCCTGTTTAGGTGGAGTTAATTTTATCCGGGTCAGCGGTGACAGAGAGTTGGCAACTTAATTGGATGCTCATATTTCCCATACTAGCGTTGGATAGTTTTCATTAAAACTCGCTAATCAAAATTCAGAAAGTTCATCTTCTTCTCGATTTCTCTCTACGTTTTCATAATACATATCACAAAATTTCGCCAAATGCCGGAGGCTAACGTGATCGTATGAACAAAAAAATATTTGTCACGCGTTTGAAACGGTCATTTGAGGTGTATTTAAAAATTATAAAAAATACTTCGCACTTTACTAAAGTGAAAAAAAAAACAAAAGGAGCATTCGTTTTAATCACTGCGATCCATTTCCCACATTTCGGATTATGTCTGCAAGCACTAGTTTCATTTTGCCGCTAAAGAATAATTACTAGAAGTAGACTGCAGCGTAGGGCTATAAATAAAACGGATATAGGGAGTCCCTTTAGGTATGTTTTTTGCGTACCTAGGTACTGATTTAATGGCAAATACAAGGGATGAACTACGTATTTCCTGCAAGCCGGCAGAGAAAGAGATAGAGGGGTGGGGTAGAGTTTATTTCAATCTTGTGTTTGAGGGCAGGGACGGGATTCTTTGTGCACCATATGCATTCGTATTTCATCTCGCACAGCATGCCAATGTCATGCACTGGCTCCCTACCACGACTAGGATACGCTCGCCGTCACAGCATTTAATTTCTGATCCATCCCTTCGCCGCCCAGCAGCAAAAGTTGCGAGGACCCCCTCCCAAAATTGTACAACCGAAGAGTCTCACTCCGCACAGAACTAGAGCTCCCTCGCTCCGTTGGGCGGGAACCTAAAACAGTGTTAGTCACTCCGGGAGGATTACTTAACGTTCCGGGATGAATTAGAGCCGTAGATGAAGCATTATTTTTCCGAGAGCGTTTCGAGTGTGTTTCCATTAAAACCTGATGACTCCCAGCCCTGCTCATCGGCAAGTGGGGAGATCATTTTTCTGTCCCTTGTCGACCCATTTTCAACTGCAGATGGCGGAAAATTGCAACATTATTTACGTATGCATTTACGCGTGCTCATTTTAAAATCAGAAAAATGTTGTCACAAACTATCCAAAGATCTAATAAATTGTAATATTTTGAGAGTATGTATCGTTCACGTTATGGGCCTAAGTTTTTTTTAAGTTTTGCTCTACTATGGCGGAGACACCATTATTTACCATAGCTTATATAAATGTAAGGACCCAATCCATTACCTGAACATGAGGTTTTTTCTTAGTGTCAAAGTTTAACAAATCTAAGTGGCGTATAAATATTTTTTTTATTCATATAAAAGAGTATTCTGGCGCTGATTCTCAAACTTATGCTAGCTGAATGACGTAACTGGAAAGAGATGAAGGAGTTTTGAAGTATATAGCTGCAGCAACATGTCTGCCCCCCGAAATAGAAAAAAGTGAGCAAAAAATCAGCATGCAGGGCATAGTAAGGCATAAAATTTTCAACCCTAGGATGTTGAAAGAAAGTTTTCTTGAGAAATAATAATTAAACGTTATGAGCTACTGCTGATATCAGGAGATGTAAAATGCTTAACTAACGCAAAAATAGAATTTAATGGCTGCAGTGAAATGCTTCTGTTATGTTCAGTTATAATTTAATGCTGAGTGATTCAAAATCATATGGGTATTCAGAATAAAGAATACTGAGAAAAAAAAGGAATAATGGTACAATAAATACATACGCAGAATATAATTTTCGGTGTATCAGATTGATTAATACCGGAGTAGTTAGCATTGGAAATAATTGTCCCAACTGGAGTATAAATATGATTTTCTATTAAGAGACACTCGATAGAAAATATGAACTTCTTCAACATAGAGTAATAAAAAGTATCAACGGAAAAGACTACACTGCTAGTAGTTATATCGAAACAACGGCTTCACTGATATCGCGCTAAGCTTGAAAACGGTATTTTATACTCTAATCTAAATTTGCAAGGTTCACTTCCACCTTCATTTCAATTGTAGTGACAGGAGTGTCGCGAAGTTGCTCAGAATATCGTCAACGCGTCCGCCTCTTACCGCAGCAACATCCGGCGCGGGCGGGCTTCTCTCGCCCACATTTCCAGAGCACTAATCCCGCGCTGACAACGCACATTTTCGATATGGTAATGATTTCCTTTATTTACATTCAGATAGAGGGCATCCCTCTTCATCAACTGCCCATATTCATCAGTTGCCGTCACGGTAATTTTTCTAGGGCCCAATTAATGTGGTTCTTTCACATCGCATTTCTGCCCCGTGTTTGTGCGGTTCCCCCTCCAATTCGCCGCCGCCACCTGTGCGGAACAATGGTGCCGACGCCACCCCGGCCGAACGACACAAAGACACCCTGAGAGATCGGGCCGCGTGCTACGCACGCAGACGTCCCGCCGTCGTCTCCTGCGCGTCCCCTCATGCCGTATCACCTTAACGCGCCCTCCCTCCCCGCTCCCGCGCTCTTGATCCACCGACGCGAGATCCAGCTTCAAGAAAAACGACCGACGATCCTCGCGGGGTTTAGTGAGAGGGATAGAGTGAGATAGAGATAGAGAGTAAGAATAAAATTCCACACCACCACAGTCCCCCACCCTCTCCTTTCCTTCCTCCGCGGCTTAAAAGTTCCACCCCCCCCTAAACCTCCGCCCTCTCCTTCCGCTGCTGTACCTCTCGGCGCTTTCTCGGGGATTCTCCTCACACTCCCACATCCGTCCATTCCCCTTTCCAAACCTCAGCCTCCCAACTCCTCCTCATTCTCACTCTCTCTCTCTCTCTTCACCAGCTCCTCCTTCCCCCGCCCTGACACTACTACTTACACCCCCTCACACCCTCCTCACCAAACCCGACTAGCTCTTTCCCCCGGATCCACGTAATAAACGTCCGCGCATGAATCACCGTTGCCAACTGTTGGCAGTTATCAAGAACGGGCTTATTTATTCGGGGGGGCCTCCACCACCGCGCCCTCCGCGCTGAATATTATCAGCGGCGAAAAAGTTTTCGCGGGTTGAGGCGGCGTCGGCGGCAGTGGTTGGGGGAAATTGGGGAGGGGGTGGGTTGGTAAAGGAGGAGGTGGGGAAGGAACGGAGAGGGGAGGAGCTCGGTCGTGTGTCATTGCTGGGGAGGATTCGAAGAGAAAGGGATGGCAAGCGGGGTGGAAGAACTCCTCTGTGTGTCTCCTCATCCCACTCCGTTGGAGAAGGGAGGGGTTTGGCGGTGGAGGTCGGAGAGAGGGGTGGTGGAGATAAGGCGCGATGACGTGGAGAAATGGGAAGGACTGGGATGGGTGGAGGGGATTCGGGGGAATTCAAATGCGCCGCGGGAGGAGGGGGGACGATGTGGGGTGGATCGGATGGAGCATAAGAGGAAGGAGGTGGGGTTGAGGGGAGGATGAGGGAAGAAGAGGGGGGGCGGCACTCCATCGATCACGCGGATGCCTCATCGCGACATCCCCCGTCAGAGAAGCAACACCAGCCGCCTCTCTACACCACTCCCGCTCTCCCCTCCACCCCCAATGTCCCTCCTTCCACGGCTTCCTTCCCACCCCTTACCCCCCCCCCCACACCTCATCTTCTCCACTCCACATTTACCCAAGAAATACAGCCTTCCATCACACCTTACAACTCGCCTCCCTCTTTACCTCATCATCATTCTCTCCCTCCTCCTCCCCACCTTTCGAGGTTACCGAATACATTCTTCGGCCCCCTCGTTTCCCTCCTACCCTACGCTTCGCTTCTCCGGCACCCGCGACTCCATTGTGGAACCCCACCACCTCCGCGTTCCAACCTTTAACCTGCTGCTAAGCGCCCGAAACCGCATACACACACACGCTCCGCAGAGTCTGCATTTCCCACCCCTTCTCTCTCTCTCCCTGTCTTTTCCCCTTCCTCTTCCTCTCTTTCAGCAGCAGTTACACCGCAAGAGGTGACACAACTCTCTTCCGTGACGTCCCTCTTTTATAACGATGGATCGTGACGTTTCCCTCGTGCAGTCGAGCGATGCGGCGAGCGCAGCGGAGCTGTCGCACCGCGTGCATACGTTATGTCGCGCGGGTTCGGTTGAATTCCGTGCCGACGAAAGATTGCCCGGGAGCACAATCGTCTCCGCACTCGAGCGGTGGAATCCTCCGGAGAAATAAAAAAGAGAAGATAGGCTAATGCGCAAACGGCGTGTTTCAACCACTTTAACACACAATGCCGCTGTTGGTTTAATCGTGGTTTTGCAGTTGTCACTTGGAGAGTAAATCGTTCCGCACACGGGAGATTTTTCGAGAAAGCTGATTTTTCACGTACTCTTCATATTATTCAGTAAAATTTGCATTTGATGCATACCGGATGCTAATGTACGTGTCTAATTTTAACATAGAATAAATCGTTTGAATGAAGTGGGATTCGGTTAACGGATCTAACAATTTTCGGATTAGGGTCTGAATTCTCAGCAAGCTATTTCGATCTTGTACCATGAGCTAGACAACCATCAGCAATAACAGTTTTATACAGAGGCTTCCAATCGTAGGAATTTGCTGAATTTATGAAAGTTTTATCTGTAGGTTGCTCCTCATAAACGTTTTTTATTTCACACGATCTACATCGTCCGTAGTGTCTTCAGTCACCCTAGGCTTTTGTCCAAGTTTGACAAGAAATCAAAATGAGGGTATGTAAAAGGTCACCATCATCCTTTGTAGTACCTTTCCTATGTAAAAAAATTCTTTGCAAATCATTACGCCAAGCTACCCGTCAACTTATATACATTTTTGATAGAATGCCAACAACGAAACCAGCGCAAAGCGAAAACCTCGTCCTGCTTTGATTTATTCTAAACAACCTATTATCTCTTCGAAAAGGACCTCAATAACAGCTAGCAAGCCTCGCCTTCTTTGTATTTACACTCTAGGTCATCCGACAGTTACTTCCAATTAAACAAACAAAAAAACTACTCCGAAAGGAAATGGTGTGAAGGATATCTATGTCTGTCATTTGAGACATTTTTGCCTAAGGATTTGGAAACTTAAATTTATGGTGCCATTGTTTGCTCTATTCCCGTATTTTGAGTCCCTTCACTCCGCCGTAGTCGGGAACCTAGGCGAACGTGAGTTATCCCCCTCTGGAAAGGATTGGATGCAGAGACGAGAGTGATCTCCGCGGAAATCCTTAAAGATACTCGTCGGAATACGGTCGGAACGGAGAAAAAATAGGACGGTCGCCGTCTCGGAGTAATTTTCGGATAAACCGTCCCCTAAGCACTCCAGAGTCGGCGGAGTATATCTCGCTCTTGTTTTCGTTTCTTACGACGGCGGCGAAAGGTGAGGGGGGGGGCGGAAAGAGACTAGGGTGGATAGAGTATTTTGCTGCGGAGGGGAGGACTTGAAGAAAAGGGATGGGGTAAAAAAGGTGCTGCTAAGATAGGTCGGGAGGGTGGAGGCGGTCTGAGAATCTGTTTGGGATGAGTTGAGGAAGTTGTAGGTGGAGAAGATCATGCTCAATGTACCGAAACGGTTGCAATGGCCCCGAATGGGAACGATTAAATGTGATGGAAGCGTGCAAACATTTTTGCGCCAACGTTCCTCTCCCACTTCCACTCTCTCACCCTCCCTTCCCTTTCTCACCCCCACCGGGGACCCCGGTAAGTTTTAAGATTCGTCTGCTTTTGTGCCCCAACAGTAGCGGCAGCGACGGCCAAGTGATGTATCGTCTGCACCGGGATGTTTCCCTCCTAATTCGTTTGTCATGGAGATAGTGGCTGAACTGGATTCAGGGAGTCATAACGCTTTTCCATCCAACGTTTTCGCTCAACTAAGGAATTCGTCCGTGCTCCAGATATGCCTCTCGGCAGAACGCCTCCCCTTTTCCTCCGTCCGCTCTCTCTCCTCCCCCTCCCCCATTCGCAAGCATACCTCCCCCAATATCCGCGAGCCTTTCTCCCTCCCTTCCTACCCCCCTCCCGCTCTCTCCATCTCTCTCTTTCTTTCTCTCTCTCTCTCCCTTCCACCCTCGCCAAATCTCCCGCGACCTTCGTGAACCCACGTCCTCCACATTAATGTGGACCAGTTTTGTGCGGATCCGTTCCCACGTTAACGTTCTAATTTGGGCCGGAAATTTTTCCGTGCCTGCGAGGAAAATCTTTATGTGAAGCGGTTCTGCAGATGTGCAAATCTGCGCCGCCGTCCCACCCACTCATCCACCCCCGCCCCCTTGCATAGGCAGAGGTTTTTTGGTTCGGTATGGAAATTGGTTGACTCTTTTTGCTCCGGACGAAATAGTATGCCTCTACGTCATTTCACCGCGTAGGTGTGTTTTGCATCGGTGACGGATGGCAGCGGTAGAAGGGAGAAGTGGGTACCACCCGAAGCATACTAATCAGACTTGGGAGAGTTAGTTTAATTTTTTAACATTATTGCAATAGAAAAAATGGGCTCTTACTCTGGAATATCCTCCTAGTCTATGAATTAATTGAATCCGAATTGAATTATTACACTCTTACACAATTTATTTGATATTCCTATATATGGATAGGTATTTCAGATTAAGGTCGTTTGTTATCATTTTACTGTTTGGCTGCTGTTGAAGTATTGCGAAAAATTTATTTTACCCTTTGCGGCATTTTTATCCCACTAAATAGAGTATATTTTTATTATACAGTTGCCATAGATAAATAAATGTATAATGACTGCTACTTCGCTCGTAAATGTTTTTTTTTAATTTTCATCGATTGATTGAGAAATATAGGGTCTATAAGGTACCGTTTTTAAGTTATAATACTTCTAATACATGTTTTGACCAGAATAAATCACTTTTAATCCCTAAATCTAATGTAATTGATATTCAATTAAAAGTCCCAAAACATTAGTACATGCGTAGCGTTTTCAATGGGGACAAGAATTTTTAATCCTGGTTCCACTCATCCGCAGAATATTAAGTTTTTTTTTAGTTATTCCTATGGTTTGCTGGTCCTTTTATCATATCTCGATAAAAATACATCGAATTAAAATACATTAGGAATGAACTAATGAAAGAATAATAAATAAAGAGTAAAATAAATAAAGAATAAAACTGATTTCTCCTATTCTGGTATTAACCTCTAACAAATCACAAGATAATATAATCCGTTAATATGCAATTAAATGATAAGACCAACAAATTTTTAAATGATGGGATGGTAAAAATTGACATTAATAATTTTAAAAAGTCCACAGAAAAAATGGTGAAGGTCCTAGTTAGGCGATCTTCACATTCCAAGTATTGATTGTTTAATAACATTTAACGTTCGGGAACCCAAGGAAACTTCTTATGAATTTTTCTTCAATCAGAAGTGTTACTTATTCGATCTAAGAAGTGTAGGTGTTCGAAAGTAATAAGCGTTCCAGTAAATTAATTAGTGTTGTAAGTAATAGTGATTAGGATTTCTGTTTATAGCACTCAAACTTAAACACATATTTGCGTCTTTGTATGCATATACATTTATGAGTACATACTACCTTGATCAAAAAGTTCCCGGAATAACCACCGTGTGGCGCTCCCATCGTTCCGATTTGAGTTCTGTTTTTTTTGTTAAATTGGTACATCTGTTGTTGATATTCCCTTTAAATCTTAGTGTCATAACTTGACATTTGCAAAAGTTACGTAGCCAAGAGTACATCTATCTCTGTGTGTGTTGGCGATTTTTTACAATTTCAGAAATGGATTTAAATTTGCAACAACGAACTTGTATTAAATTTTGCGTAAAAAACGGATTTAGTGGCGCACGGACGTTGGAAATGTTGGAAAAGTGTTTCGGCAACGATTCTCTAAAAAAAACGGTCGTTTACCAGTGGCACGAGCGGTTCAGAAGTGGTCGTGAGTCAATCGAAGATGATGAACGCAGTGGCAGACCATCGACATCGAAAGTCGGTGAAAAAATTGATAAAGTAAAAGAAATGTTGGTCAATAACCGCAAATTAACCATCAGAGAAATAGCGGAGGACTTGAACATTGCCTATGGATCCGCCCAAGACATTGTGGTTAATGATTTGGGTTTCCGTCGTGTAGCAGCAAAGTTGGTGCCAAAAGACCTCAATTTCATGCAAAAAAGAGACCGTGTTGACGTCGCAAAAGACATGATTTGCGAGGCGATCCCACATTCATCAAAAGGATCATTACTGGAGACGAGACGTGGGTTTATGAGTACGACACGCAATCCAGACATCAGGCAAGTGAATGGCGTTCACCAAATGAGCCGAGACCAAAAAAACCACGTCGTTTTCAGTCAAAAAAGAAGGCAATGCTGACGGTTTTCATGGATTACAACGGTGTAGTGCCTCATGAATTTTTGCCAGAAGGCCAGACAGTAAACAAAGAGTATTATTTGGGCGTTATGAGACGTTTGCGTGAAGCAATTCGCCGAAAGAGACCAGAAATGTGGGCAGAAAACTCGTGGATTTTGCACCATGATAACGCACCGTCGCACAGTGCTATCATTATTCGTAATTTTTTGACGAAAAATGCAACAAATACCATCCAACAGCCACCGAATTCACCTGATTTGGCTCCCTGTGACTTCTTTCTGTTCAATCGAGTTAAAAAACCATTACGGGGAACGCGTTTTAGCAGCCGAGAGGAAGTAATGGAAAAATCGCAGGAAGCACTGATGGACATACCGAAAACCGAATATAAAAAATGTTTCGAGGGTTGGATCAAGCGCTGGCATAAGTGTGTTGCAGTCGATGGGGATTACTTTGAAGGGGACAATATAGATTTAGATGAATAAACTTGTATTTTTAATTTTCTGAATAAATTCCGGGAAATTTTTGATCAAGGTAGTATGTGTACATTTATAATACATAATATCCGCTCGACCCAAATCAAGAGCCTTGTATAAAGTGGTGATAATTCATTCTATGCTACTGTCATCCATTCATTGAAAAGTGTTGGAACAAACATTTAATTAATTTGAAATAACTTGTAGGTTTTCACGAAAAAGTGTCGATAGTGGTTTCTACGATGTGGTCTCATTTTCTGATTTATCTTTAAAAAAAATATTGCTGGATACATTAAACGGATTGTGAATGTCACTGTAAATTTTATTTATTTTTCCAACGTGTCAAGCATTAGACTGTCACAATTGTAGAATTCAAAAAGAATTCAAGTCAAGGAGAAATTACTTCAATCGTACCATATTAAAATGTGCGAGAACTTTTGCGTTCATTTTAAAGCGGGGGAAGGTTTTCCGCTTCATGGAAAATTCCTTCCACTCGCTCTCCCGCGTTGGATGCGAACGTAGAGAGAGGAAACCCCATTATGGGGGCGCTCCTTTTAGTAATAGGACGACGCGGACCAAAGCGTGTAATTCATCTCTAGCATCTGCCAATCCGCCCCCCCATTAAGACTTCCCCTTAAGCACACGCACAAATCCTCTCCCTCTCCCAATCATCTCTATCATCGCTTCCGATTCATAAACAATCCAGCCTTCCTTTTCTCCATTCCCTCCTGAGTCTCGCCCGTGGCCCTTCCCCCATTTGACCACACCCCCTCCGCCTCACGCCGCCTCACCGTCGAACTCCCGCCTCGAGCTCATCATCTGTTTTGCCCTCTCCCCTCCACATAATCCCGCTGCCACAGGGGAGCTCCGCCACCATTTTTTTCTCTCTTCCTCCCACCCGCCACCCCCATACTGAATTACCTTCGAATATTCACTCCCCACGCAGCAGCTAACGCCTTATATGCTGAGGAGATAAACCCTTCTGTGCCAACCCCCTCCCACACGCTCCATACTCACGGACACCCCTGTCTTTCTCTATCTGCTCCCTCTGTGTGCTTTCGGAAGCGTCCTCGCTCCGTTTGTTCTCTCTCTCTCTCTCCTTTATAATCTGGCCACGCGATTGTTTGACTGAGCTTTTTGCGGTAATATTTGACTGAGACGTCCGCGGCCATCACATGTGAGTGATGTCGTCCCTCTCTCTCTCTCTCTCTTTCTCTTCCCTCTTCCCACGGCCTCCGTCGGTGTCGGTGGGACTCACACATAGACAAGCCCGTTCTTCATGAGTGCAGGCTAAAAGGACGCGAAATTTTTCCGGGAGCGCCTTCATCATTGAGGTAGGAAGCAATAGAGGTTTCTGAGATGAAGAAGAGAGATTGAATCTCACTTCCCATAAATAGGACGCTGAAGGTAAGGGATGTTTTGGGATGTTACCGTTGATAATGTTCCAACGATGACGGAAGGTCACCAGCCAAATGCGCGGGCCACACGAAGGGTCGGGGGTTGTCGGTCGGGCGTGGTGCCGCCTCTTCTTTAAACTGAGAGTGATTTGTTTTCATAAGGTTCGTTCAATGACCACCAATATGAGGGAACCACAAATACACAGAACTAGAAGAAATAGCAAAAATAACATAAGTCTTGTTTTGCTTTTATGGAAGTATAAAGCGGTAGTAGCTCGTAGTTAGAATAATAATAAATGTATGATTAATTTCCGTTCTTTAAATGTATCAAAAATATGCTTTATTATAAATGTAATAATGAATCCCTTCGGTGAGATTAAATTGAAATATGCTCCATCTCCATAGATTATATTTTTGTTTCATTTCCTTCTCAGTAAATTCATTAATCCTTCTCAGTAAACATCCATGTCAATTAAGAAAATTGAGCATATTGTGCAAATGACATATCGAATGGCTTGCTCAAAAAAGGAAGGATTCGGACTATTGTGTTCTCGCCTGATTTTTACCAATATATCTTAAAACATAAAATGGGAGGAAAGTTATACTTTCCAAATTTTTTCCAAGGTTCCATTTGCTCTCACAAGTAAGCCTCGCAAAGTTTCCTTCCCGCGCTAAACTTGTCAGACTTTTTTTTACTTCCTTTTTAATCAGAAAACCTCTTTGTGGTGGTATTTTTGCGAAATACCATAGGTTTATTATTTCAAATACATTTTCGTTGCATTTTGGGATGGGTGCCATTGACTTTTTATTAAAAAAGTACTCGCAGATACTCATATTACATCTTCCTTGAGATCTTTATATGAATTCTTTACCTCTTGTTTTTATACCATTTTTATTTTGGTAGCATGTTCAAGGCGTCTCATTTTCATTAATGGGAAAAAATATTTTGCACAAAAATGATGAAACATAATGGGAGTAACACTGAGAAAATGCCTCAGCCCCGATTTGAATTCCTAAAAAGATTAATATTCGGAGCCCATGTAAATGCCGAGAGCCTTTTTGCAAAATTATCGCGTTAAGTTCGCCAAATTCTTTCGACGCCACCTTAGTTACCAAGTGGTGAACTAAATTTCCCTCCAAGTTTCTACCGGGCCATTCAGGAAGCAGCGTACCGCGCAAGCTGAAGAGCCTAACTCGAGAAACAAAAACTACTTGAATAGCCTCGTTTCCTGAGGCGCACGCAGGAGGGCTGGCAAAAGTTTGAGCACGCAGTGTTCTCGGCCTTCGAGAAAGAGGATGGCGTCGTTTCTCGCCGCCGCGAACAGAAGCGTCCCTCAGTTTTTCAACGGTCTTCATATTAAGATCAATGGGCGCTCTTGGTAATCCTTCTCCTCCAAAATACAACTTCCTGCTTCGTTTTCTTTTGTCTCATTTATTTTTATTTTCCGCGCGTGGTTGCGATGGGTCAGCTGCCTGAATTTTCTGCATCGAGAACAAAAACTAATATTTCATACTCACAAGTTGATGCTTAGTATTATGGTTTTAGGTGAATATCATCCAATTTTCGTAAACAAAGTAAAGTTGTTCACAAGCGAAAAATGGCGAGGAAAGTGAAAGAAATACCATAAGAGCTTTCTATAATTAATATTCTTTGTATGTTTTTGAAGCGATTTCGTTATATTAGTATCCATTGTTTTCAAAATGATCCATTCAAACCTTTATTTTTGTTTCGTTAAAGACATTAATAGAAAAGTATGACAAAAATATTTTAAATAATATTATTATCTTCATTTCTACAGTGTGAGCAAAGGATAGAGTGTGAGTATTCTATTGCTGACCAAGAGGCCTGTTTCCCATTCCGATGGATCTCTTAAGGCTAAATCCAAAATGATTTATTATTTGGGTACCATAGATTTCTGTGGGACCGCAGATGACGTAGAGAAAGGAACCGGCCATGGAAATTGAATGTATTATTCATACACTTCGGGTGTATTACGAGTTTGAATCCCACGTGTGGCTTCCTAATTAACCTTTCGAGTTGATAACTGTGATGGTTGCCAGGAGATTTTTTCTGGTCTTTCTTTCATTCTTAATATCAATTTTGACAATTCTCCACCATTTAAAAAATGCGTTGGTCTTATCATATCATTGCTTCTTAATGAATAATATTAACTTGTGATTTGTGAGAGTTAAATATCAGAACAGGAGAAATCACCTTTATTCTTTATTTATTTTAGTTGAATCTTTATATCGAGAGGAAATATAGTAGAAGTGGGAGTATGTAATAGGAGGAAAAATCAAGGCTCAAACTATTGAGGAAAATCAACTTTGGGATTGAGATAATTAATGCAGATGGGAAAGGAAAATATTAAATTTATGCTTATGTCCTGAAACTATCAAAAGGTTCGTTGATTAGGCAGTGAGTGCTAGGACACAGATCATCGAATAAAAAAATGTTGATTGTTCAGTAAATAATTAAGAACAATTTCCTAATCAGTCAGTGAACAATCAATCTAAAGTAAGACATTAAAGAAATTAGTCATGAACAGATCAAATATTTTTTCTGCTTGACGATTTTAGCATAGGTTCTCTGATGGCAGTGTCGATTGTTATACGTGATTATTTCATACTTTTTTGTTGCAAAATAGTTTCCAAAAATAAATGCGGCATTCGTCAGATTTCGCAAATCCGTTGTTTTTTCACATGTAAAATTGATCAGATTTGTCTTTCCAATTTGCCTTTGCTCAACACTCGATTGATGAGATGAACCGTAAAATTGAGACGTTTTCCCATCAAGGTAATCGAAGAAAATATATTTAAAATCCTAGACAAAGCAAGGTCCATGCCTCAAGGGGGTTTTCGATTCCACGGGTTACGGGTCTATGCTGATTTTTCGAATCCGAGATAACACGCAAGGCCGTTTCTCGTAGAGCTACTCGGAACGGCAGATTACATAATGCCTTCGCTTATCGTCGGACCTCCGAAGGATGATGGTCCAACATTTATCAGATAGAGCAGTAAATGAAGTACTTCGAAGTGCAGATAAAGGGAATTGCACGTACCTTTGGAGAGCATTCACAAAAAGAAGAGGAAGTCTCAATGAATATAAGTCTCAAACACATTCTGAAGCACCATGGTTTAATGAAGGCCATATCTGAAGAAGACACGGAAGAAAATTATCACAGATGAAGGCTAAAGGTGAATAACGAGAAGTAGACGGTAGAAGATATCAGCATACAGGAATGAGGAAATGTTGAGAAAGTCAGGAAACAGGGTAGCTTGGAGAGATGCCAAATACCACACACTGGACAGACAACTATTCAGTGATTATGATTGGGCATGAGTGCAAATATTCCAGGGAACGACCGAAAATAAGTACAGGGCTGATTGAATAGTAGTACCTGGGCTTTAAAAACTATGAAATATAGTATTCGTTCGGTTTATGACAACAAGACACACATTAGTCACATTAAGATTACCGCAAGTGCCACTCTCTTTCCTAAGTTATTGGCGAACATTCGTATCATCTCCCCACAGTAAAGGCTTACGGCTCCCTTGAAAATTAAAATCATCTTGCCCATAAGCTCCCGGCACCGCCGACTCTCTCGGCACCCACTTAATTCTCTCTCACCCCCACCGTTCCACTCCACACACACTCTCCGCGGCGAAAGTGCGCCGTCCATGTAGCGGGACGTGGAGACGGCGAGGCATCGCCCTCACCTTCCTCCTCCCCGTGAACACAATTTAGCGTGACGTTCGCTGATTACAACCTAAGACACGGGAAACGGGAAGGCCCGAGTGATTTAACTGTCTTAATCCGGGATCGGTGGACGTAGGAGGAGACGGAGAATCCCCACTTCCCGTCTCTTGCTCACACCGTCCTCTTCTCCTGAGACTCCATCCATGTGAATCCCGGGGACCGCTCAAAACTTCCCCCCTCCGATGTGTGAGCTCACACACCCTCCGCTCCTCTGACCCCTCTCGACCCCTCCGATCCTTCAAACCGCCTCACTCCCAAACCCCTCCCCCTTTCAACCTCCTTTACCGCTCGTGTATGAGCCACGTAATCTCCCCTTGAGGGCCACTCCGGGCTTACGTCCAGGAATAAAACCTCACCATCCATAATCTCCTTTCGACGGGAAACACCCAACGCTAATTAAGGACAACGTAAACGTTGCGAAAGATTTTTTCCCCGACACTTCCCGAAATACGCTAGGGGGCGGCGATGCGTCGCGGCCAAAGAGTTCTTTTAGACAAGTATTTTCAGCTTTAAGATTACCTGCCACGTAAAAGAGGGGGTGCGTGTTTTTTCGATCACAGATGCAACGAAGATTAGGGATGTTCTACGAGGCTAAAACTCCTTGTAGTGTTCATATAGCGTAAGATTAGAGGAGTGACAGGGATGACGCTTGTTCGGCCACCTCAGATGACATGTTGTTACACGAGTTTGGGACGATATCGTTAGAGGGTACGTCATTCTTGGACGCAAGATCTTGTCGATGATTAGTTGATAGATGGACTAACTACATCAAGTGGAAAGACGGAGAGACATGCGGCGTACTGTAGGGGAATATTTGGGTTCTGAGAGTAAATTTTCTTTCCAAGTGCAATGAAGTTAATTTAGACAGAATTGATTCCTTCTTTAATTATTCCTATTGAAATACTCTCACTTTAGTCCAAGAGCATTGAGTAGCTAGAGGAAAATCATATTTTAAATAAGTATCGACCTTAGAACATATACCTTATTGAATATAATATGTATTATTCTTAACATTTACACTTATTTTTGCGATTATGAAAGGTTTTTATAAAAAGTATTGGGGACATTTTTTTCCTGGCGTGACTGTACATCGCAGCGCGCTCGCACCACGCAGACTCGGTGGTGGGTGGCCTGAACTTCAACAATCGCCAATCGCCTGCGAGTGATCATTTAGGCTAGATCGTTTTTCATTGGACGCCTATCGAGTGAGTCACCTCGGGTTCTCTAATTGACTCTGGAGTCACTCAAGTGCAAGCGCAAAATACAGAGAACGGTTGAACAGCAGTAAGTCATCAGATTTTGGGTTGGATTGAGGAAATCGGGTACAAACATGTTGGGCATGATTTCTCAAGTGTTTAAGGATGAATTCATGTCAAACACTGCAGTTTAAATTGGCAAAAACTCTTTAAAAATGGCCGAGTGAGTGTGGAGGACGAGCCCCGCGCTGGGCTTCTCTCGACATCAAGAGCCGACGAAAACGTGCAACGTGTGCGTGAAGTGCTAAATCCAGACCGTTGGTTAAGTGTGCGCATGATCACAGATTTTATTGGCATTGATAAGATGACTGCAACAGTATTGCTGGAAATTTGGCTGCGCGGAAGATCTGCTCAAAACTCGACGGACGACCACAAGCAGAGTCGAGTGTCTGCTTGCGAAGACTTTCTGCGACGCATTGAAAAAGACCCGACGTTTTGGCGCACTGCGGCATCACTTCGTCCAAAAAGACTCGAATTAGTAAATCCAGAGTGAAAGCAATGCTCATCATTGTCTTCGACGCCAAGGGGGTGAGCCACTACGAATTTGTACCAGAGGAGCCGACATTGAATAATGCTTTTCACGTAGAAGTTCTAAAAAGACTGAAGAGAAGGGTATACCGGGTGAGGCCAGTCATCGCCAGAAATAGAAAATTGCATTTCGACAATGTGCCTAGCCCCACTTGCTCTAAGTCAACCAACTACCTGACGAAAAACACCATCGCGACGATTCTCCAAGCCCCTTACAGTCCCGACTAGGCACCAGCAGACTGTTTCCTATTCCCAAAAGTGAAATCCTCCCGCGAAGAACAACACCATGGGACCTTAGATGCCATCAAAGAAGCTTGCACGCGTGCCCTTGAGGGCCTTTCAAAATCCGCCTACAAGAGAGCCTTCGAAGTGTGCAAAAAAGTGCCGCCGCTCAAGGGACCTGCTTCGAAGAAACTTGAGGCATTATAGCAATAGCTGAAATAAATATATTTTAAATATTTTTCTATAAATCTACCTAAAACTTTTCCCGGTACTTTTTATCGAAACCTTGCATTACCCTGTCGTCCCTTACTAAAAGAACTCTTTAACATAGAATTTATTTTGATCTTTCCTTTGTCATTAGTAAGAAGGTGATTGTGATTCGTTTTATCAACATTAATTGGGTGAACTTAGCACGTTACTTCACCTTATTTTGAGCAAAGTAGTTTTGCGGTCAAGGAATCTGTTTCCTCGCCTAATCCGGAATGCGACTCATGGTAAGTAAGCATAAATGCTTATTTTGAACGTACATTAAGGAGTCTTTACTGCTGTATATGCAGCCAATGTTTGGGAAATTACTAGCAAAATTTTAAGTTTCACCTCACAGGTTATGAGAATAAAATTAACTTTTAATGAATAAACCATAACATAATCTGTTATCCTGTTACTCTTTTAAAACTTAAAAGCGATAAAATCTCGTAGAACTCTAAAAATATGATAATCACCAGTTAAAGTTGGAAAAAATTTGCTCCAAAATATGCAATTATTGTAGATGGACGACTTACATTTTTAACCAGAAAATAATAGTTTATGAGCAGGCTGAGTAGCGTTTGCTAGCAGAGGAACAGCGTTTGCTAGCCTGGTGGAAAATACAAAAATGACATGGTTTTTAAGGTCATGAACCTATTTATTAGCCCTTGAAACGTGTTTATATCAATGAAGATGTATCATATTATTTTCTGTCTTAATTATTGTTTGTATTACGTATATTGAAAATAATGGCAATGAAATTGTACCTTGTAATAACTAGGGAGAAGGGTAGCTTTCACTTGATTTTTTTTTATTATCGGCTGGAGTTACTCGTCATAACAAACAATAAAGGGTAAATTTAGCTTGCAAAATCTTCTCATTATATAACATAAATTCATTGAATTTAATGGGCACTCAATCAAATCGAGGAAAAATGACGGTAAATGGACCTCTACGGCGCGTGATTAAAAGGATAATTTCCGATAACATATCCATTAGAGGGAGGTCCAGAAAAAACGTCGCATATTTGGGTGACACCTAGGTATGTGTATGTGTGTGTGTTTGTATATGTATATATATATATATATGTATATATGTATATATATATATATATATATATATATATATATATATACAGGTACCTGTATATATGTGTGTGTATATATATATATATATATATATATATATATATATATATATATGTGTGTGTGTATATATATACATATACATACATATATATATATTATATGCACGAATAAAAATTAAGTATTACCATAATAGTTACATTTGTATTCAAACTGCGCGAACGACTTATGAGTGATCGCGGAATCACTAGCCGTCACCTGTTGATTGATTTCGCTTCACGAACCTCCTGTTGGCCCCCACTTTTTTCCGTTCTCCTCGAAATGATTTCAAAGCCGCAGGAAAAAAAAACCCCGCATCGTTTCGCTCGAGTGAACTCCGATGATCGCCCAAGAGCCCTCTCACACCATCGATCCTCCCCTTCTGTATCTCCCCCTTCTCCTCCACCTTTCCTCT
Source organism: Hetaerina americana (assembly GCF_022747635.1). Classification (NCBI taxonomy): domain Eukaryota; kingdom Metazoa; phylum Arthropoda; class Insecta; order Odonata; family Calopterygidae; genus Hetaerina; species Hetaerina americana. The sequence goes on from NW_027286069.1 coordinate 32,192,090, forward strand.
CCCTCCCTGCCCACCCTCGAACCTATTCTTTTTCCCGTTGCAAAGCTCGCAGTTCAAGGGAAGTACTCGGCGGAGAGCACGTGTCATTTTTGCCGGCGGCGTAATAGGACTCCAAACGGGCGCATTTTTCCGTTAACGGAATACGAAGTGTTTCGCAGGAATTGGCTCTCACGCCTTCCTAGTACACGTCCAAAAAGAGTCCCTTATGATCAGTCTCATCACCACGCGGGGCGTAAAAAAAATACATTCAAGGTGCCCGTCAACTTCATTTCCTCCATTTTCAAACGCTTCAGATGTTCTTATTCTTTGCATTTAAATCGCAGTCATTTAAAATTGGGTAGTTAACCGTTTAAGGTAGGTCTTCAATCGACATAAATGGTACTCTCCTGCGTTTATTAGCCTCGCATAATAAGATTGCACAGAGCTTTATAGGTGCATCCTTCCGTATACATTCTATCCCCCTTCATTCCGTCCATCTCTTTCCGACCCCTACCTCGCTTGCCTAAAGTCCTTCCCTCTCTCACAGATTTTAGCATTCCATCGTCAAGCCCTTCCTTATGTCACACAGTCTTTAAATTTCCATCACCGATTAAAATACCCTGCATCCATTTTTCCTACTTTTAAATTTTCCCGAAAACGCTCTCTCCTCCCCCACCATGCCTAAGACTTTTTCGGTTGATTTCCTATCCATACATTTTACCTTTTGCATTATTCTCCACACCATTATCTTTATTATCTCCAATCTTGCCTCAACAACCAAGTTTCCGAACCGTGCAACACCATGGCAAACTTTTAATGTTTTATACTTCTCCTTACACAACGCCATAATATTAATGTCATGAAATTCCCTCCTTATTGTGAAAGCTTCTTTGTATTACGTAATTCTTCTCATGCGTTAACTTTTTTGTCCATCATGGTCCAGTGTACGTCTGACATATGTAATCTGTTCCACCTACTGTACTTTCTGCCTATATATTTTATTTTTCCTAACTATGTTAACGTTTAAATTATATTTCATCTTTCTCGTAATCCTTCCTAATCTTTGTTTTGCTTACATTTATTTTCACCCAATACCCATCACACTGATTTCCGTGACATTTTCTTCATGAGCTTGATCATTCACAAATTTAAATGATTTTGTGGATTCCCACCTGTCTTTCTTCTCCATATCCAGTTTCACCGACGGCATTTTAACCATTTCCTCCACAGAAAAGTTGTAAAGCACGGTTGATAATGGACACTCCTGTCTTACTCTTCTTCCCTAAAACTGCCCATTCCGACTCTCCATCCATCACTCACCCCCGAGTAATTCCTGACAGCTACATTTTGCGGAAAAGTCTAAAATCCCTCAAAACTACTCCTATTTTCTATAATATATTCATTATTTCCACCCAGGTCCTTAATCAAACACTATATATAGTTCTACGAAATAGACAAATACATCCTGATTTTATTTTATGTCCCTTCCCTACTAGCGATTTCGTTACTGCTATAGCACCGCGAGTACCCCTCCCCTTCCCGAGCCCAAAATTGTCATCCCCAAAGTAATCATTTTCACCGCTCTCTATCCTTTTATTGATGACTCTAAGAATTACTTTAGCTGCGTTCGAATCAAGCTAATTGTCTTTTAGTCCTCAAACTACACAGCTACCTTTCCCTTTTTTGGAATAGGAACTAACACAGATCTGACGAAACCTTTCAGCCAAATTCCTCCCTCATAAATCATACGAATTAGTTTATAAAAACTCTTCCTCCCATATTTTCCTAATTCATAAGTAATTCGGCGCAAATACTGCCTATCCCCACGGTCTTATTTTATTTCGATTCCATTTATGCCCTTTCTATTTCGCAGTTAAGTATACCTGGTCCTAATCTATCTGCATCTCGTATGCTATTTCTCTTTCTATGCCTTAACTTGTTGCCATAATATCTTGTCAATATGGATCCTCTATATATCATTTCCATTTCTATCAAATCTTTTCTGGTACTATTAATAATATTCCTTTCGTATCTTTAGTAGTATGCACAGATTTTCCCTTCTTACTTCCTGTTAAATCTTTCACCTTTCAATAGAGTTCACCCATTTCACCCTCCTTAGTAAACTATTCATGTCCTTGAACTTCGTCCTCCACCACTTTGCTTTTACCCTATTTGCTTTCTTCCATAGTTATCATTTATCTCCTTGTGCGAGGACTATATTCCGACAAATTCTGGCAGATCACAATGTAATAGCCTTAATAAAAAATGCCTTAGAAAATCACTAGCTAAATATAAAAAATGTGTGTATTTACGGAAGAATTTCCTTGTACCTTCAATGTGTAGATAATAAAAACTTAAAAGAAATAAAATAGATTTCAATTTTCTTGCCTACGATATCGATATTTACAAAGAAATAGCAAGTTTTATAGTTCTGTAGCTATCTTTAAAAACATGGAGAGTGATATGTCTCTTTTTCAAACACGAAGGGAAAGACTTGCAAACTCGGAGATGGTCTAACGAGCGTCGCTAGTCATTTAAAATATATAGTATGGGTGTTTCCTTCACAACAGACCAAGCGGGATGGAAACAAATCTCGAAAAATTGTGAGTTCGTCGCTATCTTGTAAAAACAAGCATTTAGGACACGCTTAGTTTTGAAAGATGACGCAAATATGAAGAAAATTCTATTTTTGTTTGGTAGACTTCAATCTGAATATACGATAGCATATGGGAGACTACCTAAATGGCACTGATTCAAGGATTGCAAATACAGAGAAAACTGTCCTATTGCTAAATACTGCCAGAAAAGTTTCAAGCAAGTGAGTAAAATACCTAGGAAGAGGTGTCTTGTAGACGATAGAAGATTCAATACTGATCATGCGTATTTCAAAGATATTGATATTGCGACCTTTCAAGTGACGCCGAAGAAATCATCACTTTAACTCTTCTTCATTAGGAAGCCACACAATGACATAAAAGTTATTGATATTATTAAACAGATTCAAGGATTCGTTTTTCTCGCACAACTCATGTACTTAGCACAAAGATAATTGACTCATTTAAACGCATCTTTCCCGTGCATGTTCCTCTCTTGTTTTTTGCCTCTCGTTATACTCTTGAATTGGTAAGGGTGATACTAAGCAGGTGTAGGCAGATATTTGAAAACTCAAAGGTGTTTAAGATATTTGGCATTTGTTTTTAATTTTTTTTTCTGCAATTTTGTAATATTTGCATGACACTACCCATGATGCAATTTGGCACCTCCTCAGGCGGTTAAGACTCAAAGTTATTAATTTTAAGATGCATTCAATCATTAAATGGTTTTTCATTGACTGAGAACACGTGGAGTAGAAATGCTGCCCAACCAAAATGTTACGGCATTCTTTTCTCAGAACTATCACGTACGTCACATGGATACAAATATGGAACGATGGATTACAGACATAGACGCATGACAAAGGCGTCGCGAGACGACACTCTGGAGTACATACACCCTCGGAGCAGGGCGGTGCGACATCTCGAGAGAGAAGAGGGCAGGTAGAGAAAGAGACGGGGAGGACGAGAAGAAACACGCTCCCCTCTCCCGCACTTTCAAGATACGATGGCAGAAAATCAGACGTCTTCGACGGGTGGGATATCCGCACGGGGTTGGGACAGAAAGAGATCTGGGGAATTTTTATGAAATATTAATGACGGTGGAGAAATTCCAAGAGGGAGCGCTGGACTGACGTGGGTGTTCGTTGGTAATTTTGAGCCCTATGAGAGGAACAATTACTATGGACATCAAATAATTCCAAGAAGGGAAACCTGAACGTGTGAAGTATACCTATGAGATGAATTAGACCCGGGAGAAAGGGACAAGAGTAAAACTTTTCCTATTTACTCCGTCGGAAGGCGACACAAGGAGGAACTGTTTCGCTGTTCCGCGTCCCACAACTGCCGGGCAGCGTTGTTTGTCCTGATTGAAAACTCACCGGCAGAAAAATCATCCTCGTGGTGAGCGGACAACACAACGCGACGTGAAATTGTACTGCGGCCTAGTTGTCCCCGACTGTAAATAAACGATGGTCACTGCTGCTGCCTTGTCACCTTTCTTCTCTCCTTTTCCATTTCGTTAATATAGCCGTCCAATGAACAGCGTAAGTGGCGTGAAGTCGTGGGCAAGTAAGTGACCTCAACAATACGAGTCTAAATGAAAACTCTCTACTTTTGTAGCTTGGGGATGTCCCCTTGTCCACATTTTCTCGGTCATTCATTCCTCCCCGAAAGCTCTCCGTGACTCACCATACATTTGTGACTTCGGTAAAGAGGAGAGAGTTTCAGAATCCCGGAAGAACGGCCCATTTCCATTTTTCCCGTGTGTTGGTCCCCTCTTATTCATAATGCGCCATTTGGGTGTGTCGAGCTCACGCTCATCAAAATGATAAGAAATTTTAAGGTTGTGATGTCCTCGGAAAGGCATGAATCTCGGCGCTGTTTGCCGCAGCGGAATTCTAGACTATCCACCCGGGTGAATTATTATATCCAGTCTCCTCCACTAAGGCACCTTAAATGATTGATAGAAAAGGCAGAAGATGTGCAGAATAAGATATTTTATGGAAGAGAAACAGGTACATTAAAAAAGTAAATAAGATCGTTGGAATGGTAAACGATATATGTGAGTAGCTAATGAAATAGAAAAAAGATGAAGCTCAGGGTGAAAATAAATACAATTCGTCAGTGGAAATAAAACGAACCACACCCCACTTGACATCAATTACTACGTAGTTTTCAAAGATTCCTTGGCATCAATTCTTAAATAAATCTATCATTACGCAAATATATCTCTTCTCAAAAACGTTGAAGTGTAAAATATATATTTTTTGTTAGAAAAATCCTATCTTTTCGATTGCTTGAATATGATCTATGATCGTGTTAGCATGGTTTCTTCCCATTAACATACTCTATCGAGGTTATTATTGATTGAACAACCACATAATTGAATATTTTCCCCTGAAAAATCTTATTTGATTGGAACTAATACAAATATTTATTTGTCTTTAATTTTAATATAATTCCTTTGAAGGGGCTATTATAGTGACGTCTAATACGTTGTCATAGGGAATGCATGACTACGCGAAGCTAAAAGAATATAAGTTTATGAAAGAGTATTGTTTAAATGTATCATAATATAAAATAAATACTTATACTCTTAACACTAACTAATGATTCCTCATGAAGTGAATTTTGAAACTCAAAATATGTATAAATACTTCTAATAATCCGGTATACTATTTTCATGAAAGTAAGGTAGTTTTGAATGGTTCATGACGCTCCTCAACCCTCAACAGAACCATAAAACATTTATCTTGGTTACATCAAACTTACAGAGGAGTTCACCCGACTCGCTTTCTTGAGTATCTGAGTAGTGTTGAGAAAGCTACAATGTGTACCAAACACTAATCGAATGATTTAAAACCTTTTCTAAATTGGGGACACTTCTGCTCAGCAAGTTCTTTAGTATGAGCCAATCCTCGGTCTTTTCCATAAACTAAACATATAATATTTAGATATGCCACGTAACTATACTGCTCCACAATCAATAATTTCCAATTTAGTTGAGAAAAAATGTTAAGATATTATTCCAGGAGTTTTGATATTTCGCTGAGAATAATTTAAATTTAATATCAATAGGGACTCGTTGCAGAGCCCTGTAGAGGATACGAGAAGTCGTAGAATCAATTAACGTATTATGCCAAGAAAGAGGTTGCAGCGACAATTAGGAAATTCACTGGAAGACATTCTCCTACATTTCAGTTCCCCGAAGAAGAAATTAATTAGATGGGGCGGTGAAAAGTGAAAGACGTCGGCGAAGGACCCCTGTGGGGACGCCGAGCATGGAGCGGGAGTGGGTGGGAGGGTGGGGGGGGGTTAAGAGTCACTGAATAATGAAGACAGTTGTCGAGAGGGAGAAGACGAAGCAAAACACACATAGGTTCGCCGACCGACCGACACAACTATGATAATCATGGCGGCCAAAATGCAAAGAGTGATACGCACCTCGGGTGGAGAGGCAGACTAAACGAGGGCCCCCATCAATCTCTTTCCCTCGGCGAAAGTGCAAAATTCCCCCACCCCCCTTCAGAGAGCAGTGGCGGCGACCATGCTTAGCCGTCCGCGATCGCCTTTTCATCCACCGCGAGCGATCCCAGCAAGCTCTTCCTATCTTCAATGAACGCGGCGCCCATCCCCGGAGTCTAAACCAATTTTCGATCGGACACGTATTCCCTCGACACTTTTTTAAACTCTCTCCCGAGTGTCTGACAAGAGCGATTACCTTTTCAAGGCGTTTCCATCCTCTCCCTCGCTATCCTTTCCCTTTTTCCTCTCCATCGTTCTTCCGCCCCCCCTCCCCACCCTCCCTCCCTTCCCGCTCTTTACAGCCTAATGTGTTTTCATAATATTGCTTAAAATTCTCCCTTCACATAAATGGGACTCTATTAAGTTCTTATGCCCTTCCTTTTTGCGCCGAGTTGTTTTTATGGAACGTAGTACCACACATCACGAAAGACTTAATTTATCATTCTCCTGTGCTGGCGACGCAGGGGCCCTCTTTTTACTTCGCCGGCTACGTGAGTGACTTAAAAAAAAATAATACCTCGGCGTGGAAAGCCATGGAGTTAGTGGGATACTTTTCGAGAATAATACGCTGTTTTTGCCCGACGACCTCATTTTTCAAGTAATCGGGTGAGTGCAGTTCCTGATTTTTCAGATGTGAACTTGGATGAAAATTTCCGCGAGAGGTCCACTTCGTCGAACTAACATTGTATATTCGTTAGGCGTAATCATGTTACATTTGTTCTCGGGGGAAAAAAGCAAGCTTGTCTCTTGTAATCTTCTCCCCTGCGCGGTGTTTTTGGCGCGCTTATCCCGCGACTTCACACATCACCGTTATCCTCGTCCCAGGTTCGCTAATCTACTGCATTAGATCCGTTAGCCCTCACGTAGCTCATCTTCGCTGGAACTCTAAAACATTCGTTTAATCGTCAGCGATCCCCTCCTAATTGAGAATGTCTCCAGCGGAGAGGAAGGAAGGAACAGAGTGAGTTTATGACGACACGCAGGAAAACTCTGGCTCTGGCACCGTCACGCCGGACGCGGAATAATACGCCGGGCTCGTCCAGTCAAAGCTTCGGGAGCTCCGTCAGAGTGAGTGAATGATTTAAGCCGCACGAATTTCCACCCATCCACCTCCACACGCTCCCACCCACCTCCCTCCTACTCCCACTCACGCCGTATGTTTTACCTCCATCGACCGCGAAAAGGCGTTTAGTCCCGTCCGCACCGCAATTTATTTATGCACGTAATCAAACGGAGGAACCGGCATACCGCTGTCAGGCAACAAAACTAGCTTCGCCACGCGTCGGCCAAGGAGACGAGGTAGGTATTCAGGTGGGCGGTGGTGGAAGCGGTAAGGGAAGCGGGGTCTTCTCTCGTCTCCTCCCGAAGCAGGAAGAGAGAGACATGAGGATTCCCGTCTTCCAAACGGCGGTTGATTAAGAATTTACGGCCGAGTGAGAAAGGGAGAAGTGGGCTTGGAGGAGGATAGAATCAAATCCGTGTGTGTGGGTCCGTGTGTGTGTGCGTGCATGTGTATTTGTGTGGGTGAACGAGGCGGAGTAAGGGAGGGAGAGAGCGATTGAGGGGGGGATGATTCGTCCGGGTTCGTTAAATTCACACCCGACGGATTCCTCGTGCCCATTACGGGTACGCGCAAGCAAATTGCGCAAGCGAAATAAATAAGTGATCAAAAGAGATGAATAAAAGAGTCTGCCGCAGCGCCTGCCGGATTTTTATTTCAGCACGAGTCGCCGGCCCTAATTAATTTCGTTTCTCCACCCTTTCCTTTTTTCCCATCGTCGCTCATGGAGGTGTTCCATGGCAATCACAAATCAGATTCTCCCGGAATAAGGGTACTTGTATCTGTGGGATTCATTCATCGACTGAGAGGCTTTTTTTCTAGAACCTTGCGCAACTAGGCAGTCTCCATGGGTTTATTAGCTCCAAACGTGGACATATAGGACGTGGTGGGCGCATAATCGAGTTTTGTTCGATATCTTTCCGTTTGACATAAACTCCGTCTAATATTTCCCGATCAATTGAGTTATTTAATCCGCAGTATTACAAAATAAACTTTCTTACATGACAACTGTTTACCATTGTTTCAATGGAATCCTAGTACGCCATTGACAAAATTAATTTCAAATCAGGTCCCCATTCTTATAAAGTCATAGTTATTCTTATAGTCATATGGCCACGTACGTTTTAGGATAAAATTGCCCTCAAACTGCGTACTATGGCTTCTTAGTTATCTAAAATGAAATTTATGAACCGAGTAAAATACTTACCTATTCTGTCTAGTGCGCAATCAAAAATGAATGTGAATTTAATTCACCCTTGCGCTTACCCATCTATTCATATTTTTATTGTTTTTCAGAGACAAAAAACTGGCAAGAATTTTTTGTTATTTTTGGAATAACATTACCGTAGCATCGTAGCCAGACCAAGTTATTTCACACGGAGAATAGGGTCGCATCTGGATTCCGCAAAAGTGTTGGAACGAAATAAATTAGAAATTATTATTACCCTAGTATTGGAAAACGATTATCATGCAAATTCTTTTAAGGCTTTATTGACTACCAAATTACAGCACAGATGGGACAGCCATATTCTCCAATGTATTAATACAATCTTTTAGCCTTGTATGCCACACAGTACTCCTTCATGATTTTTTAGGGAAATCAAAATACTACTCCGGCGGCTGTAAAAATTAATTGACGATTTAGTGGCAATTATCGTTACCGAGCGTAGGTACTGAAGTGTTAAATGCATTCTTCCTCTAGAGCACGTTTTTTCATAAATGTTACGCAATATTTCCCTATGACAAAATGCCTCACCCTCTGAGCGTAGAAGGGCTCTTTCTTACCCTCGGAGGAGATGGTTGTTCGCGAGAAATATGACCTGGTTCCTCCGGAGGCAAGCAAAATACTAATATGTGTTAACCCGAATTTGCAGTTATAGCTATCAAAGACTGGATAATAAGGAATGGATATTGTTTCGGATAAAAACAGGTTTTATATTATCTGCAATAAAACCATTTCCTTTAAAACTCCAACACCTAAGTAATAGAGCAATTCATTTAAGAAATAAATAAAATTTAGTCTGCGAGCGGGGATAGAAGAGTACTACGTGTGCCCATGGTTTGAATCAGAGTAACTGAAAATATTTTCTCTCCAATTTTCCCCCTTTTACAGATTCAAACTTAGCTAGATTATTCATGCATAACATGATAAGCGTAATCGCTCTAAGTCCGTGTTTCTCAGCCTGTCTTTTTCCGTGGGCTCACTTGAGAAAAACCTGATCGATATTAATAGCGATACCGGCATTTCCAGCTTGATGGTTTTGCTGGTTATGCGCTTATGTAGAGTGAATATGTTCCTCTGCCTCAGACATGCAGCAGTCATTTCTCCATATTTACTTCATTCAGTCACTCTTGGCACATTTGGGGAACTCGGAATCCTGTAGCGCAGTAACTTCTATGAATAGTCCCCCATCAGAGAAAGGCCGAAGAAAAGAAAACCTCCCTGAGGGACAAAGTTAAGAGGAGTGCTCATGGAATAATTCTAGGTCTTGAGTTCAAATTCAACCTTAAATATGGATGTCGTGTTGTCGTATAAAAATTTTAATGGGACCATTCTGCACAGTAATACGTATGTCCGTCACATCCGTCCAAGCACCTTGTATAATCCAAAATTTCAACATTTTCACTGAAGAAAAAACAAAATTGTGCTCGTAGTTAATCTAAATTTGATCAAGAAACAATTCTGAGCAATATTAATTTGGTATTCCTCTATCAAGCATTTTCTCATAGGCTGAGGGTGAAAAGGCCAAGCTCCAACCTAGATGGAAAAAAGTTCAATCGTAGGTTTTTCAAAAATGAGCGATTCAGCTGGTATTCGACTAGAAAACAAAGTGATCGTCCTACATGCAACTATAAAAATAGAATTGAAACCGAATATAGCGCCGTACCTGAAGTGAGTAGGAGATTTGATATTTTTTAATCCAAAAAATATATCTCTTAGCCCCCGGTACTGGCAGATGTTTGCATATAATTAAGTACAACAAATCAGATGAAGAATTATTATCCAGGCATGAGTGGGAGAAAAACTTGAAAAAGTTGCTCGTCATAACCACTTGATTAAAAACATAAATAATACTCAATTAAAAAATAATAAATTCCCTAGCAGTTTAACGGAAAAGGTAAGAATAATGATAGTGAAAGTGTACTCCAACTTCCCGAGAGGTTCCGGATTAAATACAGTATTCATTACCGCCTCGTTATTAAGCCAGAAACACAGTAATCTGTGCTAAGGAAGAACTCATGAGCGCGACATAGTGAGTGAAATGAGAGAACGATCTTTTTCTTCTCCCTGCGCATGTGAGAACCAGGCCGCGTGAGTCACTTGGCCTTCATGTGAGCTGCTGCTAAGAATAACGCCGTCGGAAACATCATTTGTCAAAGCATCGTAGCTTCTTCAATCCCATTGAATAATTGATGTTGCTTTAAGAATGTATGGATCATCCTTGCTGTTCGAACAATCATGCCATTGCTAGTACCCTTTGATTTATTTAGACATTACTTACAAGCGAAATCACGGTTGGTATAATCGAAATTTATTTTCTTATCAACAATGGCAATAGTAAATAAATAACTGCCCCAAAAGGATAATTACTCTCTACAACCATATGCCCATATCTCAAAACAGACATTCTATTTACCCCTCTCAAGGACATTCGATTTGCAAGCCCTCTGAAAACAGTCTTATATTTAATATTGAACTTTCAAATTCGCATACTATAAATTTGATAAAGTGACTAGTGTTGCATTATTTATTACCATCAGCAGGCTCCTCCGCATGTGCAAGATACAAGGACTTGTACACTAACTTGCAGTTTTGAGAAACAGGCCACAAAAAAATCTTTTCGGCGTATCATCCGTGTAATTATGCGCTCCTTTACCTGGCATATGGTTCCGGTATGATTTTGAATGGACTTGTGCTAGGAAAAGAAAATTTGTTCACCTTTCGTGCAAACGTCAACCGAAGGGATTTTCAATGCGGACTTGATTGAATGCTTCACACGATGAGAATTTCGTTCGCGGAATCGTGCGCGGTATCATTCGTCACGGGGAACGGCCTAAAGTTAAATGTCCCCTCAGTTTCGCCAACGTGAAACCCTGTCGCTCTCGGTGAAGGACGATTTCCTAGAGAGAAAGAATAGACGGATGGACGGCGACTATGACCGAAGCTGAAGAAACAGGACGGACAGACGGCCGAGCCGAAGAAATTATGAAAATAATTAATCGTCGATGCGAAACAACGCGCAGCGTGCACTGACGGATCCGTGACGGGAAAACTGTAAGATGGGAGTGAGGGTGAGGGGGAAGGGGCGGGTCGGAGGCCTTTTGAAAACCGCGTTGTGACGTTGACAGCGAAGAGTATGGGTGACGGAGGCGGCGGGCGGGTGCACTCCGTCGCAATATTGTATAACATGAGGCGTTTGCCGTCGCGCTAAAACAGCCGGTATCCATGTCTGTCCTCCCTCATCAAGGATCGTGGTCCAGGCTTGCCACGTGCCGAGGAGGAAGGAAGGGAAGGGAGGCGGGTGGGTTTGGGGGGCTAAGGTGTGGGATGGGTGAGAGGCGTAATTAAACGGAGGCCGTCGGGAGGGGATGGAGTAGGAGTCGTCGGCAAATCGTATGCAGCAGCATCATCTGCCAGCCATATGTTCTTCCGCTCGAATCATTCTGCCGATCATTAGTAACGAGAAAGTGTTTCCCCTTTTGAATGTTAACGAGGAACATTAAAATTCACCCTTCCATCCTCCCCCACACACCCAGAGTCCATTAAGGGACGTTATTATTGATCTCATTGCTGTGTCATTTTCTTCTGGCCTAAAAAAATCGACTCCTCGTGTCTTTCAGCTTCAATTCATGAACTCTGCAATTTTTGTTTTATTCTCCCGGCCCTATTACATTCATTTCCGATTGATTAAAATGCATGAGCTGCCATTTACATTGCTGACCTAGCTGATTAAAATTGAAGGAATCGGGCTGTGGCTAATAATTACCCCGAAAGTGCACTTTTAGTATTATTCAAAGAGTAGTGAGAGAGGTAGCACATGGTGAGCATTATAATACCTTCAGAATATTGGCAGTAACTGTGGTGTTTAGCCAAAGAAGCCAATGTGACGAATTATTTGAGGAAATAATGGGCTATGATCGATCAGAATTTCATTTTTTAAAGAGTTTACAACAATTGGATTTTAAAATATACATTAAAAATTTTAATTCACTTAAGCAAGAATAACAGTCTCCCGAATTAAAATTGAACACTTTACTAATATTTATAATACTAATCTCGAAAATAGCATTTATTGTACTCCTTTCTGTGACAACATATATACATTCAGTGTTAAAGGTTTTGCAAGAAAATGTTTTTGTCTCATATCTTTCAGTGGATTGATGATAAAAAGTCATGTCATACTATTTGGTTATTTATTGTTTATGGCGGTAATGATAAATTAGTTTGAGTTGCGCATGAATTTTTTCAAAACAAATTACTGTAAAACCAAATGAGAAAGCTCATTGATTTTGATCGATAACACTCATAAAGCTCGCAATATTTTATCAAAAGAGCAGTATCTGATTTCATTTTTATCGTATTTTACCATCAACTCTAATTTTCGAGTCATTTCGGAAATGGCTAATAAAAGTTGTGAAGATAAAATCGGAATTAAATCACGTTCGAGATATATTTAGAATGGAATCACTTCAACTTTTTGAAGACAATGGCTTTTGACTGTAGCGATTTCTTTCAAGGGATACGCTTGTGCTTTGAAGAATTCCGCGTCACGAAAGAAATTCATTCTGCTTAGAAATAACTGATACGTAGGTACTTGGAGAATTAGAAATAAATAAATTCCGTTTCAACTTACTTCTCTCGTACAGCAAAAAGAAAGATCTCAGGAAATCAAATTGTGTTTTTCTACGACAACTTAAATACTGAATAAACTTTTGAGGATTGAGTGATGACGAGGTTATTCCGTGATCAACTATTCAGCAATCACTTTTCAGAATTAGCCACGTCACTCTTTGATCACTGTCCTCCTACCCTTTCCTTTGTTTCTTTTCCGGTTCCTCACGATTGAGAACAGCGTAGAAAATCAAACTTTGGTCATATTTCATCTTTCGTGTGCTGAATGCCGGGTCGTTAAATTTGAACCGCTTCCCACCAAGCTTTTCGAGGAGCAAAAACCACCTAGAAGTGCTCGATGCGAATGTGGACATAGCAGCTGGAGGCAAGCTGGGACACTTCTCTTAGGCTTCTCAGCAAAGGTTTTTGTGATTGCGACATTCACGCTCAGTTTGCTTTGTAATCGAAGTTAAGGATGAGCGTGAGTGAACAGTGAGTAGTGGCATATCGGTGTCGGAAAAGTCTTGTACCCCTGGAACTCGAGAGAGGTAACAAAGAAAAGGGATTACGAGAGTGTTCATGCGTTAGTAATAAAGATAAAGAGTTTGAAGATGGATTGAAGAGAGAGAGGAAGACAGACAGAGGGAACAACCGAACTATTCTCTGGACTTTTTTTATTCGTTTGATGAGTCCAATACACCAGACGGAATGGTCTTCGGAGCTTCATGATTAACGACCGATTATCAGTTATGTTTCACACGCTGGTTTAATCGCCTACATGGTATATGATGGTGGCCAGAAAAAATTTGAGATTTGCGTTGGATCAATATTGCGTTCCTAGAAATCCCTGAAATTCAGATCAAGACAAATAACTTCAGGATGGTAGCCGGAGATCCTTCTGGGAGGGAGAGGGGGAGAATTTTGGCTTGCTCTACCTACCTTTATGAGGCCATGTACCCTCACCCTAAAACTTTGGTCATAATGCAAATGTTTCATGAGAAAAGACATTAGAAAAGCGTTCCACACCTTCAAAGGAGTCATGTTTTTTTTCGAGTATCCTTGGCTGTGAAATACTTTGCAAATTACAGGGAACGATCGGTGTTACAAGGGGAGCCAGCGATCGCCCGCTTCATCCTCCATCCACCTGCGCGTCTGAATCACTTAGTCTTGAATGTGTTTGCGACAGTAATCCTGTTTTCGCATCAAATTCCCATGAATTATTTAATTTTCTGCTCTCTGACGTCATGATGTCAGAGGCCCACCGAGGAGATAAGAGGGAACAGCGCTTCTTTTCTGAGGCGAATCAACCGTGACTGTTGGAGGGAATCAGTCAGTGTCAAAAGTATAGACGTCGCACTCGGGTGCAATCTATGGGGCTAGGATAAGAACCTTTGTGGCGTTAAAAAATTCAGTAACCACACCCAGATTTGTCAAGCTCTGCCTCTCCATCGCTCTCTCTAATGGATGAAAACAAGTACCACCGTCAAAGAAAAGAAGCGATTAATTTTTTTCGTCTCACTCCCGATGAGGAGATGGCCAATTCTAGGAAATCTTTCCCGTCGGAATAATACCGTGAACCTCCCATGCGCTTAATTCCGCAAAATTCTGCCAATTTTCTCTGATTTTTTTTCTATTTCTACGAACTCGGAAAATACCATATTCGACGGCCGGCGACCGAACGGACACGGAAGGTGGAGAGAAATGAATACGTGCCACGTAAGAAGCGCGCAGAGCCACCGCCAAGGGCGGGGGAAAAAATAACGGAAAACGCTGGGGAAAAACGCACACATAAACAGAGGGGTGAGGAAAAAGCATGGGAGGTCTCTGAGAGGAGAAAATAAATCCGTGGGAAGGTCCAGGGAAGAGCTTAGCTAGGCAAATCTAATAAAAAAAGAACAAGGCCGAGGAGCGAACGCGCGGGGGAACTGCTGTGGAGTTTAAAGGGAGCGGAGGATGGAGGACCGGCGTGGGGTTTGGGGAGAAGGGAGAAGGTTGGGGACGGTTTGACGGTGCGTGAAATACCTCGGCTGACAAAAAAAAGACCTGTATCGATTACAAAAAGACAATGAAGGGCGCACGGCTAAACCTTAAAAATCGCAAAAAGAAAAAGCAGTCATGGTGGTGCGACGAAGAGGGGGAATGGGGTGTAGTTGAGAGGGAGCGAAAGGGAGGGGAGAAGAGGGAAAATGAGGAGATATGAAAACGCCCATAATTAACGGGGAGGAGTTTTTCGGGATGAGGGGCGCCCTTTGGAGAGAGAGAGAGAGCAGAGGGAGGAGGAGAAAAATATTTATTTCTCGTTCAACTTTTCGAAATCGCAGGACCTCTCATTTTCGCATACCCCATCCCCCTCCCACTCCGCCGGAACCATCTCTTCGGCTCCCCCCTCCCTCTTCCCATCCCCTCCCTCCCTCCTCCTAATGCAGGTTCCCCATCTTTTTGTGCGAGTGCCGGTTTCCAACCCCCTCCATCCCTCTCTCTCTGTTTGCTCAGCCCCTTAGATTTTTTGATTCGTTTTCACAACTGCGCCCCAGGCGGGCGCCTTGGGGGCCACTGAGCACCGCCGCCGCCGGACATTCGCAGCCGTTGGCGAGCAGAAAACATACGCGCCGCAAAGAGTGGGAGAAGAGGGTGGGAAGGAGAGGGAGGAAGAGTTAGCTCCGAGGGTGGGAGAGGAGAGTGAGGGGCTCTGGAGCGGGGACGAGAGTGTTGTATATGTCAGCCAGAGCGCGGCGCGGCCAGCTCTTTTTGCGGCTACCCGCTCTCCCAGTCTCCCACTCTTTTCTCCTCTTTCATTCTCTGCCCCTCTCTCTCTCAACCATAAACCTCGTCTCCCTCTCTCTCTCCCCCCATCTTCCTCTGTGACCTTCCTTATACCCTCACCACAATCCACCCCCTTCTGCCTCGACCCATCCTCTATTCCTCCTTCTCCCCCTCGGCCCCACTTACATCTTCCTTTTCCCTCACGGGCAGTTTCACGGCACGCGGGAGCGTAAAAAAAAAACACGGAGACACTTTCTCTCTCTCTCCCTCTTGTGGTAATGAATTATTTTCATTTGTTCTTCGGGTAAACATAAATTTTCGATGGTTGAAATGTTAAGAGCTCCCTGTTCCCTATACCAGCGTCTCATCTTAATTTCTTTCTGAGGAGATAAATAGCGCGAGGGCTTTATATATTTTGCCTGTGTTCCATCCGATGGGAGTCTCGTATCGGGGAGGGTTAAGGGATTGCGATGGGGACCATGTGGGTCTAATTTTGCATTAACCATATTCAGTGGAAATATACTGTGTATGCTGGTTTAACAATGCTGATTAAAAGTATATGCTGATTTTCATTCGGTTAATGATGTATTTTTGGAAATATTTCAAACACTGACATAGATGAGGCGAACCATCAATAACGCAGTTTTCATAATTGGGATGATACCGTGATTAGTAATCCATAGCAGCTCTCTGTAAACCACATCAGGTCACGTGTGTCTCTGTGTGTATAAGCATAGGACAATTATTTTTATTACTTTCAATCATATATATATATATATATATATATATATATATATATATATATTTAACATTAGTCACGCCCAACAACTCTCGAAGAAGATGAGGGTCAGTAGTGCCTAATCTTTGTCTTTCTGTCAACAATACGAGAGCTTTTTTCTGCCTGTTTGGCATTTCCTGCCAGAGAGTGTCATAAAAAGCGTCGTTAATAAAGAATTTTCATTTTGTATTTGAGTTATAATTTAGAGGAATCATTAAGCAGTTAAAAATATGCATTTTTAATGAAGTTCAACTTTTAATGTGAGTTTGTTTTATTATTTCAACGCAAAAAAAGTAATTACGGGAAATTCTTAATGGTGTTTAAATTTTTTAAATCACTATTAGCTTTCACTGGTCAAATTTGGGTCATAAGTTGTACACCACTGGTTAAGGTAGTTGGTGGAGTGTATTTGAAAATCTACCGTCTCACAAAATAAAATATTTCGAAGAAGGAGATAATGAAGGCATAAATAATGTTATAAGTATGCATATCGGAATTACAAGTCGTGGAAAGATACATTTAATTTATTTCAATGTCAGATATTTCTCAATTCGTCATAATGGTGTAGACTGTTTCATCGAAATTTTCCTATCTTCTGTCTCCCTCCCTCTCTCCCCGTTGTCCCTCCTCTCCTATCTCCGTTGCCCAACTCCTCTTTCTACGTGTAACTTCCATTCCTTCGCGACAGTAATAATCGATCCACCTCTACCCTCGAACCTTTCACCTACGGGTGAATTATGCCCCCTCTACCACTGCGTATTTTCTGGGCTACGTGTTCCTAAATCTAACGATATTTGTAAGACTCGCTGATTCACTCTCTTTGGTGCATTACTCTTCATATCACGTTTAATGTTTTTGCATGCGGTATTTTCTTTCATCAATTCACTCCCGCTTCATTTATGCCTTCCGTGTTCCCCTCCCATCTTCTTCACTCACCATCTCCAAGCGGGAAGATTAAAATGGAATTAAAATATCAAAACACGACTATCGAAATCTCGATTGGCCCTTTAAAAATCCACAATAATGTGGTGCTCTTAGGGTGCACTTTAGATAAATGTGTCTGTATTCTTCCTAGTGCGGCATTCTTCATTGTTGCATTCTGTTCATACTCTTTTTCGGATCATTTTTTCTGAACCTCGAGATTAGAAAATTTATGAGATTTCTTTGTACGGAATATAATTGGTTTCTTGAGGTTTTAATCGCGTTCGCAGGGTAGCAAGTTTCGGTGAAGTGGAGGATAAAAGGCTCAAAATAACGGAAAGGAAGCGTATTTTAAAGAATAAGAGGGCTTGCGGAGGATTTTCAGTCGTCGTCGAAATAATGCGGGAGTGGGAATTTGGTTTTCAGGAAGGGAAATGGAATACGCAAATATGGCCGCAGTCTTGGTGAGGGGCGAAAAGGCGAAGGAATTCATCGATTATATGTTGAGAAGAGGAACAGGAAAGAGGGATTAGGTATCCGAAGTGGAAGGAGAGTTTGCCAAACACAAAAGTTTTGAATCCTGAGAGTAGCCGGAACCTGAGTGGAAATTTCCGGTAGGTATTCTTAAGCACAATATTACCTCTTGAATACACCTCAGCAACTTTTCCTGTTAAATTTTTTTTTCAAGAATCGAGAAACGAATATGTAATCTTTACTCCATATTCATATTTCAGAATAGGCTCTTGCTAAATCTATAAGTGCTGGATGAGTTACTCACCGTGGTTTCCATATCAAATTCTGGAGATTTGGAGGAAAAAACGATAATATCTTCTGAATGGAAAGAATTTCCTTTCGTGTGGATTATGAGAAGGTAAAATGAGGAAAAGTTGGCCCTGTCACTCTGGAATCCATTAAGAAATAATTCTTAAGAAAATCAGGCAAAATAATGCTTCATGGTCATTAATATCAGTTATTTTGATTTGAGGATATTGGAGGCAGGGCATGAATAAACGGGAAGTGATCTTTCAATGGAAATTATTATACCTGTTAATTGAAATCGTGAATTTTTTTATTGTTTCAAACGGTGTAAATATTTGGCGTATTTTTTCGTTTAATTTCCTCGATTCGGCTCGACAAATGTCCAATGGCGGAAATATTGTCATAAAAATTAAATGCTTTTAGATCGCGTTCTATTAGTCAACCTAGTGGATGAATTCCTCTCTGAGTAAAATTGGACGGAAAAATAAGCCTCATACCGGGTCTCTCCAAAATTCCAGCATTGTTGCAAAATTTTACTTTGTCAAATGTCTCCCACCGAGTCTAGGCACGGTTGGCAACACTAGGCGAGAGTGAGTGGAGAGTAGAGGAGCATCGGAGGGAGAAGGGGAGGGAGAAAAATGTGATGGCCGTCGCACTTTCACCACGATGTGATGGCGCCCCGTCTGCGGGTCCGTGTGTTCCGCTTCTAGTCTCCGCCATTTCAATCACACTTCCTTTCCTCCTCTCGGATCTTTCATCTCTTCCCCTACTCTTCCCTCCCCCCCCTTCTCCATCACCCACATCCATAATTCCGTAGAAGCACTCCGTCAGTAATGAACTCCAGTCGTTTTTCCAAAAAATACACCTACCCTGTTCTTCGAAAGTTGGCAGTTTCCGTTCGGGCATTATTCTTAATTGCATTTTTACCACGTTAGAATAAAAAATCATCTGATTATCCAAATAAAACATCATCTGAGGGTGTGCGTAGTGCGCTAAATGGAACTAATTTCTAGTACGCCGTAGCTTCACGAGACTTACCTGATGTGAGATTACCTCTAAGGGAATATGGAACAACCTTTGCTTTTTACATTGAATCAATTCGTGGATTGTGTTTGTGTAAATATGTATGTGTATATATATATATATATATATATATATATATATATATATATACATATTTCTACAGCTACTATTCCAGCAGTCATTACTGCACTATCTTCCAATGAAGACGGAGCAGAATTCCGTCGAAATGATCAAGAAATAACGTGTGAATGATCTTTTTTTGTGTTTCTATATTGTTTGTTACTGCCTAATGTACTATTCGGCACTTCCGTGTTACGTCGACGAAATCATCTATATATATATATATATATATATATATATATATATATATATATATATATATATATATATATACATATACATACTAGCTATCCCCGTTCTGAAACCTCCTTAGAAGAATAGATGAAAATGTTCCGGACGACGTATTCATTTAAATGAATCTATGAGGATTTCCAAAGAAACAGCGGGAGATGCCGCAACAGTGACTTTTAATGGAGTCATCCGCTGATGTACATTACAATGCAACAATTTCAGAGTGTAAAAATCATTCGCCTTCCCTCAATGTCCGCTCCGGGTTCGAATCCCGGTCAAGGCGAATGATTTTTACACTCTGAAATTATTGCATTCAATGAGGAGTTATAAACTCTACGACGTGATAGAAAAAATCTTGAGAGCGTCGGGTTAGTGATACAACATTTGTGGCTAGTGCATTATCTTCCCACGCCGTGTCCGGGTTCGATTACCGACGCTGGTGGATGCATCAGTGGGGTCTCGTTCCCTAATCGAGCGTAACGCTGAACAAATATCAATCACTCCAGCCGTGAGGCATTAAATCGGTATCCCCGTGATACCTCTCGTTAAAGAGTAGGCCTTTGTGGATCCAAATTGTGTGTTCGCTCACCATGGATCCAAACACGAATGCTGTACGGCATTAACCTCAGCAGTCACGTGCCTCCCACAGCCTATCTGCCATCTTCACTCTGAGTAGAAATGCCCACCTTCGGATTACCTACCGCATTATCATCCTCTCGCGAAATTGGTCAGAAGGTATGAAGTCTACGATCAATTCGACGGGGGAAGGGCTCGCATGTGCCACCATTTTGTCCCAATGAAGGACATCTCCTGTCTCTCTAACGCCTCCCTACAAATCCGCCTCTCTCATCCCATCACGTCACGTGGATTTGCCTCCCATGTCCCTGTTTTTGCTTTGATTTCCGTAAGAAATACTTACCTTTTTCCTTTCTTTTAAATCTCGATACTGGTAAGCTGAAATCAGCTTGCAAACGGTCGGAATAAATCTTCGTGCCTTTGATAAAGCATTTAATGCTAATAAAACAGGTGTTAATTGTTATAGTGAATTGGATCATTTATTCAGACAAATGTCTGCTCAAATCTATCTCTGGCCTAGTTCATAAAAGCTCTGTCCAAATGTCTATCTAACTTAATTTATATGTCTCATCGACATACGTGTATATGTGTCTGTTTGTGTACGTGTTTGTCTATCTCTGAGGGTATCTCAATTGATATCCCCATTACAACTTGATCAATTTATATGTTTATCATTAGGTTTAATGTTTCTTAATATCGTCGCTTTGATATATGTATTGATTCATCGTCCAGAAATAAGGCAACGTATTTTTGTTCCCTATTAACTCCTATATTTTCTTACTAATTTTATCAGTTTCATATCCCCAGTATTTTTCCCACGAATAATAATCTCGGCACTTCTGTTTCTTCATCAAGGGACGTGATTATCCTTGGCCACACTCCTGATAACTAACGTCCAAACGTATATTGATGTACGTCTGCGGATGCCTGCTACATAAAGGAGAGATATATTTCCGATAAAAGTTCCGACAGCGTTCGAGTCACGTCGGGGGTACCTCAGGGAAGTGTGATCGGGCCGTTGCTTTTCTTGATTTTTGTTAATGATTTGAACCGCTAAGTGAAAAGTAAAATTAGGATGTTCGCGGATGGCACGGTGATCTATCGGGAGATAACTGGGGATGAGGATCGTTTTATTCTAGAGCAGGATTTAGATTGCATTACTAAATGGTGTTCTAACTGGGGATTGACTCTAAATTATAATAAATGTTCAGTGGTAAATTTCTTTAAAAGATCAACGGGATTTGCTTACAAATTAGCTGGAGGTGACCTAGCAGTAGTTGATACGGTAAAATACCTAGGTGTCACATTCACAAAAGACTTAACTTGGGGGACTCACATACGTAAAGTCTGCGGTCAAGCATATAAAAAATTGGGATTCATTAGACGCATTGTCGGCAAAAGTGACTCGAAGGTCAAGGAACGTTGTTACCACTCTCTTGTAAGGCCTCATTTAGAATACGCATGCAGCGTGTGGGATCCGAGTGAAAAAGGTCTCATTCGGGAAATTGAGAAGGTTCAACGCCGGGCAGCCCGTTTTGTAAAAACTTCCTACGATAAAACGCAAAGCGTCACCGAAATGCTCATGGATTTGGGGTGGGAATCATTGGCTGAGAGACGATTCAATGCAAGATTGAAATTATTAAATAACTTTAGATCCGCATGTTTCAGCGCCGAGGTCTCGCAAATTATTCGTACTCCTACATACATTAGTCGCTTGGATCATGCATATAAAATTCGGGAAATAGATGCCAGAACTAGCCGACTCAAGGACTCCTTCTTCCCACGGACAATACGGGATAGCAACTGCAGGGTTATAGATAGCAAAAATTCCACTTGCCACCCTCAGCGTCTAAAAAATAATTAGTCGTATTTAAATGCATGCTCTTCCACTAACCTTATGTGCTTTGCTATAATAACCCATTCTTTCCGAATGACCTCATTCATGTTCTGTTCATCTGTTTTTAAGTTTCCCTTTCAATCCCTCGTCCCTCTCCGCGGGGGCAAATTCCTGCTACCTGCAACGTTGGGTCGCATTCCCTGCCATTTAGAGACTCTTTGGGGGTAGAGTGTTTCGTGGTGCATTTTCATGTGGTAGTGATGTTTCAATTTCTTGCTTGTTGTGTCCTGGCTTCCGTGTTGTAGGATGGCTTTCGTGCTGCATCATGGGGTGCGGTTTTTTAGTTGTTTTGCGGTACATGTGTTTGCATGAGCATTGGATGAAGGGATTTTTGCATGAGTGTGTGCGCTGCTGTGGGTGTAATTTTCCGTGTTGTTTTTTTGCCTGTGGTATTTTTCTTTTTTACGGTTGGTGACCTAACACCCCCCGCCACACGCCCTTGCGGCGGATTGCGGAGTATTATGTAGATGTAGATGTAGATATATACTCGTTAGCATCTTGGCATTGATAATAAGCGCATTATGCTCTAATCTTGAGATTGATAATATCTTATGAAAACACTATAACCACACATTACCCTAGTTATATTAAAATATGACACTCAAGATACACGGTAGAGAATACTTCCTCCGACTGCCTTGAAAAGGTATTCAGGAATTGTTTTTTCTGGGCTCTGATTTTTTTAAGGTAAATCTCTTACCCAGAAAATCACTCAACCTGAGTATCTATTTCATTTAGGGTCTCCAAAGGGATCATCTAGATTTGAGTCCCAGATTTCAACAGTCAAAAACCAGGATAGTTAATCTGCGCGCCAGACCACAACGCCTTCTTCTCAAATTTCGTGGTAATTTATATGTTTCCCCAGTAGCTCCTGAAGTAAGTTACAGTTTAAAAATTGCCTACATGAAATCTTCTGCAACGGAGTCTAGGCTTAGAGAGCTTGAGCTTGTAGCAGCCGCATAACGTTACGTCGTACGTAAGTGAAGCGCAAGGTGATTTTTCCGGGCACGTTCCCACTTTGAGCGCAGGAGATTTGTCCACAGAATGTTTCCGACCTTTCTGCGAAAATATTCACGATTAATAACGTCCGCCGAGTGTCACCAATTACCTCGCGGGGGGCATTTACTATTCACGTGATGTCAGGAGCAGAAATAGACTCCATTTCGCGCCGTCGGATTCAGGTGGCGCGCGTAAGAAAGCTCCGGTTTCGTTGTGGTCTCTCCACTGCATGGGGATTATAAATTTTCTTTTACTCCCCCCCCCACCCTCCACTCGGAGCCGAAAATGATTTAGTGCCCTCTTCCCCGCCTGGATGTAAAACGCGGAGAGTTGCCTGCCTTCACGATCCCTCGTGGAGACGTTTGTCTGCCCGCGCGTCTACGCCTTCCCCGTGTTCACCCTCAGGCCGCCTCCCTCCACCTGGTCCTGCCCCGTTCTCCCTCCTTCGCCTCCTCCCTCCCTTTTTCGCCCTTTTGAACTCCGTCCCACTCCACCTGTGCCCCTCGCGTTCCTCGTTTCCCCCACCCTATCTCCCCGCTGACCTCCTCCCACCTTAATTTCCGTCCTACCATTTCCCACCTCAAAGCCTCTCTCCATCTCTCTTGCTCGCTCTCTCTCTCTCTCATTCGTTTCCTCTCTCCCTCGCGCCTAGCAAAAAGCCTTCCTTGGCACAAGGAGACAGTGAAGGAGCGTTCCGCGCGAGGCGTTCTTCCACTTTTTTCTTCCCCTCTCCGGGGCAATTTTTTGGCGTTAAGACCCTGTTGTGGATGAGATGAGATGGGTAGGGTGAGGTTTCGTGGGATGGGAGTCGCGAGCATAGAAGGGAGTGAGCGTGGAGGGAGACCCAGGAGGAGAGAGATAGAGGGAGTGCGTGCGCGTGTATGTGAATGTGCCTGTTTGTGGCGTGTGTGTGTATCTGGAAAGAGTAGGTGGAGAGGTTTGAGAGGGAGGAAGCGTGATGAGGTGGAATGGGACGAAGGAAGAGGAGAAGGGAAGCAGGGAAAGTAGGGAAGCTCTCCTTTTCCTCAAAGAAAAGAGACGGATGTCACGGGAAAAAGGAGGATGGATGGATAAATGTCTTTATTCGGGCGAAATTACGACCGCGGTGCCTCATCTATCTTTCGCTGCTATCATAATAAAGTCAAAGATATGTTAATTTTTCATATTTTCTCTACAAACGCAATCGATTTCCACCCACACGCGTGGCCTTAAGTGCAATTCAGGGATAGAGCGGGCCTAATTGTTTGTGAAATCTTTGGTCAATGTGTATGTATTAAGAATATCTCTATTTATTTATTTATTGCCCTGTGTTGAGATAAATACATTTACTGCCTCACTACACAAACTCAGTGCGCACAAATTCACGAGATAGAGTCACATATACTTTAACGGAAATCATTTCAAACAATATTTATTTAAAGTGAACCAAATATCATTTCGCCTATGAACTCGTTCTAAAAATAATTTGTCGTGGATTATGTAGATACAGTTAGAAACAATGGAGGAAAAACTGTGTTTATGGAAGTCTCAATATGTGAAATGTTGACAGTTTTAAATGTTATTTTATATCTATAAATGACAAATTTTGCAAGACGTAACAGCATCGAGTCTTAGAGGATTGTAAAAGTTAGAAATCATAGTAGACCTAAAGATGGTACATGGATGCATTGGTTACTCTTTGAGAGTAATTTTGTTTGTTTTTCGCTCCACTGGAGTAACGAAGAAATCGTGGCGATTGGGTACAAGGAAATGAATTGAACGTATCTAGTGTATTTTCCCTGAATAAGGATTCCTAAAGATAAAAAAATCATTCACCTCCTAATTTGGCGTACTCTCTCCTTGTCCATAGTCATTTTCCCGACCTCTTTTCCAACTTTAAAGCTTTGATCGAACTGTGGAAAGTAGAATTAGAGCTACACACACAACATACTACATCAATTCACTGCACGTCGGCACTTAACCGAACCTACACATTCACTTGCTTTCCGATGACAACATAAGTTTCTTAATCGGGATCGAAGCCTAAAGTAAAAATAAACGCTCTCGCGGCATATGGATGGAGCATTTCTCACTAGAACTCGAAAAATAGGTTACACCTCTCATTAATTGTATTTTTAAGATAGAAATATATTATATAAACACACACACACACACATATATGTAAGTTTATTTTTTCACATACTGACGGTCAAGAAACTTCGCCCATAGTTACTTTTCGTTTTTTCCAGTGGCGTTTAAATTCCGCGAGCCCCCGGATTACCACGCATATTTTCATCTCCACACACGGCTAGTAACTTGGGTCCGGAAAATTCCAATAAATCGAAACATTTTTGGACCTCTACCTGAAAGACTCTTTCTTATTTTTGAGTTGGGAAACAAAAATATTTGAAAATAAAAATTAATCCCGATGAAGGCAAATATTGGGAGTGTCATTTCACTTTAGATCGAACAAAACCCAGGAATCAACATAAAAATTGAATTCAAACGTGAAGGTAGAGCAAAAAACTAAAATAGCCATTATTTTGTATTTCATCTCGAGTTAAAACCATGCGTCATACATCATTCACATAAACTATCACATAGCTCTCTTTTATTTAAACGTCTTTTCTGATGATTCAAATACGTTTTTTCTAGTAGTTTTTCATCTACGAGTATTCCGACAAGTTTTACTATTCTATTTTGAGAACCTTTCTAATTACCCTTTTATATGGGTCAATGCATTAAAGTAATTCAAATAAATAATCAGTTTCCCTCAAACACTATTAATGGCTTGGTCAGAGGTCAAGATTTAGTGTGGAAGTTTAAAAGATTTTGAAAGACGTTTTGATTCGTAGACAGCTAATTAGAAGCAGAAATTTAGAAGTTTGTAATAAATGGAAATTGAGTATTGAGACGAACATGCGGGGTAGGCGAATCAAATAACCGTCGTCGGTTGAGAGTTGGCAGTGACGTACGGTAACGTTGTAAGAATCCATTGCAGTTGTTTCAGTGATGGTGGACGTAATAATATTGTGAATTGTGCACAAGTAAAACTGAATCTTTAAATCTATTAATTATTCCACCTTTTCGATAAAAAATAAGTAATTATTTAACTAGTGTGCGCGTTATCCTCCGTTCTCATTCAAGGTTCTTCTGTCTCCGAGTATGAATACGAACAGCGACCACAATACTATTCTTTTTTTCCTTGAGAATAGCTCGAAGGCCTAATGGAATCAAGGCCAATGTACTGACCGCCAACGGTGACGCATGAACGTTCTCTTGACGCACGGATCCCTCTTGTTTATTCAGCTCGCCGGCAACTTCACTGCCAAACCACCCCTCCCGGTGACAGGGCTGGCACGATGGCGGACGGACTCTCCTTTCCTTAACTCCCGTCCCCCAGCGGATTGCGCTCAAGTTGAAACCGAAGAAGAAGATTCCTCTCTCTCGGAGGAGGAGGGACGAGTAGGAGGGATGGAAATGGAATCGCAGTGGACGAGATCAACCCTAAAATATAATGAGAGCCCGGCGGGCTGTCTCTGCTTAAACCTTGGGAATGATTTCGAAGGACGGAGAGAGAGTTGGAATGGGGAGAGAATGAAGAAGGTAGAGGAGAAGAAATTCTCGAATTTGAAGGAGGGTGAGTGGAAGCGTCAAGGGACGGAGAGAGAGAGTCGGACAACAATACTCGAGATCCCCACTCCCGCCAGCTCCTTCCCGGACGATTGTCACCCCCCGAGAGAGTGGGACTTCTAAGTGCGGGGATGGCACGGGGGGTGGGGATATGTATGAGTCCTCCCTGACGTCTCGGGAGGAGGAGGGCGGCGTGGCTGTCCGAGTGGTCTTGCGTCGCTCCCGGCGGTGCTCTGGCCAACTGAGGCAGAAGGTGGGGTGAGGAGGCGGGCAGGATGTCGTCGAAAGGAAGTCCTCCCTGTCACTATGAAGGGGGGAACGTCGGCGCTCTCTTAGCCCGCTCCTCTTGCTCACCCGTTGCCTAGTTCGGCCACTCGAAAACGCTCTAGGGGACCAACGTCCGTCCTTACGTCCCTCAGCAGATGCAAACCACCCAAGCCTGTGCGTATGTGTGAGTGAGCGAGCGTACTCGTTGAGGCTTCCATCCGATAATGAGTGGGTTCCGCAAACGTCTTGTCGAGGAAGCCTGAGCTGAACGTCTAAGAAAATCCCTGCCTCTCGCTCTCCCTCTCTCTTTCCTCTCTATCATTCCACCCCCACCCCTGAATCTCCCAACCTTCTCCCCTTTCCTTCCCTCCTGTATCCTCTCCAGACCACCTTCTTTCGCTCAAGGTTTCCTCAAAGAAACCCTTGATCAAAGAGTCACAGAACCAATGTCATTCGACTAGGGAAGGACTGGGGTGTTGGGGTGAATGCATGTGTACATAGTAAGCATGTATACGCGATGTATTTATGCGTGTTTTATATATTATATGTATAGATATATATATGCATAGGCACATGTATATATATTAACATACATATATATTTCCTCCGTACATACTCTTGAGACTAAATCTCCTCACTTTACTGCCATGTTTCATTAGCAAAAGATAATTACCACCCTCCGCAGAGAGAGAGCCGGTTCTACTTAGGAACGCAGCTTAAACTGCAATTAGGGATGGTAACGCTATGTTTTCGCGAGCGAGATTTAATCGTTAAATCACTCCACGAGTAGATTACTGCTGGGAATGGTGCTTTGGTGATCAAAGGTTTCCTGCGCCAGAAACAAGAGTAGAAGGAAAAATGTTCGGTTAAATGGGAGCAATGCTCAATTAGGTCCGTTTAATTTCACTGGATGCTGCTCTGGATAAATGCTAGGGGTGATTGGTGACGTCATGAAATGAGCTTTCGAATCGCATAAGGCTTCAGCTCTTTCCTCTTCCCACCTGCAAGCGTTGAATGATGTATTCCGAAGTAATTGATACCTCATTGCGAAAATTGCATCTACATTAACCATGGTTATATGAAGTTTAAAAAACAATTTATAAGTAATATAATAAATCATTATTTTTAAATGTTGGTAATTCCAATGCGGGGACATTAATGAGATTTCCCTTCAGAATTAATTATGCAACAACATTGCTGTGTCAATACCGTGTTGACTATACAAATATGTGTTGACTCATTGGAGTTTGGCTCAGATTGGTATTTATTTATATGTACTAACATTATATGAAGTCGGGATAAAACAAAATTATTAGGTATCTGCAAAACACTCTTTCTTCATTTTTTCTTATTTCGCCATGATTAGTATTATTTTCACCCAAAAAGTTCGACTTTGTAACTTTAACGGAAATATATTTCCGGTGCCCGGGATATTTTTGGATCATTTTTCGAATTAGTCCGTCCGTGTACCTATGTGAATGTTATAAGTTATTGTTGGCATGATAACGCAAAGAAAATTGACTTGAGCAGGACGAAATTTTATAATTACCATTTTTTTAGAGTGGATAAACTGATCAGATTTTGTCCAACTTCGACCCACGGAAAGTGTGTTTGGCATTTTTTTTAAACCTATTCAAAATTAATGCGATAAGCTGACCTTAAACAATAAATAATTAACTACACAGGACAGAAAATGAAAATTTAATTCATAATTTTTGCACAAATAAGCAGTGAGGTGCGCGAAATTAAACCCATCTTACGACACTATAGTGGGTATTTTTCATTTTCAGTAACATTCCAGCTTCTTTTGAAGATAATAGGATATAACAACTACACTTTTTACGATTTTAAGTCTTCATATACCAAATATTACCCATGCAATACTTGTAAATGTGTGTTTAGTACTTCAGGGCTAATGAACATGCTTATAAACCCTGCTATATTTTGTTCATTCGCATATTATCTTTTTTAAATTGTCTGATTTCATAATAAAGATAAGAAGTTTTTGTATATATTCTTATAGATTGAAAACTTAGACATGAGAGCTTATCCGATCTTCGCGAATATTGACGGTAGGAGTTTTTTTTGTGGGATACACTAGGAGGCTTGAAAAATTTGTCATAAAATAACGTATACCTGAACCTTTCAAGGTGAGTAAAAATTGAACCCATGAAGGGGGAGAATATATCCTCATGGAATGTTACTAAAATTCTCTCTATATGCAGAAAATGACGGAGAAGAAATGTGCCTGCTAAAAGTAGGCGCGGAGAAAGGAGGGCCCTAGAACGATGGGGCGATGGATCTTATGGAGCGTCGGAGTAATAGCACCGCCAAAGCTGGCGATGAAGAGTGGGCGAGAATGGTGAGAGTCAAGTGGGAATAGAAAAAAAATGACGAGAGCAGAGAAATTGAAAGGAAGAGAGAGAGAGAGATGATGATGGTGGGCCGGGGGATAAAAGTACAGACCGACTTTCTGGGATAACTTCAAGTCTTAACAACATAAGCCTCAGCTTTTAGCCAATTCTTCGCCGCTCTGACTTTGCCCACCTCTTCAAACCCCCCCCCCCCAACCCACTCTTCCCTTCTCTCACTATTTAATCCCCCTCCTTCCTCTCCACCCCTCCCATCCCGTCGCCACCCTCCCTCATATCCGCGTTCCTCCGCTTCTTATCGCTCTTCCTCGCACTCCCTCCCTTCCAGCCCTCACACACCCTTTAACTGCCTCTCACCCGCCGTCTCTGGAGATCCGGAAAACTTTCTTTTGAGTTAATACGATCGAGACAAACACTTAGGGGGTATCCTCAACTACTTGTTCCTTTAAATCTTACAGAAATTTTGTCCTACTCCCCTCCCGGCTAGAACGAACTTCATCGTGTTCTCTTATCCGTCTCGGGGAGAACATCATCAACTTTATTATACCTCACAATCAACATCCTCCTTCTCGGCTCTCTGAAATATCTTCGAGGCATTTTAAATTATTATTCACGCGGAATCGCTCTCGCGCCTCTTCCCCTAACCCTTCTTCCAGCTTAATCCATCTGCCGCCGTAAAATTTTACAGGCGAGATAGCCTTCGGCACGCAGCAATCAAATTCCGAATATTTCTCGCTTTTCCAAGGATCAATTTCTTCGAAAGCGCCCACGATTTTCGCCATTTATTTGCCGATCGGACCCCTTGATAAAAGAGTTGAATCGTTTTCCAGCACTTTTATGCCCTGTAGTATAAAGAGGCTGACGGTAAAAGAGACCGATCAGTGAACCTTAAATGAATTTAAATTCATGGAATGGTCGAAGTATTAAAACTCATGTATAGTCTCTGCTTATTTGAACTTGAATTAAAAGGCTTTAGACGCAGTGGTGAGGTGGTGCAAAATCATTGGATTACTGTAAATATAAATTTAAAGGCACTGATTAATGGGAATTGAATAATTTTTCCTAATATCATGCACATCTGTTTGGATATACTAGCAAATAGGGACAAGGAAGCAATTATGAGCAGCAGTACTAGCTGCGTGCTTCTGTGAGCATTCAAATTAGGTAGTCTGTAACCCAGGCGCATTTCACTAGCTACATTGAATTGGATCCAAAATGTTTTAAAAGCTTTGCTAAACTAAAGAGCTTAAGAGCTTCGCGCCTTACAGCGGATGGCACGATTTCAGCAGAAATTTTGAAAGAAGATTATAGTTTCTGTAGCATTCAAAATTTCCTCGTTAAAACTCTCCTGTAATATCAGGGATTAAAAAAAATGGACAGGAGAAGGAAAATTTCAGCTGTTTAAGTTCAGAGGAATGCAATTTTTTTACCGAGAATTTAATTTCAAAAGTGGCCTTTTTCTGATCCGCATTTGTATAATTTGCGGGCGCTTGTCTCGATGGTGACCATAATTTCAATTCGCTAAAGAATGATAATAGTTTCTCCATTTAACTAAGTCATTTTGAATTACTAGTGTCTTATGCTTTATGATGCTAAATTCCATCAGAATATATAACTTTTACAATTTCGTTTTTTCTTGTCTGACGGTTGAATGTTTTGTCAGTTTTAAAAGCTAGATTAACACTTAACTTAGCTATTTTTCGTATTAATGATGACTACATGGGATTTCTACTGCTGAACTAATCATCATTTTTTTAAGGATACCATTTGGCATTTTATTCTTGGAACATAATATTCAAGGAAACGAAACTGGTTGTTTCTTCTGCATGCTCTTGAATAATGTTGCAAAATATCGTGATATGAAATGAATATTTATAATGGCCATCATTTTGACTAAAAGAAAATATCGTCAAGAGTTTGAACTGCAAAATTATAGCTGTTTGCGAAAATTAATGGGTGTTTGTCACCTTTAGATACGTTTATCTACATTTGATTTTTTAGCCATTTAACCGCTTTTCCATAGGCGCTTATTCCCATCAAGTACGGAACAATGGTTATTGCTTTGATCCATGAATACCGTGCTGATCAATATAAATTCGAGATACAGATTATAATAATCTGAATATTCTAATATGTGCATGACAGGATGTTGTTATTTTGTACAGGCTTTAAAAATAACTCAAAATATAGCGTATTTGTGGTATTTTCGGATAAAATGAGAGCAGGCGGATATTTCTAATGATTCACTTTGATCCTCCCTCGTTTTCTGCGAACGGCACGATTTGCTAAAAGCACCTTTCACCTGCGAGCAATAACCGCTCTACCGCACACCATCTATTGACGCACGTGACCCACCAGTTAGGCGTATGAGAGGGATTCGTGTCCGGTGTCAGCATGTTTCCCGAAACAAACGCACCTGGGATCGTTTATTTATATCCCAGAACGCCTCCGCAATCCCTCACGCGAGCATTTAAAACGGGAGCTGCAATAACGAAGAATTGAAAAAAATAAATCCATAGAAAGATAACCTCTCAACAAAATATTTTTTCCCTCGAGGAAGTACTCCGCCAGTTCACAATCGCAAGGAGGCAAACGTGAATCCGACGAAACGTTACAGCACAATCCCTTTATAGCCACACATTATTCGTCGTACAACAAATGCGAAAAATTCTATGCTCGGGTGCTATGAAACTACTCCAGAGGCAAGATTGACACCGAAATGTAAATGTGGCAGTTTTTTTCTCTTCTTTACTCTTCCTCTTCCTCCCCACGTTCTACCTCGACACTCATACCTCAAATTTCATTTTTCCCACCCCCGGTTCCGCCGCGCACCTTTCCCCCCCCCCCCTCCCCACTTTCCACCCCTCACGCATCTCTTCTCCTCGCGCGCACACACACAAACGTTCCATTTCCCATCTATTCCCCGTGCCCTCACTCACACCTCTAATTTTCCGCACCGCGCGGATCTCTATCCCACTGATACGGTCTCCCCTTCGCCCGCGGGCGCGGAGATAGACCTCCTCCCACCAGCGACCCGGCTGCTCCTCCGTTCCTATTCTGCGGTTGTATACATCTATGCCATTCTCTGAGGAATCATTTCAGTGCCTACATCTCAAGTCTTTCCCTAAAACGCGTTCCTCGCGTCAGTTTTGAATTGGTGAAAATGTCTGAATATGCGGAGAATGCGAAAAGTAAGCCTTCCGTCGGAGTTGAAATGCGCGTGAACCACTGCATTTTCGGTGACGCAAACTTCTGTTTATTTTTAGGCTAAAATTGCAGTACGTTGTTTCGCCTGGATTTCGAAACTTAATTCAGCCACAGGTGCACATTCCTCTCTTCCCTATAGTTGATCGTCGTGTAAAATGTTACAGAAGACACTTACGGAAAAAGGAAGTGGTTTTATAAAAAAAGAGTTTTTAACCAGCTGGAGAGGGGTATTGAAGTGCATTGTTTTCAAACTGCGAAAAGCTTGGCTCATAATGAAGGAAATATCATCACATAAACAATTAAAAGTAGGCGTAGTAGATGGGGGTGTTTGGACAAATACAAAATAATTCAGACAAAAGGATGAAGAGCGTTCTGATCGGTGGTATAATGTAGAAAGCCGCGATAGAGGGGAGAAAGTCAGGCAAGAGATATAGTGGGAGGAAATGAAAAGGTATTCGACGGAACGAAGGAAAGTAGAGAGAATATTTTTCGGAATTTAAGAACGTAACTGAGTTAAGCTTGATCCCCCCTCCCCCGCATTTCAATAGTTAACGCAGATGACGAAATATTTTAGGGATTCTTCTGCATGTATCACTGCATCTACCTAAATTTAGATTCAGAAAACTATTTTATTGAAACCTGACAGAAGTTTTTATTCCCTTTTGCAGAGCCCCATCTTTTCTCACCGATCCTGATTCTTCTCCTCTTAACTTTTTAATCTTCAAATCCACTAAGCTCAACTGTCCTCCTCTCCTCCCGAGCCACCTCCCGGCCTTCCACCCCAGCCCTCGCCACCTTCTCCAATTTCCTTCGCTCAGCCACACACCTATTCCATTCCCACCTTTTACAAAACCCCTCTTCTCACAACCCCCGCCCGTTCACGCGGCTCCGTTTATCTTCCTCCAAACCACACGCACTTCTCCTAGCCCCACCCACAACCCTTCTTTTCCTCCTCGTTCTGACATTACTCTCTCACTCTCTTCCCTTCCGTTCCCCCTCTATCGCCCCCTCTCTGCTCGTCATTTTTTTCCTCCCCACCTCCCTCGCTTCATTCGCTCCCACTGATAAAATCCCTCATCGTCTTTCCCAGATGTTCTTCCCCTCCCAAGGAGCCATATGTCGACCTCTCCATATCTCTTTCTCTCTCCCTCCCCTTCTCCCTTGCCCTCTCACTCATGCACCCTCTCTCTCGCCTATCCACTCTTCCCACCCATGAACCCTTTTCTCCAACCCCCACCCCTATCTCTCTCTCTCTCTCCACCGTTCCTCTCAATTTCTCGCCATCATTTGCGGGAGCAGCTGCAGTGAATTCGGGAGTTGGATAACACCGAGTATTCCCCGAGGCAAACGTCGAATCCATTTTGCGAGTGCCAACGAACGGGGGTGGAAGGCCCGAGGAGGTGGTTGGGGAGGGAGGATGGAAGAGACGAGGAGGGAGAGGGGTTTTGGATGTGATGTGTGAAAAGGGCCTGTGTGTGGGTCTAGGGAAGGGATGTGGGAAGAGTGGGAGAGGGAAGAGAGAGGGGCCGAGCGCGTATAGGTGTGTGCGTGTGAGATCGTGTGTTCGCGCGAGTGGGATTATAACAAGCGAAGAGCGATGAGCGAGAGGTTTTCGTGGGGTGAGAAGGGAATGGAGCGATGTGTTCGGGGGGAGGAGGGAGTAAATGATGGGAGGGTGAGAGGTGAAAGGGCCAGGGTGCTTAAAGAGGGGAATAAAAGGAATGTGGATAGAGGCATCTTCGTGCGCAACGGTTCCGACTGCGGAATTATATTATTATCCCGCACGTTTGATGACCCCCTCCGTGCACCGCGGATGCCATGTGCTCCCCAAATTCACTGCTCTCATCGGAATAGTCTTGAGAAGGAGTCGAACGGAGAGGGAAGCGGTATGGAGCGCGCGATCGGTCTGAATGGCTGCCATGTTAAAAAGAGCGTCTCCACGTCGCCCGTGAATATATTAAGGAATAGGACCACCATTCTCTCCTGCGAACTCCCGTTCTCTCGAATGTTAACAACATTTTCCCTTCTCGTAAAAATATTTTTTAAAAAAGAGACAGAAAGATAAAATTCAATGACCTTCAGAGAGAAAAAAAATTTTCTGGAATATTTCTCCCTTTCCTCCTTCGAGGGGGAAAAGTGCCGTGACCGTGGTGGTGATTCTTGCTCTATCTTCCTCTTCTTGAGTTGCGACAAATTTTTTTTTCATGTCCTGATTCCGTCCGCTAAGCACCCTTTTTTTAACCTCAGAGCATTATTTCTGCATGGCATTTCCGATGTTCCGCGACGCGTAGTTTTCCACCATCCCGCACAAAAACCATTTTCTCTTTTAACGATAAGAATTCCTTGGGTCGTCGGGATATTATTTGCTGAGAGAGACGATGATGATGATGAAGGCAATGATCCAGCGTCCAAGGGAGACGAAAGATACCTTTCCCTCCGCGGTCCCACGGCAGCAAAAGTAACGAGGAGACGTCGACCCCTGCAGAGACCGTTAAAATTGGCAACCCCTTCCTTAAACCAGCCCGACCTTTCCACAGTCCCGCCTTCGTTCTCACCCAACCAATTCTCGCGGTCCGGGGTCTTAAACTCCCGGGGAGTTAATACTTGGGCCCGAGCTAATCATCTAAAAACCATGATTATTACGACATGGAATGTTATTCGGCGATCTCTCAATCTCATTTCCCCTCTCTCCTCCCGTTGCCCACTCCCAACCAATCGTGCTCGTTAGGTTAAAAAGCTACTTACTCGGCCTTTAAGACTCGAAAGAATGTGAAGGATATTAAATTAAAGATCTCTGGAGGGCAATGGAGATAAAAGGTTTGTTGCGAAGAAATGGATTAAGTGAGAAGAGCCTATTAAAACGCCTCACCTTCAGAATTAAAGTAGCAGGGGAAGGAGTTTGGTCGAGTGGTAAAATGGAGGGGGTAGGGAAAGAGAGAATAGGGTGGGAAGGGTCAGAAGGATGACGAGGGAAATGAGTTGAGGGGTTCGTGGGTGGCGGAAGGACATAAAGGGGAAGAAGTACGCGGGAGGGGGGAATAAAAAAGGTGTGTATTTGAAGCTAAGGGATTGTGAAGGAAAGATGGCAGAAGGGGAGGAAGCAGAGACCGCTGATGGGGGGATGTGAAGCTAATGTGGGGGTTGGATTTGGGTCGGCGGGTAGGGAACGGGTGGGGTGGGTGTGACGGAGTTCGTGGGCGCATTCGTGGGGGACGCTGCGGCGGAGGAATAAGGGTCGTGGGGGGGGGGGGGGGAAGGGAACAGGGTACGGGTTTGGGAGGGGAAGGGACCAGGAACGGATTGGAGGGGAGGGGACTGGGAAGAGGACGGGTGAGGGGATGCGGAAAGAAGGGCATTAGGGGGAGTGGCTTAATTTCCTCGAATTTCAAAAATGCCGGCTTGGTTCAGGTTGGGAGCTTGAAAAGGTGAGGCGGGGAGTGAGGAAGTGGTGTTTCTATGTGTGTGTTCGTGTAGGAGCGTGTATATATGGATTCTCATTGGTGTATTTTCGTGTACCAGTGAGTATGGGCTCCCGTCGGTGTGTGTGAGGGTGGGGAATGCGGTCCGAGCTATGGTGGATATGCGATGTCCTGGGTAGGGGAGAGCGAGAGGGTGGGCCGGAGAGGTCAAGCGAGTGCGGGAAGGAGGGTGGGGGTAACTAGAGGAGCATTAAGCTGGAGAGGTAAGTGAGGGCAAGGAAGTCGCCTAGATCCTCCCCCGCTCATCCCATAGCCCACTCACACCCCATGTGACGCGCTCGGACCACTGGAGGTGTCGCTCGGGGAAAAGTGAATATGGAGGACGGAAGGGTAAGAAGAGCGTGGGCGAAGAGATATTATGAAGGAAGGAGACAAGGAAACACGAGGGAATGTGTGTGTATGTGTTTATGTGTTTGGAGAGTATAATGGCGTTAATGTGGGAAGTGATCCCGGCGGGGGGTCAAGACTGCGATGGTGTGAGGAACGCTTGACGGAAAAAGGCTAAAAGGATGAGGGAGCGTGTATGGGGCAGAGAGGAGATACAAGGAGGTATGTGTGCAAGGGAAGGACGTTAGGGTTTGGTTTTAGTGGGAAGGCCAAGGAATAAGCAGGGGGGTGGAGAGGTGTGGTACATCAACGGTGGGAACGGGCTCGACCCGGGGTCATAAGACAGGGATTGCGAACGAACGTCGCACCCACTTCCCCTATCCTGAAGGTGGGGGAGAGGAAGAGGTCGTGGATGGAAAGAGGTTGTTGGAAAGGCTTTAGTAAAAGGGGGATTCAACCTCTCCTTCTTCTCCGTCCTCTTCACCTCTTATCCCTTCCGCCGCCACCACCATCACCCCAACCCACTTTGAAGCGTCGGGGTCGTGGCGGCTCTCCTTTGCAAGCTCGTGGTGGTGGAAGGGGGGCTGGGTGTAGAGGATAGAGAGGGAGGGAGGTTGGATGGAATGGGGAAAAGGAAATCCGTTAATGAGGAGAGTGCGACGATGGGTGTGCGATAGGGAGAGGGGGTGGAAGGCGGTACATATTCCCCAGAGTCGTGAGTACGGGAGGGTTTAGGTGAGGGCATTGGAGAGAGAGAATCGAATAGAAGGAGGAAGAGAGGGGGTTTTTGGACGATCGGAGCATATCAGATTAATACAGGCGAAGGGGCTGTGGGTTTTCGTGGAGGAGTAGAGGCAGCAGAGAAGAGGGGTGAGCAGGGGGAGGTAATGACTCCGAGGACGGGCAAGCTGGAAGGAATAGCTTGGTAGGCCTAATGGAGGTGAAAGGCGAAGGAAGAGGGGAAGGGGCGGGAATGAATGTGAAAAGGGATGTCGTTGGTGTGGGAGCGGGATGAGGGGAGAGGGAGAGATAAGCCAGTTAAGCCGGGGCGGAAGTCGGGCAGAGATGCGTCGCTCCCGAGATCGGATCGGGAAAGGCGGCGGAGAGGATAGAACATGAAGGTGGTCGGAGATGGAGGGTGTGCTGGGAGGGAGTGTGTGTGTGTGTGGATGCGGTGTGGGGGGATGGATTGGACGGAGGGGCTCGTCTTGGAAGGAGGGATAGGCTTCCACGCCTAATGGAGGTCTGGATAGCGAGGCACATCCGCTGATGGGTTGGATCGGTTTGTATCGTCGAATGAGTCGAAATTCCATCGATGAGAGAGAAATGGAAGGGGAGTGTGGGGGTCAACTTGGAACAAGAGGAAAGGAAAGGTATTTCTCTCTCCTGGTTCCCTAAATGGCCTCTCGTCGGGACACGCCATACAACCTTCTCCCCGCACGGACGCTTTCAGGTTTTCCAGCTCCAGGTGTTCTCCAATTCCTTCCGTCTCCGTTTCCATCTCTAAATTTGGCTCGCTAATGACTTCGGATAATTTTCCTCTGTCTATTTTAAAATTCTTGTAGTTTCGTTACAAACTGGCTGATTCTCAAGTAAAAATCACGTAACATTTGCACTGATTTGACTGTTAAAATCCATTAGATTTTAAGCCTTTCAATCATGACCAAAGTGTGATTGATTATCAATCTTGGTATACTGAGGAAATTAGCAATAAATGTAGCAATAAAACTCGAGAGGAAAACTTTTGTCTCTTGGAATATGTGGGCGACTATATAACGCTATATAATCGCGTTATGATAACGCGATTTATGGTTTTCTTATCGATAAACCACCTAAAAATACCTACCTGGGAGGATATTTTGTAAAATTTAAATAATAATTTGAAAATAATATTTTTAGGATATGCATAATGAATAATAGAATGGTTTGAGATGTCACTTTGTCGAAGAGATTCATATTGGAAAAGAAAATACTTTGTTCTTCCACTTATATTTTATTAAACACAATAAAATATATGTGTAAGAACAAAGTATTTTCTTTTCCGTCATCAGGAATAATATTTAACATTTAATTTTACATTAATGCTCAGTGCATATCATGCGCGCGAATATTAATTTATGTATGTGAAGCTAGAATACTCTTATGTTGACAATATCAGTACAGACTGATATATTTTAAAATACTAAACATATTAAATTTTAGGTTATATGCGTATGATTTGTTTGAATTAATATAAATTTGTAATGATTGAATAAAATACGCCTACCATCACTGGTATTTCGGTAATAATGATCCCTGGAACGGACTATTGGTCTACGTCCAAGCCGCACCTTCAGAATTCAGCCTTACCTACGTCTCATTACCACTGTCCTCCGGCTCTAATCTCAACAAAGAATTCCGATTTCTTATAATTACGGGCAAATAATTTTTCTTATTAAAGTATGATGATTATTACCAAACCTTGAGTTGTTAGAGCAAAAGGCCTTGGTACTCCAAAATTCTCAGCAAATCAAACGAGAATTTATATATCATAGATCAAGATAGAGAAGGTGGAGAAGGAGATAATTTGTCATTTTCAGCGCAAGGTCTACTTAATGGTTGTCATGTAACGCAGCCTTGACAACTAACTCATCTCCATAACCCTTAATGGTGATAATGTCTTTTCATTAACGTGAATCATCTCAGTAAACCCGTGTTTCCGGTTAATTGTGGCCTCATGTATTTTATAGTTCCCAGATTTCATTATCCCAACAGATAATTAATTTAAATAATTTGCATTTTTTTTCAATAGCTTAACTTAAAATGAGACAACTTTACTCGAAAGCTCATGATCAAAATATTAACGGTAAAAATTGTTAATATTTCATAAGCAGCACTAAATTTTCTGATATTGAACATTAATCCTCTTTTAAACGTTTTCATTTTATAATTCTGGCCAAGAATGCAAATGATTACTAAATTAATCACTGACATAGCATCATAAATCGTAATAAGGTGAGCGTAACATTTCCTAATTTATTCTTCGCGTGTACCCTAACAGCAACAGCAGATTCCATCGTTCCTGTTCCTTCACCACGCTTCACACTGTACGGTCAACCATCCTGACGTTTACACTGCTCTGCATAACATACTCGTATTTGCACGGCGTGTAGCATAAGCGTATTAGGCAGAATATTTTGGTCGGCGGTGGTGGCGGCGGCATAGGGCAGCGGGTGAGACAGTAGGAAGAGGATATCCGACCGGAGGGAGGGAAAAGGTACGATAGGAAGACAAGGGTAGGCGGTTCACAGGGAATCTCTTGGCAGGGTGAATAAAGGAGGCGAGCCGGGGAGGGGAGGATGTTATGGCCTCGGTTGTTGTGGGAAGGGTGAGTGGGCGAATGGGGAGAATTAAGAGGGATATTTAAGGGTGGGGCACACTGCGGTGTTTCCGTTGGGAAGGAGGCGTGAGGGCGTTACTTGTCGGTAGTGGGTGGGTTTTAACTGTTTCCACTTTACGCGTAAATAACCGGGGCCAATAATTAAAGCGCTTTGGCGTTTCTTCCGCATGATAATTTTAGAACGTTTTATTTTCCTCCTTCTCCGGCATCCGAGATATTTGATGTGAGCATGTCCTCCGTTTTTCGTGTAATAAAATAAAATATGCCTTTTTCCATTAAAAGGAAGTGTTTTTATCAAATGGAATTTTAACAGGATATCATTTACATATTAAGAAAGAGAAATGGTGAATATTCACTAGTTTTAAGTTCAAGAATTACCCTCTATTCCTGACTATTCGTTGTAATGGTACCTAACCTAGTACCTTAAGTGAATCTTAAATAGTCGCGCTTTATGGCATTTTGATGCTCAAGCCTATTCATATTTTATCTAAGTTACAAATGAAAATCCATGAATATTTCCTAAAAGTGTAGATTTCTTGTTTTTCGTGAATCATTAAATCGGAAGGATGTTAACAAAATTTTCTAAAACTTAATTGAATAAACTACACACATTATACTCTTTATAAGCAGGTGCGGCATATATTTTTGATATGATATTTTACAAAATGGCTTAATTTTTTCAACTATAAATATGTTTAATTATAAAAAATGTCAAACTCTCAAGTGTTCTTTGTATTTTCAAGTTCATTTTAAATATCTTTTGAGCTAATTTAAACTTCATGAACTTATCTGATCTCTGTTTCCATTATTATGATTATATCGTTGTTTCTAAAACTGTTTTTAATGGTTATAAATGCGTTGGAAAATGTACGAATGTTGAAAAAAGTCTTGATATATATGGTTAAATGATTGATACATGTATATATATATATATATATATATATATATATATATATATATATATATATATATATATATATATATATATATATATATAGCGACTTAACTAAAACGTTTATATTTAATTTGACATCTTCACTTGATTGTTAAAAATAAAATTTTAAGCTGAGTGAGGATAGAACTAAGGTAACTCCAGTTAATTATTGGTTGCTTAGTTTTAGCATTAGGATGCCAGGGCTAGCTAATTAAGGTTTATTCGATACAGTAAATTTACATCGTAAGAGAAGTAAGAGTTAAGTATTAAATTTCTCCTTGAAAGAGGAGACTTAAAGTACTAAATTTACTCATTTCTCTTTCTTTCTTGATGGCTCATATCCATGAAATAGAAGTAATTTTCTCTGATTTTATTTCCTTTGATTGCCTTTTCATAGAATGTAACACCACATGATAAGTTTTTCCCACTCTGAACCCCTCACTTTCTTTCTTCCTTCCTCAATACCATGCATAGATTCTGATAACCTCAACTAAAGTTCAGAGTCAAACTTATGTACGCTGTAGCTCTCAGCACCGGAGGCTATATGAAAAAGATCCTCTCTTTAGTAGTACCGACCTCAAAGGATAGGAGTTTCAGCCGTAGGCAATATTTCCGGAGTGAAAAAGATTAAAGAAAAGAATCCATCCCGTTTACGTTCTCAAAATAGCACCTGCACGGGCTAACTTCGTCGTATTGATGTTGGCATAAAAAAATCCGATCCATTTTTTCAGTCAAAAAATTTGAGATGAATAGTAATGCGTTTATTGATAAAGCTACGGCGTTTGGTTCAATGGACCGTGATAAATTATCAAATCGGAATTTCATTAACGCAATCCATGCGTCGAATACTTTTTCCCCGTCTCCGAGTGCAGTATTCGGAATCATCGGGTTAGGTCCGCCGGAAAAAAAGGAAGATATAAAATAATAAATAATAATTTGAAATTTATTTTATTTGCATGCGTAAACTGTTTTTTTTTCTTCCCTATTCAAAAATGTTTCCCTTTAGCACTTAATAGATGAGGTTTTGAACGGATTAACATTCCCAAAAAGGAAAATACCGTAGGCACCCCCGAACGTGATCAAAAATTCGCGCGGGAAGGACGAAAAGCAGAGTGTGTGGTGAGGAAACAGTGATGCACGTACAGGCCGAAGGTGGGGTGAGATTGGGAGGACTGAAGGCGTGTGTGGTGTGAGGAGGAGAGGGTGGCAGGAGCGATTCCCGTGGATTTGCCGAGAGATGAAGATTTAGGTGGCATTACAGATGTCGCGGCATACGAGTGAATCCCAATAGCGATGATTCTCATTCAGGGTGAAGCACATTCGACAAGTATTGCAGTCGTGTTGTCGCCATGTTGGCCTATTTCTCGTCCCTCCTGAATTTGAAAGGCAATTTTCGGAGCATTTACGTGTTCCACAGTTAGCAGTGGGGGCGTGTCTGAAATTATACATGTTTCTAGACGATGGTGGTGGTACACCACCCGATGTAAAATCGATGCTTCGGGAAAAACAAGTGAGGGCACATAAATATGTATGATTAGGCGGGTGCAGTGGAATGACAATGGATAAGGGTTGCAAAACTCCGAGAATGCGTTGAATCGGTGTGTGTGTGCATATATATGTATGTATGTATATATATATGAAATATGATTTTTTGTGTGATATACATATATATAATTATATATACACACATATGTATGTACATATATAACATATATATAATGTGTGTATATATATATACATACATATAAACATATATATCGAGGCAATTGTTTTACATTGGTAAAAGGTGTAAACTTCTAACCTAGCCGGCTGTGACGTCCCCAACTGCCAACCCAGGAGTCGCGGGTTTTATATACGCCTAGGAGGATCTCCTTCACCAACATGGTAGCGTAGGCTTGGTTGGTTGTGATTGTCTCCGTTGTCATTAAAATTATCATTAACTGTACATTGTAAAGGCCAAAAAGTATTGTTTTTGAATTAATGCTAAATAAAAATATAAGGACTAAAAAATTATTTTCTTTGAAATGCAAATCAATTGGGGATGCAGAGGAATCAAACTATGAAGTGATCTCCTAACATCTATATCAGATAAAATTCTTATAAGATCGCTCATTGTCTTTTAATCTGAAATTTATTTAACATTATCCCACATATCGAAAACCATTTCCATCGCCACCGCATTTCCCCAGGAATAAGGCCAATTAACCCTAAAACTCTCGTTCTTTCATTAGTTTGGCGTATATTCTACATATTCCGTACATTTGAATGTTTACGATAGTTACCGAAATCCAACTCATTGACATTAGACAACGTGAGTTAGGACAGAAAGTATAATCACACATATGACAACTCAGAATAATATGTTTAGCAAAAGAAATAAATAGTTCAGTATGTAACTAATATTTATGGGATAGAATTAAAGTTCAATTCATCATTCATTAAACAATGGGAAGCCAGATATGGAGAATTTAGGTGATTTGATTTGAATAAATATTTAATTTAATTCGTTTTTATTTAAACTTTCAATAAATAATACTTTTCCAATACAAGGGAACGAGTGAAATTTGCTTTAAACCTTATATAAGTGGATGGACGAAATAAACCACCGTCATACAACTTAATGTTTTATATCAGATTTTTATTTCATAAACCGTTATTCTCAAGATTTTCGGAATAGGGTTGTCTTAATTGAAAATCTTCTTTTTTACTTTCATAATGCCGAATTTACATGTCTCTTAAACACTTCACATAATGTGAACTCCATAAAGGTTTTCACGATCCCAAACATATATATTCTACATGTGTAAACCTTGTATGCTAAGCTATTAAATGTAAACTAGTGAACACGATCGATAACGTTTGCATATTTACTATCAGTCGATGAAGTCGTAATATCCGACCCGGGTTCAATATTTGCGGGACAGTATTGCCTCGAGATGACGAAATGCACGGTGGAAAAAATGTGCTCCTGGGAAGATGTTATGCCTCTAGAGTCACAGGCCTCAAAAAGAGTCGACGTGGACTGCCTCAGCGGAACTGATTTAGAGGGCACTATCGCAAATATCTTACAAATCCTTATGCTCCATGCACTAATTT
Source organism: Hetaerina americana (assembly GCF_022747635.1). NCBI lineage: Eukaryota > Metazoa > Arthropoda > Insecta > Odonata > Calopterygidae > Hetaerina > Hetaerina americana. The sequence continues at coordinate 32,235,821 of NW_027286069.1, forward strand.
GAGACTCCTACGACGAAACTATTCTAGCTGGTGAACTCGAGTATCCTTCCCGAGGATTTCTAATACATAAATTTCCCACGCCAAACATAAAATATTCTGAAAAGGGTTCCAAAAATAATAATTTTTATTATTTTGGAAGATAATATTTCTCATACAGGTATTTATGAGAAATCCCTGTATGTATCTCTGAATGTTGTAACTTTTTTATTCAAAGTAACTGGGTTTCAATATGCAATTTTAATGATGGAATCTCATATTCGTCTATTTCGTTTGCCACCATTCGTAGTTAGGTTCCATTAAAAATCTTTTTTTTTGGACTTTCATCTAAGACCTTTTTTGCATTACACACCTTTTTATGATATATGTTATTTATGATATATATTTTTATGATATATATTATTATCTATTAGATATAATTTTTGATATACTTGCGAAAGTCTTAAGCGCTGCAAAGATGTTTAAAGCTGTAATTGGATAACATCTAAGGATATTATCCTCCCAATTGTAGTAGTTTTTTTAAGAAATATTCACGAATAATTAGAATATTCAGGATCATGCATAGGTGTTTTTGAAACTATTTTTATTATTTTTCATGGGAAATATTGTGATATCCTGAATTGAAATTAGAATATGCTATAGAAAATGGAAATTTTTTATTGATTTCAACCGTAGTAATAAAAAATAGTTTCCTTCGTTCAAACGCTCCACATCTTCACATAGCCGTTTATTTGAATGAAAATAAAACTTGGCTATAATCAAATCAATTTCTAAAAATAAACTATGAGATATTTTGACGCAATATTTCGCAAACAAATGCGTGACAAATTCTTTCATTATTTTACCTGAGATGGATTTCATCAGATTGTAAATAATACTACTCCCTACTTTTTAAATCCCATCAAAATTCTTGTAAATGATTCCATCTCAAGCTATTTAAGTTCATAATCTTTGACCATAGAAAACGCTACCTCTGGATCAGCTCGGTTCGGGTTTATCATTAAGCATGGAGATACTCGAAAACTGCAAAAGTCGTTACTCACATGAAGGTGCTGCCTAGGAGTGAGACATTGGCCTAGGCGGAAGTCAAGAAGATTCCTTAGAGAGCTATCGATGCAAACTTCGTTGATGAGTACTTCCAAGTTAGCAACCTAGATCTTGTTTAAAAGCAGGATGCTACATTACGCTTCTTCGCAGTGGCCTAGAAAGTTAGCCGTAGCAACCTTATTTATCGTTATTTGGTGATATTTTAGGGCTTCAGATTCCAAAGTTGTCAGGAGAAGGCCAAAATGGACATAGCAGAAGGTATTTATTTGATATTTAGGTGATGCAACGATTGAGATGCCGTTACATCTTATTACAACGATTACTCATTAGTGAAGGAATCTACTTCCGCTTCGGAGTCAGTATTCATAGCAGTGTATAAGATGTTATTATGAGCACCCCATTAGATTAGTTCTTTGTTTCAAAATAAGTTTAGGTCTGTAATATTCCATTTAGATAGTTTATGGAGTGATGATTTCTGAAATCCCTTAATATATCTTATAGGAAGTCGTGGTGCCTTGTAACTGTGCATTACCTGTAACTAACGTTTTATGTTCAACGCCTTTCACGTTGAACTTTTATAAGGATTTAATTGTTGATCTTCATTAGAAGGAAAAGTAATTTCACCAATTTTTTCCTAACGCCAATCAAAAATTAGGCCTTAAAAATCTTTGGAATTATTCCACCCTCTTTATAGTGCATGATATTTTTGGTAATTAATATTTAAATTAATAAATATGTAAATAATTGCAGGTATGAACTTGTAAATTTATTTGAAGTGGTAATTTTTTCAACATTTGTTTTTGGATCAAAGTTCAAATTATATCTTTTCAAGAAACCAAGAGGAAGGCTCGTGCCCGGAATACCTAACCACTCATGAGTACTCTCCAAAAACACCAGATGTGGATACTAGCAAATGTAATAAAATGAATCTACTTATTTCTTGTCGGTAGTCTCTCATTCAGTGGCCAATATTCTTAGTATCCAAACCTTTCAGTAATTTTTTTGCCTCAATTATATCTAATCAAATGTTTATAATGAATACATACCAACTTTTGAATTAATTGTCATTAATTTGGAGTTTTTGTAACGTAGCTAAGATGAGCAAAAATACAACGAAAGAATTCAATCTATATGAAAATTGTATTTCATATTGCAACTGCTTGAAGTATTTATGATAAAGGTAATGAGTGAAAATTCACATATTAATATTTGCCTGAGAATAGTTTTCCGTGTAGGTTTATTAGGAGGGAGTTAAGAGGATATTTCTAAATAAAAATTTGATTATATCCAATATTAATAAAACGCTAACGCAGCAGTTTGTTAAAAAGGGATTTTTGTCTATAATGGGGAAAATTAAGCACTTTTGAAACCGTGCGTGCTTTTAAAAGAAGAAAGTTAATCTTAAATCTTAGTAACTATTCTAATGACATTATGGACGCCGATAAACAAAAAAATCAATTTCAGGAATGGATCAGTGAGATTGTGTTGTGGTAATACCTACATACGATATATCACCATAAAAAACGCTAGTTTTATGAGATTTTAGGGAAGAGATAATAATCATCGAGTTTCATTACTACGAAAGCTACTTGTTTAGATACATTTCACTGGTCCAGTTAATTTTCAATACTGGTATGTTGAGTAAAAGATAAAAAATATCAAATTACCTAGCGTTTTGTAATAAATGTCTTATGTAGAATACTTTCGAAAAGAATTAGATATGAATAATTATTCAATAGCAATTAAATGCGGGTTGAATTTGACTAAGCTTGGAAGGGGCAAGCAGCTGAAATAATGATTCTTTACGTGTCATTAAAAAATACTGTCAAAATGTGAAAATGGGCTAGGAAAAGAAATGATTGGTCGTGATTTAGCATTTTATGATTGATAGAATTGAAGCAGTAATGTGAATTGGCAAGAAAATGAAAAGGTTATGAGAAAGAGAGTGGAGAGGTAGATTAAAATGGCGGTAATATATTTAAAGATTTGAGAAAGACACTTTTGGAAGGAATATTATGTAATTATTAGCAATCATCTCCCTTTGTAAAAGGAAGGAACTCATACATTTACTCCTTAGAGTCTATTTGGAAGCGTATCTCTTGAATATGAGGTAAATTACTGATTTCAATTCCTATTATAAAAGTGTTGATCATTATAAATGCAATCGGCATACTTAACCTTGGTTAGGAATAAACAAAATAGAAGTGATTATTTTAGCGAGACTCATTTTTCTTTTTCTAACTAAATAAATCACTCATTTTTTTAATGATACTGTACATAAGGATTATACATTCCAGGTCAGAAAACCTATTTATTTACTGAATACTTTCTAGCCTCGATTCTTTGAAAAACACGCGCAAACCATAGAGAATGGTTGTTCAATTTATGGCAATTATATATGAAGAAAACAGTCAAATAATAATTTACCAGTGGTATTTTTATAAGATATAGGTGAACATTTCCACTTGCCTTTTCCCAAATGACCTCGATACGTGAAGTAAATGAGTTTCTCCAAATCACGAAATGGACCCTGAAAATGTTTTGGCTATAAAGGCCATATTTAAAACAGTTGAGCATTCTTTCATGGAAACACAATACCATTCTCTCATGCTTTGTTTAATCCACTCTCTAGCACTAGTCTCGCTATTCTAGCACCCAGTCTGATTCTCGATGTGTCTCGCTAACTTGGTTTTTCCGCTGCCTCCAGACTCTTTTGTTTTTCGGGTCCCTTATCAGCTTAGCCTTGATGCTGACGTGGTCAGCCAGTTATTTGGGGGGTCTGCTCACGTGAGAAGACGTGCAAGCGGACCCAATTGAGTTCGGGACTTTTAAAATAATAAAATAACAATCCAAACGACGCCATCAAGCCGAGATTTAGAAGTTATTTCTAAGCTACGTCGATTCCGGTCGGTCGCCGATCAATGTCCGCAGTTTTTGCTCCCTTTTGCTTTTTACAACATGATACCCCTCGCCAGATAATTAACAAAATACGAGAAATTACTAAATGAAACCTGAAAACTGTTGTTAATTACTCTCGCGCAAGATCAAATGAGAGGTTCCGGGGATCCATTTCAGAGTGCATGGAAAAGCAGTGAGCGTTAAAATTCAGTTTCCCAGCCGCCCGTGCGTTTGCTCAGGGTTTCCAACACAAAAACCCCGTAAATATTTCAATAAAATTTGCTCTTTAAAGACTCCGTTGAATAATGACCATGGAATTCCGTTTTAATTTAACGAGTACCTCGCATGAGCGGATAATGACGCTAAATATTCGAGTGGCTGACTGTTTCATGAGCCGTAGGCGTGATAATGTGAATTTGATAACGTGCATCACCAAATCTCACCGAAAAATTATTCATTTCGAATTTCTGACCGGGAATTCAACAGCAGAAAATGAAAAAACATCTTATCAACTTTTTAACCACCAAAATTTACTGAAAGGACTGTTGATGAATAATCAAAACTGTCAAAAATATTTCCGCAAAATCAATTACTGAACTCCTCGGAAATTTATCCCCGCGATATTTGTATAGGGGATTGAAAATAAAAAAAAGGTCAACTGAAATTGATATTTTTTTATATTTTCGATTCCCTATACAAATATTGCTGAGAAATTACTCATGCCCGAAAACTAATTTTTTCTTTTGTTCTCAGTCTTCCCTTTACCTTCCGAGAATATTTTTAAGGACAAGAAATTTGGACATCAAATTCGATGCCCGAATGATGATGATTTTGATGTTTCAAGTGATGACAACAGTGAGCAATATGGTCATATCAATCAATATTTTGCTATATTTATCAGTCTCTCTTGGAACATTTAACTTTTAATAATGTGAATATAGCATTAACATTAAGCATATTTCTTTGATGGGACCTGTTTCATTGTTAATTTTAATATTTAACTATTATTTCAATGTGTCTACTTGTGAATCAATTACTCCAACTTACTCTTACGACTTCATCAATTACGTTTCGAAGCGAATAAGAAGTTAATACGTATGATTTATCATGCATATAAACCAATTATTACTTAGGTCTTAAGTCTTTTAAGATGAAACCATAAAAGACTTTCGCCTGAAAACGACATCATAGTGGCTTAATAACTAATTATTCTTCGGGATATAATGAGGAGAATGCATTATGAACCAATGATTTGTTCTTCTTCCAGGACTTAAACTGAAAAAATAACGCGACCACATCTTTTCCCGAGGACTTAAAAACTCGTTTAACCGATTTTTTCCTACTATTTTCATTCAACCTATACTATTTCTACGTTTAGACACAGGATGACATCTTAATTATGATTATAATGACAGGATCGTCTTAACTATCTGAATTAGATTTTATCGGAAAATATTTGCTTTCAATTTTTAAAAGGCTAAAAGATTTTTTAAATCTTCCGTGAGAAATGAAACCTCCTCAATCGGTGATTAAATGGTGTGGAAATGCCAGTCTTTGATTTCGAAGTGTCACCGGATATTTACCTCTCACAATAAGTCTCCCCTTCTCTAAGCAAAAGCACTAAAACCCTCCTCAACCCCCACGGGTGCATCTGTTGCCGGGAATGTTAAAACCAGCGTCGCGTATTTGTCCCGGATCGTTTGCAAACCTCCGTCGCGGGCAAATCAACTTCAGTTTCCCTCCCAGTGCATCGATCCAGGGGGGGGGGAAGCATCAATGCGTGTCTGTTACATACGGCCGTACCTTCTCATGCTGAAAAAAATATAATCCCTTCTCTCTCTCTCTCTCTCTCTCCTCACCCAACAGGTGTCCTGGATAAGAAAGCGTGACCTGCACATCCTGACCGCGGGCATCCTGACGTACACGAGCGACGCCAGGTTCCAGGTCATCAGGCCGGACAGATCGGACAACTGGACTCTACAGATCAAATTCCCACAGGAGAGGGACGCGGGAATCTACGAGTGCCAAGTAAACACGGAGCCCAAGATGAGTCTCGCGTTCCGGCTCAACGTGATAGGTGAGTGCGTGATGTTTTTATAACAAGCGACCTCCACCGGTGGAATATAGTATACTGTAGGAGTGGAGAGGGAGTTAACATTGCTTTAAAAAAGACAAGTGCAGGACTGCGGAACTGGTAGATGGGATAAAACCGAGGCAATGACGTTCGTCAGGCCTCCGAGAAGAATTGGTAACTCAAAGAGAATTGTGGTTTTCTTGGCGTACATCCATACATGTGCTTATTATTTTTGTGGTGAAATAGTTTCTACTTCTGTATTTCAAAGTGGAAGTGTGTTTGTAGAAACAGAGTTTGATTAAAATCTCAAATATCCTTTTTGTTTAAATAATTTTATTGATTACATTTATGAGTTGAGAACAATTTTGGGATTGTTAATTACTTTTTACACGAAAATATTGCAGTGATCAATCTATGTGGCAAGTTGATATTTCAAAATTAATTTTTCATTTCTTTAATTCATAGCGTATGCATGGCGAATTTATTTCAAAACATGTTTTCGGGAAACTATCCTTCATTGAAAGCCACTGCGTGATAGTTTTTTAAAGTAACGGATTTTATTTTACCATAAAATGCCGTTGGCCTATCTGATCCCTCATTTTAATATTTGATTTAATATCAATTAAACACATCCAACCTCACTGAGTGAAATTATTGAGCAAAGTTCCATTAAGATATAGCTACGAGATCCTCTCGAAACAGTTTTTGGTGCCCACGCTAAATGTCACATGGAATATCATTAGACCAAATGTATTTTCTTCCACAGTTCCATTGGGAAAGGCTAATGCGCGCGTTAAATTACAAATGGACATACCACACGCCCTGCTAATAGAGCCGCTCTGTAATTAAACCGCATCATGATTGCATCTGATGACTTGAAATTTTAATTTATCGGAGGTCGACCTCAATGGAAATTCCAAAAGCCGGTAGATTTTCTATGGAATCAGTAGAGCTCCGAAGTATCATGCGTCGAATGAGATGTAAAGAAAGCAGGAAAATAAATTTTTTAAATCTGTCCGCCTTCGAGAAATTCGATTTTCCACGGTGATCTCCGCCTAAAAACCCCCGACCAAGTCATATTTTAGGTTACATTCTTTCCTCACAGAGGACCAGTTCGGCCACGTAATATCCAAGGAGCTCTCTCTAGCATTAGCCCTTCGGGACTTCAGAAGAAAGGACTCCCGGGTGGGAAACGTCGAGAATGTAAATTGATCAAACTTCGTCTTTATTAATGTGCCGCAAGGATAAAAAATTTCATCCTCCCTTGATCCTTCGTTTAAATTTTGAGGCGTTGATTTTGGACGTATTTGAGAAAGGTTGCTCTCGCTTCACAAAAAGAGGAGTCAAAAATCTGAGGGATTCTCGCCGGAGCAGGTGAGTGCCGAACGGTGTTGATAAATAGGATAAAACACACTCATGCCTTCGGCGGGCTTAATGAGGGCACGAGAGATGGTTGAGAACGCGGCACTGTAAAGGACCCGAAGCGCTAATCAATGCCAGATAGATTCTCCATAATTAGATACTTTCCTGCCACCCGATGATTACGGTTGAAAGTATTCGGGGACGGAGAGAAAGAGCAAGGAGGAGGGATCCCTGGGAAGGGATGAAGTCGACGGGGTTGGCGTTGAAATGGAACCTGAAGGACGACGGGAAATGGCACTAATGATGACAAAAATGGGAACTGGATGAGGGAAATGCCTAAGGGAGAGAGTGAGAGAATCTGCGGGAGAAGGAGGGTGGATGAGATAAAAAAGGAGGAGGGAAATGGAGAAATGGGAAGATGGCTTTACCTCGGAAGAAGAGGAAGGAAGAGGCCGAGGACAGGGAGACACGTCGAGGGGAGCCCAACGTCATTTCCCCATTGACAGGCGATGAACTCGGGCGATTCTCGGGTCAATCGATACACGCTGCTTTCAGTTAAGGCATATATATCCCTCCTTCTTTGTTCAGAAAATGAACTCAGCGAACCTTTATGTCGGTTCTGGGTATAGGTAATGTGGGAAGTGGGTTGAGTCGGTGAGGGAGATTGTGAGTGGGAGGTCAAGGGTCAACACTTTTGGGAAGAGGGCGAGATATATAGAAAGAGAGAGATGGAGAGGAAGGCCGAACCACTTGGTCCCCATGTGTCCTCTCTATGTCCTCCCCTCCTCCTCCACGCTTCCCCCGTCCCACGCCACCCCCCTCTGCTCTCCCCGTGAACTCCCGTCCTCCCTTCCTCTATCTCCCTTCCACTCCACCTCCTCCCCCGATCCAGATCGCTCCCGCTCCATCACTTCCCTTCCATCAGTCCCATCACTCCCAAAGGGTATCCGAAACGAATTAACGAATGTCGACGAAGCCACCCGCAAAAGTTGCCGCAGGGGCGCCCGGATGGAAAATAAAGAGATTGGGACAATGGATGCTTTGCACTCACGAAATTACGAGTGCAAGTTGGGGCTTTTGGATTCGGTAGGCAGGGGTGACGGGTAGGAGCGGTATCACGGGTGAAGGGAAGGGGAGGAGGAAGGTGGTCAATCGGAGAATCCTCTTTGAAGAAATGGAGAGGGTAAACAGCGAAGGACCAACCGGTGAAGTCTGGGGGCGGATGGCAGGAGGAGAGGGAGGTTGAGATGGGAATAGGACGCTCCCGGGGATGTCATTGGGGATCGAAGTCACGGCGGGAGAATGTTCCGTTCAAGAATGGAGCGATTTCGACAGCAAGAGTGCGCAATCGTGTGCGGTGTGCTCGTTCCGGCGTGGGTGGAGAGCGAAAGGAATCGCTTTTTTTCCCACGACGGTGGGCCGAAAATTTCTTCCAACGCATTTAAGTTTCGGGATGGAATTGATTCTCGCTCGATATTGATTGATTTTGGAGATTAGCGAAAAGGAAATTCCTTGGAATTAATACCCAGCCCGAGTGCGTGCACGTATTTCAATTTGAAATCCACGCCGTGAGTTGACTACCAAAGAATATCTTTAGCTGCAGCGCTGGAAATAATGCCGATTTCCTTCGGGAGATTTTAATTCGATTCCCTCCACGCCCTTTGATAACATTATCAAAAATAATATTTCAGTCCTTCCATCTTACTCCTTACGACAGGTGGCGCATCGAGCTATTATTCTTTGTTAAACCTTCCGAGCATATCAAAATCTGCCCGAGAATATTCATTTAGTCGTGATTTATTTGTGGATTATTAATTAATCTTCGCCGTCACGCAAGAGATTATGATAAGGTAATGATGGAAACAATTCTAAATTAACACGAATCCATTTACTTCTCCGTAAATACTTATTTCCAGGATTTTCTTCTTGGGGCTCCTTTTGAGCAGCTTTACAAACCTTTGAGCTAACTTCTCTTACTCAATTTTTCCTGCTGCCTCCCCGCCCTAACTCCCCTTAGCTAACCCCTTAGCTAACATCCCATGTAACCCTCTTATCCTTGATCTCTCTTACGCCTTCAGCTCCCACGCAGTTAGTTCACCTCCCCCACCTCTCCAGTCTCCTCACTAATCCCCGATCCCCCCTTCCGTTCGAATCCAACTCCTGCCTGCACCCCAGCCGTCCGCTTCCCCTAGTGGCCGCCCTTTCGAATCTCGCCGGCGGGTTCTCCATGCGTCGCGATTGATTAATACGGATAAGAGGTGGAGGCGAGGAGGCTTCGGGGCCTTCGTCCCTTGTCCCGCTGATAAATAAAGTAATCACTCCGTCCAATCCCACTCGATCGCCGATTGCCTTCCTTGCCGGGAGGCTTCACGGGGCCGGGAGGGGATCATGTCTGGAATCGGACAATTGTGGACGACTATGGTGATTGTGTCACCTCCTCACTAACTTGTAGAAGAGGAGAAGGACAAGGACAGATTTTAAAGAAGGAGAGATTTTAAATTACGTATAGAGGTTTTCCTAAGTTATGAGTCAGTAAACATTTTATAAGAACAGTGAAGCCGCAAACCAGTGTTTTTTTCTCTCGTGGGGTAACCAGCAAACAAGTCTTGCAGACTTTCTTGGGATGCAAAAGTCAGTTGAACACTTTGAACCACTAATTCTCCCATCTCCTGCCTCATTTCGCAGTCAATACTGCACTGTACGTGTTTTTTCATTTTAATATACTTATGATTTCGCAAGTTTTAACTCAAATTTTATCATTTTAAGTGTACTAAGTGGAGGTTTTTATTAAATTTCAATTAATAAAATTTTTCAAATAGCTAAATGCTGTTTTTTTAGTTAGTAGCGTCACATATTAGGGAAATCAGAATTAACTTCCCATCTAATTTGCGTGAATGTGAAACGTCCGAAATCCATGATAGCCTGTTCCATTAAGATACTATGGTATTTTCATCAGTGCTCATGTATCCCCTTGGAGAGACTAGCGTGTTTTTCACTCATGAGCTTCACTGCATTCATAAAACTCCCTACTCGCGCATATGCGACAAAAATAATAAAGAAAACATTTTGCGATTAGCGAATCGCAAACCAATCAGTGTTCTATATCTAGGACGAAACTTTCAGAAAAGTTTCTAAACTGTGGTGTTTCGTCATTAGTCATGTGGGAAATGCTCATTATTTTGTGTTGACCTCATGGGCCATAAAAAATAAACCTACTTAAAAGATCAATCGAAACCAAAATATAATCTAATTCCAGTATTTTCTGGTGAACAGGTCAGCTATCTATCATTTACTTCTATCAATCCTATCCAATCTATCATAGTCTCCTCTCTCGCTGAAAGGAAACACCTGCACACTTTCGCTAAATCTGCACGAAAAAGCATTTAATTAAACTAAGTTCTTGGAAAATCAAATGAAACATGCATGTACGTGTGTAAAAGGAATTTTGTCCCCTTCCCCATCCTGCCCCGAGCATCAACGAGCAACCTCCTCTGAGCCGGCTGTCACATTAGGTTTCCAGAGTTTGAGAGCGCTTTAACATCCTATGGAAAGTGAGCCCTAATGAATGTTATCTGACATGTGGAAATGTTTCCGGCAGTTTCTCGTCGCCGCGTTAGCTTCCTCAAATGAATCTTTCTCCCATGCCGAGTCCCTGCGTCAAAATGTAAGGGAATGGCCCTGAATGGGTTTTGGTTACGGAGACGACTCAGCTGAACGAGTATAGTTTCTCGTTTGAGCCCTCACCCTCAGACATTAAGTAGAAACTGATACGATTTCCCGAAACTCAGGCTCACTCCTCAACCAACCAGCTAAGTGGGCGCCAAAAGGATGGTCTCTCACTTCTTCGAAAACGGAAAGTTCCCCCCACCCGTCCCTCGCCATCACCCTCCCCCCCCAATAGTCCCTTAACACTCCTCATCCTCTTCCCTCACCTCCCTCGAAGATCGAATCGCGTAAAGGTTTAAAAAAATAAATGGACTGAAGATTGAAAAAAAAGAACGAGTCGAACCGTTCGGGACGTACATTTCGGAATCCATTTCCGCCTTCCGAGTGCGGGTGGGTTGGCAAGGGGAGACGGGGTGAGGTGACGGAGAAGATCCCTGAGAGTGTGGTGTGTAGGACGTCAGAGACTGTATGAGGTGGGCAGAAGGAGAGGGAGAGAGTGGGGAGACCGTAAGCCACCATTCCTCCCCACACAGAATCACTTCAATTGTTTACTCGCGTTGATCCCTTGATAACAGTCCCAGGCAAGCTCCATTTCCATGCCAATGTTCGCAGGGGGAGGCATAAAACGCCATCCCAATCTCGGGCAACTGACCCAGAGGATCGTTTTAAGGGGACTTAATGAGGGTTGTGGCTTGAGGAAGGGGGGTTAAGGGAGGGAATGAGGGGTTGGTAAAGGAATACACCTTCCAAACTTTGCCCTCCTACGCGCTTCTTGTCCTACTCCCTTACTCCGCCTCACCTCTCTCTCTCTTTCCCCTCCCTTTTAGCTCTCTCGCCCCATTTAACCCATTCCCACCCGCCATTCACCCTCTCTTCCCCCGCATGCCTCAGGCCGCGTACAAACCCGCCGTCTTCACAATGGAATACGGAAACCCCGCAAGGCGGACGTCAAATGTTTCATAGCACCGTATCGGAGGAGCGGCGAGCGGAGCAACAATGGAGAGGAAAGGTAATTAGTCAAGGAGCCTCAAGTGACAAGACGGTGCGGGGGTTTATGGCAGCGGAGAGGATGGCGTGGGAAGAGGGAAACGAGCGAAGAAGAGAATGAGTGGGAGGGAGGAAGTGAGGCGGGAGGAGAAGATGAATCCCGCGACGACAGAGGAGGACGGGGGAAGGCGGAATGGAAGCCGGGCGTCTTTTTTCTTTGTTTTTATTAATTTCCTCTTCCTTGGCGGTGCTACAATTGAATGAATGCGCTTGGATGGGCACCAACTTTCCGTGACTGTCCCTCCATTGCGTCGAAGGCCTCCCGCGGCGCCTGTACTGCCGTTGGGGTTTATTTCGGTGTGCACCGGCGACTCCCGACATCACGCGGCGTGCGATTACATTCGGAAGGACCTCATCATTCAGCGTGTCGCCTCGAGTCAGTGGTCTTTCCCGGCGGGATCCGAACCGGGATTCCTTGGTTTAGCGGGCCAGGGTATATCCCCCATTAATGGTGCCATTCTCCTTTCCCGGCTGCAAACCTTTATGGCACCGTAGTTGTGTTTCTATTCTGGACTAGCGCGTGCGTGAGAAGAACGCGTATATGGCGAACATGTGTGAAATCTATTTAATTTCCCACGTTGAAGGCGCGAGTGAGTACATAAATTTCTCTCGGAAATATTTTGATATATTTTGTTGGTTGAGTGATGTGTTAAAAAGACGCGTCTTATTACTGTAAGAATCTGACGAAAATGAATGAAAGAACAATTGCCCCAACACTTCAACATAATTTAGATATGTAATCAGACAATCAATAAAATGTGCGCCAAAATAATATTTCACGAATAAATGTTGAGAAATATCTTTTACCTGATTAGCTTTCATTAAAATGATATATTTTAGGTTCGATGGTTTCAGGCTCTACTTAGTGAAAATTCATGATTTCTGAGTAAGTTAACCTTTTATGTTTTCAAAAAACTTTATTGGACTACTACCGGTTTTGATGCATAGGTGACATACCTGAAGATCAGATATTTTATTTTCACTCATGGGAATCATGGTAATTTTGGCTGAATCCTTGGAACTTAAGGAGCTAAGTTACCTATGTTTTATTGAAGTATCTTTACCGCATTAAATCTTCTAGTGGAGGAAAAAATCACCAGGACGGATTACAACATTCCGTAAACGAAATTTTTCGGGGATTTGGGAATAATCTACTATCAGGTTATGTCAAGTCGCAGCAAATATGAAAGAACTTAATAGGCTAAATTACCAAGTTTAATTTAAATATCCATCCTGTTGACACGATTCTTGGAAAGGATAAACTTACTGGTAAGCTAATCAGGTTACGTCATTCCCAATAAATGTATCCTCTGCGAAATCATAGCTTCCTCGCACTTTCCTCAGTTGAAACCAACATTTTTAAATCCGAACCTAACTTAAAAGGGAATAGAGGCGACAAACTCAATGCTACAGGATTTATAGTGCAATATACACCCGCTTGGAGCAAAACCCCATTGTCTTGCTTTCAGCATAGAGTGTTTTAGTTTCCCATTCGAGTATCCTTCCACTTTCAAGGACCCTTTCGCGCGGTAAAAGTATTCCCCAATATAATTCTATAGCTTTTCCGGGACTGATTCGCGTTGTGTCGCTAAAATAACACCGCTTTAAGCCTCTTTCATCAACTCGGCCAGAACTTTTGAGTCCCAAAGGCAACTCTTTAAGTTTGTAATGACACCACTTTGCAACAAAAGGTTTAATCAATCAATCGCCAGAACGTTCCATTCCTCCGCTTCCTCCCCTCAGCCTCCTACAACCCTTTTCCCTACCTCCTCCCGAAAAAATCTCTCTCTCTTTCTCTCTACACATGCTCTAATCCCGACCCCCAAACCCCCTAAACCAACCCTTTTCCTCGTCTCTCTCCCGTAACTCTCTCGCGGCCATCATTCTTGCCCCGCCCCGTCCCCCGTCCACCCAGTTCGGAACGGGAGAAGGGGGTGGGAGTTTGGCTTTTGGTCACGTGACGCGGAGGAAACGAATCCCGATTCCATTCCAGAATAATAAAAGGTTGAGTGGTAGGAGGTGTAGGGGGCGTGGGGGGTGGGAGAGGAGAGAGGAGATAATGTGGACGTCCTCCCCTCCAATTAAGCCCAATCTATAATCCATCTCACGTATTCAGTCCACTGCGGCGGTTTGTGGCGGGTATCCACCTCCTCCTACCACATTCCCCTCTTTGTCTTCTTTCGCTTCCACCCCGATCCTTTCCCTGTAACCCTCAGCCGCCCACTCCACCCTTCCCCCTCCTTCTCGTCTCCCTACTCTCCCAATCGCCGCGTCCTGTATTTAAAAAAATAAAAGTTCGTCCTCTAGACGTATACATGGCCAGATAACCCAGTTTCTTGAATTGGACCGATTTTTTAAAGTAAGGTTGAATCCATTAATTTAACCCTAGAGTGATCCCCTCGGTTAGGTGTTGTCAGTTAGTTGGATACGAGGCCGGGGAACAGAACATGGTGTTTCTCCGCGCGCTTTCAGCGACGCGATTAAATCCTTCTCCCCTAAACTCGCAGTTTATTCAAAGGTATCAATTACCTCAAAATGTCACTTTTAATCTGATGGGATACACAGTATCAAATTTATGGTAAAATCATCCATTGAGTTTGTAGAGTGAATATAAGGAAAAATCTGGGGATAAATGAAGGATATCGAGCTCAAAATACGAGCGAGTGACGGCAGGTCGTCAGGCCTTCTGAGCGCATCGTTCCAAAGACGGGTGTTTTCATTACATAGATATGAGAAGCACTTTATATAAAAATTAAATATCTTTTAATTTAGTTCTATGTATTTGCCATACTGAATTTTTGTTTTCATCGAGATTTTTCTCGGAATCAATATCATTTGTTTTTAAGGAATGAGATTAATTTTGAGGAAAAATGCGCAATCGAAGAGATTATTGGATTTAGTTGTGAACAGGAGTGAATTTCTTTCATGTATTAATAGCATTATTGTGCCTTTAGTTTTTCTTTGGAATAATTTGTAATGATTATTTTCTTTCACAAGGGATGAGATCATGATTGAATTTAGAATGTGTGTTGGGTTGGGTTATGGGTTTAACTTGGTATAAATTTTTCACTATCCTTGCGTTATTAAGTGTAAGTACAGTTGTTCACTTTATCGTAGTATTATTTCAGTCATAAGGTGTATTAAATTTGTTGTTGCATCCTTTTCTCTAATATTTCCATTAAATATAAAGATAAATCTCACAATTCGCATTTGTATTTAATGTATTTTAATTAATGTTCGTACGAAAGAGCTGAGTAAAATATTATGTGCGATCACTTTAACCGCTTTTTTACTGAAACTAAGAAATGTTTTAAACAAATAGTTCTAGTACCATGAGTTTCTAAGTATTGAAACGCGTGTAACGTACACACATGAAATCTATTGTTTCATGAGGGTGACTAATATTGAGGAAGTATTGTAATGCGTTGGACACAGAAAATACCCTCGATGTGTTCTCACATATTCGTGACCCTTAAAATCTCAAGAAGGTTAGGATGTTTCAAAAACTTCATCTCTTATGCTCAGTATGGTTCAACATTAATTTCATCCGTCTCGGATAAATTTGTCTCGTGCCTTGTTACAAAAAGGTATTTTTATCTACTTTTGATTAGCCCTGTCTTAGATCACAGCGTCATAACAAAATATGGTAAAGCAATTGCACAAAGCCAAAGAATTAAAAATGTATCTCCCATTGATGTGAACACTCAATTACTCGTTCTTGTTGAGTCATTCTCGTCGTATCATCGTCATTTGCTCATTTGCAATACTCCTGTCAATGGTAAAATGCAACAATCCAGTATTCGCATCAAGCCCGTTTTCCAATTAAGCATTTTCTCTTGTGAATTTTCCTTGTTCAGAAGTGAACGCAATCACGCTTTTATTGAGATTTCAAGTTTTTACCGGATGTAGGTGGTGCATAATTCTTTTAATCAATATCTAACAGTAAATTGGTAAGAAGATTAGGAAAAACGTATACAGGTTTTTGATCAACCGCTAAAAGGAAATATTTTTATGCTGTCCTAATAGAATAAGCGGAATATTTTTTACCCGTGTCTTTATTTTCTTTCAATATTGGTTTCCATGAGAGCGTATAACTGAAATTGGAGAAAAGCAACAAATAACCAGATATCGAAATTTTGATTCGTAGTTTAGTCTGCAATTTGCTTATCAATCGTCCTGTCATATAAAAGATGGTAAAATATTTTTCAAATAGGTCGGTCACTGTTGGCTTATTGTTTATTGCGATGAATTTTGGTTTCTGGGGGAATAAAACATTCAATTAGGCAGTAATCAACCAGAAAAATGAGCTAGTATAGGGAGATACCGACTGTGAAAATGATTTGCCTACTTCCGAAAATCAAGATTTGTTGACTGCTGCTTATGCAGCCTATTTGCATCCCACATTCAACTAGAAAAAATCACCCTAAGAAATAAATGAAAGGTTGATTGGAATTAAAATTTAATTTAGATGCCTAATTTCCGGATTATTTCTGTATCCAAGTAAAAGATTGAAGGATTAGTGTGAGAAGAGACTAGACTTGGTTTTTTACAATAGGGTTCACTTAAGGGACAAGCAACTATCTATGGCACTAACGTTTATTTTCAAATTAAATCTGATTTAATTTTAGAAGAGCGATTTAGGTTTTTAGTCTTACGGAGTAAAATTTTAGAGAATTCAAAGTTTTGTCGGAGCCAAGTCAGATTATACTGTTCATCTTTTGATGAGTTGGCATTATTAACTTCTAATTGATGAACATACCTTTTTTCAAACAGATTGAAATACAAAATGCGACGAATAATATTCCACGGAGAAATACTAAAATCTCAAATTTGTAATCACTCAGGCGGTCTTGAAGTTTCAAAATATCATTTCTTACATAGTCTCGTTAATCTCCCAAAAATTATAAAAATTCTAATTTTTAGCAGAGCTGTTTTTTTCAATTACTACAATCTCAAAACCCCTTCTAATATCTGCTTGAAATGTGTTAATTATTAAAATACTCCATAATGCTACTTAAAGTTACCAATCTTTATGTTTGGAATATATTCGAGGAACCGACTCATTTACATCCTTGCCAATCAGTCAATCATATCCACGATTTTATGAGTTCATATTAAATAGGAGATGACTTTGGTGGCAGCAAAATATTTATTTTATATATTTTAGATATTTTTTGCCTTTGAACTTGCAACGAACCATATCTTTGTCAATGGCCCGTGTTCTCCAGCCATATTCGTTTACAGTAGCCAACCAGATCCTCCTGCCGTTCACAATGATCGCCAGGCCTCTAAAGGTCTCTATGATTGGAACACAAAAATTACATTATCCGCCGGATTGATTACGGATTCCACGTAAAAGCGCCAGCCCACCGTTATAGAATGAGCCAGCTTACAAAGCTACAGCTACGGTATTTTCTGGTTTCCTCGACTCCCCATCTTTGGCAAGGTCGGAAAGAAATAATAATCAATTCTTTTCCCCTATCCCTTTTTTCGGATCGTCGGCGTGCGCGTAGGAAACTTTCATTTCCCGGATTAGAAATAATGGTCGCCTTTATTTTTCTCCCCGTCCCAAAAATCCGGTTCCGTTCCTCTCACGGTCTCGGATGTATCTGGGCAATAACGGAGTGGGCGGGCAGGAGTGGAGGGAAGGGGTGGCTGTAGCGGGAAGCTAGTTAGGCCCCGAGGAGGGGGAGATCATGGATCTTCCTCTCTCGTGCGCCGTCGTAATTTGGCGCGTTGAGGCGGGAGATTGAAGGCGGGGGGGACGCCGAGGGGGTTTTTCGCCATCGGGGCCGGGTGAGGGTTTTCGGGGGGTGGAGGGGAATGGGCCCAAGCTGGAGGAGGGCAGGAGGGGCGGAGGGAGTGCGAGAGGTGGTCTGGCCTCCGAGTAGCGGGTTGGGAAAGGAGCAGGCGACGGCGGTAATGGAGAAGGGTAGCTGTTGGGTTGCGGAGTGGGTAAGAGGGTGGTGGTGTTGGTAGCACCCACACCACCACGTCCGCCTCTCCTCTCCCACCCCAAAAAAACCTGCCCAGCACCCAGGTTTCGGAGGGTAGGGATCGAGAAAATAGGTGGCGGGAGATGGTCTCTCGTGGGCGGGGGGCGGAGGAGGGGCCACACGCCTGCCTGCCTCCCCCCGCGCAGGGCGTCGTCGATCAGGATGACCGATGGGAGAGAGAAGAAAGGGACTGTGATTGGGAGGAGCAGGGAGTGGTGGGTTAGGGTGGAGAAGGAGGTGGAGACCGGGGTGCTGTTGGGGAGGGAGGATTTAGGGAGAGAGGACCCCGGGATCAGGAAACTCCTTGTTCCCCCGGCGGTCGATAGGATTGGAGGGGTGAGGAGACGGCGTTAGGGGGTGGCTGAGCGATCGGGCGGGAGATGGGCGTGTTGTGAGGGGGTTGGGAGGTGTTCGCTGAAAGGAAGGTTTTAGGTTTTAGGTCGTGGAGACGCGAAGGGAGGAGAGTGTGGGAGCAGGAGTTCGCCGTGATTGAAGGCGTGTGGGCTGCTTTGTTTTTTTCTGCATTTCGCTCATGACACTCCGCGGGGCGGGTGGGTGGGGGTGGAGTTTGGAGTGGGGAGGGAAAGGGGTGGGGAAGATTCCAATCCCGATCGCCATTATCAGCGTCGTGCTCACCGTCCGGAACGGCAGTTTGTGGGGGACAAAACACCCCGTCCCTCCCTCCCTCCTGCCTCTTTCTCTCTCATCTGCCCTTACCGTTAGCGGATTGAGGGAACGTCTCCCTCTCTTTCCAAGTTCGACGCACAACGAAATGACTTTTGGAAATTGGCTTCCTATAAACATAAACTCGGAGTATGTTTGGACTCTGGTCAAACCCTATAGGGGGGGGGAGGGACATTGGCATGCTTCGACTATGGCAATTTTTCGTTCAATCCAAAATATTTTTGGTTTTTTCTACCGAGAACTGCCTAATATATTTTTAACGCTGGCCGTATTCAATTATTCATGTCAATTTTTAGTGTGCTTTGAAAAAGAAACTTTAATTAGAATTTTTTCTTTTATTTTTAGCTTGCGTTGCTTTTCAGGTGAAATAATCCTTATTCATTAGAAAAGGGTTTTTTCAATTCGAAATAAGAAATTAGTAGACGCCATTAGATCTCCGTTTGTGAAGAAAATGCCATTGAGATTTATATTCATAAAATTAATATTTAACATTTCCTTGGATTGTTATTTTAAATTTAAGAATGGCGATTTAAATGCTGATAGATGTTTTTTTACATTGTTGGAAAATATTTGCCTCTGAAATCCTGAATAATCATCGTATGACGAACCATGTAATACGCTTTCCGCAATGCTGATATTATTCTCGATCGATTAAATTACTGATATATTTTTTACATTGGTATAAATCATGTTTAATTTCGTTTATTCAACTGTTCAGAGGTTTGAAGTTTTCGTCATCAAACCTGATAGAATTATCAACAGGAATTAACTTAACCCAATAAAGTAATGTTGTGTTTAATCACAACCCGCCGGATGGAATTGAAGTCATGTTTTTTTTAGGTCTTGTCATTTTAGTTAATGATAATCTAGGAGCTTAATACCATCATATTTACCTATACTACTCTATCGATTGCTTTTCCTCTTTTTATATCGTCTAATTACCTCTCACTACTTCGTCATCAGTCTGATTACTTTAATCTAATTTATTCTTTTTTTCAAACTCTATTAGTCGGGTCGTATATTTTCGTCCAATTTTATCCTCCTCCTTTATAGGGATTTTTCTATCCGGGTTGGTTTAAGAATGACCATCTATCATTTTACACGTCAGAGTCTATCTCCCTGAGACCACGAAAAGTGGAAACGGTGTAGACAGTTTAAATTAGGTGCATAGAAAGTTTACCTCCAATTGAGCTAGATTTCCAATCTATAAAGTATTTTTCGCGATCTCATTTAGAAGATCAATGCGGGCGGAGAGCAACGTCCGTAGCGTTTTGCATGAGTATCAATGAGCTTCAACATTGCCGTAAATGTCTACGGAAGAGAAATAATTTTCGTTATTGATTTTGATCTCTTGTGTACTACCTTCCATCCGTTATCTCTTTCTCCGATGAATTATTACTTCCTTGACCAAACTTTCCAACCCCTACTTACATGAATTCATCTTCTCTACTGTCTGGTAAATAGCATTTTTTCAAAGCAACCATTAAGAGACCACCAATCTCATAACATATTCTTTTGCCTCCTTCACACACTCAACTGCACTTCGAAAAGATTAAGGACAATACACTTCAACAACTTCTTCTTCTCGGTTCTCCTCAGCAAGATAGAGGTAATATTCCGATCGCTCGTCTTCCTATTTCCATCTCCATCCCACCTTCTCGTTTTTCTCGTTTGGTACATAATTGATGGCCCCAAAGTTCCCCAATCAACAACACTATGCGAAGAAAAGTCATTGAAAAAGGCCTCCATTTATTATCTACAATCTTCCTGCATTCTTATCATCCCCTCAAACTCGTAAAAGAGTTACATACGAATCACAAGCGCTTTGTCAACATCGGCGCCTCTTTCTCTCCCAATGTTCCATGATTCGCTAAATGATTTGATTCTTCTCTCGTAAAATCTGATTTTGACTTTTCCAGCAGTCGCCCGCGACCGAAAAACACCCAGCTTTACCCGTTTGATTACGATGCCACCATTATTACTCGATACTAAATCGCAAACTCTATAAGCCATCTAATTAAGGGCCACTTGCATTTGACATGTGAATAATTTCCGAATTAGACACTCAATTTTAGGCTATCCTAATGAGTGCATCAACATTTTTGCAACCAGTAAACCCAAAAAAGGGGGAAAGTACACTAGTGCAATTTTATAATCTCTCCATTATTCGAAAAGGATAATTTGAAAGAACGTTTCTTGAGGTTCCAATAGATGGGAAATATGATGTGATTCCCATGCAACGAAAACACCCCAGAAAGTGCCCATAAGAAAAATAACTTATTCTGCTTAACAGAAACTCTCTCTTACTACTAGAAGCCAAGATGCAATTCAAGAACTAATCCAAGTATACTGACCCATAATTTTCCGCCCAGGTTTCACTGTAATTGAGCTAAAACATGTCTCAGAGAACAAAATATGACGGTTACAAAATGGCTCCTGTTGGTTCCAACGAAACGATTATGGAAGTAAAAACTACATATCTCACTCCTCGAAGACATTCGACACCTAAACAACTGTTACCTAAATCAGTGTCAAATACGTCAAAACCCATTTATCACCACTTTAATTTCATGAATCCCAACAGCAGCCCCACACAAAAAGCATAATGATCACCTTCCGTCGCATAACTAAGTGTACATAATGCCGTTACTTAAGGTTCTGATTCTTAACATTCATCAGCGTTAAAAACTCCTTTCCGAGCTCTGCACCGGTGACTTAATATTCAACGGAACACCCTGCCTATCTTTCTTATGGTCGCTTGCTCTACTGAATATGGTTTTTTTAATTCATGCTTGCAATCTCATTACTCGGCTTTCTTTTTCTCGCCGTTGTAATTGGCGGCAGAGACCGTTCCACTGTTAGTTTTTTGTCCTCAGGGAAGGGTTTTCCACGGCCGAGGTAATTGAGAATCATCGTCATTTTTACCTTATTACTATGGATTATCTCCATATAAATGACACTACAGCTAAGCGTGAGAAATAAAAATGTTTCTTTGCTCAAAAACAGATTTAAATACGATGCACCAAAATGGCTGACGTTCATCACTGTTTATTCTTTGCGGCCTTCTTCTCCTTTTGTCTTGATGTTCAATGGTTCGCCGGCCTCACCCTCATTGCCACTATCGCAGTCGCATTGCACCGCGTACACCCCATTCGTTCGCAATTTTTCTTCCGCCGTGGGCTTCGGATTTAAAGCACACTCGGTGCCAAAGAGAGTCGTGACGTTTTTCTTTCATTGGATTCCTTCATTGGATGGTTTTCCTTCTGTGAAGGAATACCAGAAGCCAGCCTATGGAAAAGAATCAAGTCATACGGTAAATTCTTTTCCTCTTATCTATTCCTTTGGCCCTTTCTTCAGTTCTCAAGAGAGTGCCACAGTGGGTGTTGTTTTTTTTAGGGATTGGGATGTGAGACCTTCTTCTCTCCTCGGAGCGACTCCGCATCGACCATCTTTTCAGCTTTAAAATTCAGGTTCTTGATGACGGCCGCTTTTTTGCTGTGGGTGTTTGTGTGAAGCCCCATGAAGGTATCGATCAGTTCTGTTTGGTTCCCGGTACACTGAGAGTTCCGGGAGTTCCGTTTTGTCTTCTCTTTACGAGGTCGTCGAAGAAAGGAAGCTACCCTTTTATCTCATGGCACAAAATAAAGTTAAAAAGTATTCATTGAAGGGAAAGAAGTTTAATTTCCTTCTTTTAATACTTGAAACAATAGATATAAGAGAATGCTCAGTAATTGAACCAAGAGGGTGATTTTTACATTCCAAACGCGTAGAAACACCTTATCCAGGGGCAAAGAATGACTGGCGTTACCGTATTTCTTAATAGAAAGAGGAGAATGCGAACAGCTCATAAATAGTCTGTAAACATAAGGATAAAATATCTATGGAAAAATAAATTGAAAAGGAAATGCAGTGTATAGAACGGTGGAGGAAGCAGAAGCGATGACTTCACTCCGGAAGGCTCGTTGTATTGAGAGGAGCGTCGAGCCGTAAAAACGCTCCATTTATAGATAATCTTTTATTGCTAAATCAGTGATAGCAGCCCACAGCAAAATCCAGTGATCATTGACTTTAAAGACGTCTCTATGAGGGCATGCCTGCAGTGATTCAAGAAGATCGTAAATCTCCGAAAAGAGAAGTGCACGTCACTATCATCCCTTCTTGCAAAGCTTCAGAGATTTCGACAAAATGCCAACCTGTTTGTGTCAAGTTTAACGCTTCCAAGTGGGAAATTCCTAAAGGATTTCATGAGTCTCCGAAGCCTTTCTGTGGGAGTGCATTCGGGACGATGGACACACTTTCTTCAATGTACGAGTAATAAGAGCCGTGCGCAGTGCACATGGCATTATCTCTAATTATAAATCTTTGAAGTTATGAAGGACTACTTCAATTACACTTATATTAAATCAGCTGCGGGGATCCAACAGATAAGAGTTCCTAAACACTTCAAGAAGTTTGAGATGATCACGGAAGCCAGTATTGACAAATTTCCTGCCAATATTCCAGAGCACAACACATAAATAATTTCACCCGATACAATAAATTTTCAGTAAAGCTATTAGGTCCATTCAAACGAGGGGACTTAAACTCGCGTTGGTGCTATGCCGTACTTACATCAGGGAATACGTTATTGCCAGTGTGAAATTTGCCATTAAGACTCTCCTTGAAGAAAAATCTTAAGGTATCCGATGTGATATTGTGAATATACGGTGGATGAAAAATCGCCTGTTATCAATTTAACCGCAGATTTGCTCATTTACGTCAAGGTGCTTCAGTCTGACTCAGTATCCTGACCGGAAAGAGTTACGCCGTGTTATTTATCATTTAGCATCAAAAAAACGGCAAATATTTGTTGAATGATAGGCAATGAGGAACAAAGTACTCCGTCAGAATATTAAAATTCGAGGGAAGAGCAAAAGTAAAAATTACCTTAAATATTAAATTTTGCTCCGAAAGACCCGGATAAATAGTTTGAATCACTATTCATATGACGACAAAATATACGAATTATTTATATTTAACAAGAAAATATTTTTAACTAAAATAAAATTAAAGTGCATTAGGATCACCCATCAACAATTGGAGCAGCTGCTGTTCGGCTGCATCCAATATTCGTAGGAAAATATATATATAACACGTAAAGAGCTCAGTCGACTAAACCAAATATTCGGAATTTACTGGCTCAAGCCATGATTTCGTCGTTTCACATTTTTCCTTTCAAAATAAATAAATTAGGAGTATTTTTTAAATACGAAGATGCATATAAATTCTTGTTTGGGTGATGAAGGCCGCATGACTGCCGAAACGCAAAAACTAAAATGGTTGTCCTTTTTTGTATTCATGTAGGTGTGCATATATAAATGATGTCTCTGAAAATGTACTTTATCTTAAACACATGCTATGATATTAGTAGATAAATAAAAGACGTAAAGTACACATTAAAGAGAATTGCTTTATATAATCAGGGTTGATTAAAACTTCGGTGCCACGCCTTTCGGTGGTGTTCCACTTTCTTTAGTGGAAGGGTTAAAAGAAGTAGAAGACTCATTTTGTATATATATATATATATATACAAAATGTAAATACAAATATATATATATATACATATATATATATACATATATATATACATATATATACATATATATACATATATATATATATATATATATACATATATATACATATATATATGTATATATATATACTATATATATATATATATATATATAATTTTGGAAAATCCGAAGAATCGTCATCAAGAGTAATGCTTCTCTATCAATTCACTCTGTCAAATTGCAATCGGAGAAATGTAGGATCTACTGCAATAGGAGTACGGTTAGATTAACCCTTAGAAGGCGTAAAAATTAAGGGAAATTAAGGGAAACGACGTGAAAGTGCTTCGCAAAAACTCCACAAGGTTAATATTAGACTACCGATAGTGAAAAAATTAAATGCTAGATCACAGCTATGACTATTGTGAATGAACAGTTCCGCTGATAGACACTGGATGTTCGCTCGAAGTACATCCACTTATGATTACTGATTTTCCCTTTGTCCGGACGGAATGAAATTTAAACAATATAAATAATCTCCACTGGAACGAAATATTAACTAGAGAAGGATTAATTGAATTTTCGATGATGATTACGAGTAACTCGAAGGAGTATTGAACCCAGTTGGATTCACGTATTCTGCTAAAGGAAAATTATATTTATTCATTACCCTAATATCAGTACATATTCCATTTTTTATATAAAAATATTTTATTATTTTCTTTAATGTCCTAATTCATTTTGAGTCACACTTCTTTTGCCACTCATAGATCGTTTTCTACTTACCGGTCATAATTTTTTTCACAGCACATCACCAAATTGTAATGATTATAATTATTAAATATAAAATACTTATGTAGTATTCATATAACTTTTGGGGCAGCCATTGATCTGGAAACTCTCTAAGGGTATGTACAACACTAATGTTATTACCTTTTTCCTTACATATAGAGTTGAAACTTTTGTTGGCTTCGTAAGCTTATTACACTCATTTAAAGATACCAGTGCTCTCTGTATTTTACAAGTTTATGCTAGGGAGAACACAGGTATTCGAACTTAATACCTTCCTTATAACCACCCTTGGCATGGGGACATATCAAGTCCAGGTTTCCGAACTCAGACTAGTTTCACTTGGATTTTGCACGATGGCCTCTCAAAACCAGCCCATTGAAACTAAGCAGTAGCAATTCTGTCGAATTTCACCACTTCTTCTGTTATAGTAGTTATCATTTATTTTTGTTAATTTATGTGAACATTACATCATTAATCGTTCCTTTCAGTATTTTTATCAATTCATAAATGCAAACTTAACGTACCTACCGCACCTTTAATTACTCAACAGAATTTCTTAGGGCTCTTATTTTTTTAGCCAGTTCAAATTTGCTCATCACAGATTTTCTAATAAGTGGCAACTTGATGCGAATATCGTAACTTTTAAATTCATAGGGCGTCGCTGTTAAAATAAAGCACGCACACCTGGTATAACCCTTTCGACTTACTCATAATGGATGGTATTACGAAATAAATCTGTGGTCCAAAAGGGTCCTTTGCGTGGGAAAGGTTGTTCAAACATGGAGATATCTCTAAATATATTAATAAATTATAAAGCGAGAGTGAAACAAAGTTCAACGACGAGGAAATTGATGTGATAGTTTAAGAAGTTTAACCGTGATAAATTTGCACCCCTTCCCTGGCCGCTACTGGGGAATTAACGTGGCGGGAAAGATGGCAACCCTGCTCTCGCCCCAACCGTCCATACTTTCCCCATCCGCCTCCTCTCCTTCTATCATAACCCTCCCATTATAACACCTCCCCCTCTTACATCGAGCCTACTATATCCTCCTCTCTCTCTCTCTCTTCCCCGCTCCTTCCTTCCCTTCAGCCCCCATCCCCGCCATTAAACTATTAATTACTCCCGAATTCCATCTCTCTCGGCCAAGAAAAAAAATCTTCCTCCATCCCCAACTAATAGCTCTCCCACCCACCCCTACCTTCAAGGTCCTTTACCACTCCCATCAACCCTTCTAACTAACCTCTCCCCAGTGTTACTCCCCCCCGCCCTCCCCACGGACCCTCCCTTCCACCGATTTCTTTTGCCGTTTCGTCCACCCTACCTCACACACGTGCGCACACAACTTCTCTTTCCGATCCGCGCACACTCTCACCCATTCTCCCCTCCCAACTCTCTCTCTCTCTTTTTCCCCCGACTTTTTTCCATTTCCCTTCCTGTTTCTTCGTCATCTCTTTCAATTTCTCTCTCTCCACCAATCCCTCCCTGTCGGGCTTACCTCGCCTCTCTCTAAGAGCCTTCTCTCCGTGTAAGCAGGCAGTATGCATAGATGTATATCCGCTTACAAGCATAGGCACGCATACGTACACATATACTGCGTGAGTCTATTTATATAGATGTACACACACACACACACACACACAACCATGTTTTTTCATTTGGCTGTCCACCCCCAATTTACCTATTGTCTTCCAAAAAAATTAATTCCCCTGCCCGCACCCTTCTATTTTATTCTTTCCTCGTTTTTTAATTTTCCCCCACATCCACTCGACGTCGTCCTTCTACCCCTGAGTCCTTTCCCTCTCCGCCACTACTATCTTCCCCCCCACCCTCCTTCCTCCTTCCTGCACCCTGCTCCTCCAATCACGACGTTTCCCTTTATTTTCCACCGCACCCATCTCTCCCCTCCCCTTCTTCCTACACATTCCACCGCTCCTCCTCCTCCAGCCTCTCTGCTCCACTTCTGACAAGTATTTCAAACTCGACACCCTCACTACCTTTCTCTCTCCCCCCCCCCCACATACACCCACACCTCTCGCAAATCGTCCTTTTTCTCCTCCACCCTCCCTCCACATCCCCATGTTAGTTACCCCTCCGCCTAACCTCTCCCTCTGAACTCCCTCTCTTCCTCTTTTTTTTTCTTTTATCAACCCCCTCTCACTCCTTTCTGGTCCCCACACCCTCCGTTATGATTCTCCTCAAAAAAACCTTTCCATCTCCCAGCCCTCCATTACCCTCTCGATCCCCCCACCAAACGGCTCCCCTTCCATCCCCGCACCCTACACCCCTCAACACCCTTTCACTCTCCGCAATATGCGTCTCCCCACATCCCCCACTAACACCCCCGCTTCAAGACCATCTCCCTTACTCCTCCTCCAACACCCACAACCATCCCCTTTCCGCCTCCCCCCCCCCGCCTTTCGCCGTCCACCTCACGGCTGTCCGAGAGTCATCTTCTCCTTTTTCTTCCCCGCCTGGGGGACACAAACCCTGGCCACGCACTTATCTGGAACCCCGTGCGCCCCGGGGGCCGATGGAAAAATAATGGAACCAAAAAGGATCGCGTGTACCTACTGGGTCGGGCGTCGCCAGAGGTCGGGGGTGGTGTGGGCGGGGGAAGGGAAGGGGGTGCGGGAAGGAATCGAAGCGGAAGGACCGGGGAGGAGAAAAAGGGAAGTATCGGCGGGATGAAGAGAGGGGAGACGTGCGGGAGAGATGAAAGGAGGATGGGAAGGGAAAGAGGGCTGTGTGTGTTTGTGTTGGATCAAAGAAGGGGAGGCGGCGGTGAGGGGTGTTGAGGGGGAAAAAAGGGGAGGATGGGGAAAGGGGTGGAAGGGTGGCGGGGGACCTCGAGGGCTGCTGGAGGTTGGAGATATTTCCTAGGGAAGGCCAACTCCGATGTGTGAGGATGGGACTAATTTGACGTTCAAGAAATGAATGGGCTGATTTCGTCGTTTAAAACCTAATTCATGGTGGATTAAAACAGGGGCCGGGATGAAAAATCCGAGGCGTCGCAGAGAGAAATGTAGCCGAATACCCTGGTTTATCATCAGGATAATATTTATTTAATACCTTAAATACCTGCGAAATGTAAAATACCCAAGAGTACTCAAACAACACCCGCATCGAAATTACTTTTTGCTGAACAAAATTTTTAAAAACTAAATCGTGCTCGTGATGACATTATTCACACCGCAGAAGGGATATTGGTTAGAAGTGAGTTATGAGTATTATTGCAAATGTCCATTCGGAAAACAGAAAAAATAAGCCGAGTCAATATTTGCTTTATCGCCTCGACAACACGGAAAAGATCCGCAAGAACATGTTAGCCTGCGGGGTAACCGAAGGGAAAGGATTGCAGTACGTAGAAAAAATATTTTAATTACAAATAACTATATAAGAGATGACGGGATCATAGTACAAAAGGATCATCGGGGTCCGAGCAGTTCATTTATGTTGCCGGCACACGGGGGAAATGGAGCCTTCGAAGCAGCAAAGAGGGTGAGGGGAAAGACGAGGCGTAGGCGGGAAGGGAAGGGGGTGGAGGGGAGGTGGGGGAAAGAAGTGCGGATTCTGGATCAAGACGGGTGGAGGCTTGTAGTGGGGCGGGGAGGGTGAAGGGAGGCAATGGACGAGGTGGAAAAGAAAGCGTTGAGCAGGGAAAGGAAACTGCTTTTGTTGGAACGGCATCCGAAGGTTTTCCTCCGCTGCAAGCCCTCCACCGCCGCCTAATGTACAATGGCTGTGAAAACAATAAAGAAAGGATCAAGCGGGCAAATTGAACGTAGGAAAGCGATACGCTAGGATAAGGGTCCATTGTTCGCGTCGGGGGATTGGGAGGGGGGAGTGAAAGCCGGGACGTCAGGAAGGTGGGCGGTGATCCATGGAAAAACGCCGGGGCGATCGCGGGGGTGGGTAATGATGGGCGGTGGTGGAGTAGGAAGAAGAGGCGGCGGAGAGAATGTCGGTGGGAATAAAGGGAGAGTGAACGCAGGCATCCACACACTCGTCCAAACAGGTTGAACTTCAACTTGGAAACGTGATGGTTCCCGGAAAATACGTTCAAGGGATGAGTTTGGATTGGGTCGGAATCGTTTTTTTCATGATACGCCGAACGTTAAATTGTCCACGATCCCCCTCGATGTATATTTCTGATAGATATTTTTTTTATTGGAGTGAAACAAATCGATAAACTTAAATCGCCGAAATAACTGAATCAGTTTTCTATTGCTGTCACCAATACCAATGGCCTTTCGACGGCATCAATGTTTCGTGATCAACATTTTCGACAGCCAATATTTACCGCTGTCAATATTTTTTTTCGTTTGTTTAATCATTTCGTTCATAATAGCGTGGCAGTTTTTGTGGCAAATTGCCATATTTCTTAAAGAATGATTTCATGCGCTCTCACATTTTCCCGCTGCTTGCCAGATACATCATTTCGATAAAAAAATTCTCTTACCCATTAGAAACAGATTAGCTATAGCCAAACAGCCTTCCGCGGTCACACATCGCGTGGAAAATGTTGGTGTGACGGTAATGAATTCTAGAAGGTTATAAGTTCTTCGCAGATATTGCTTTAGAAACAGTGTCTTGATTTGTGGTAACTGAAACGGATAGATTACACCGCCCCAAATACACATAAACCCAAATCAAAACCAATGACGCTAAACCATTTTTCAATTCAACGTATTAAAATAGGATACTATCGGAATCCGGGGCAAATATAATGTAACAGGGTATCAATGAAAGTGAAAGGGGTAATTATGGTTTGGATACTTACAGTTTTTTTTAAAAGAATTGATGTTTTCGTACAGCGATGCTTCTTGTAATTGAATTGTTAATAAGCAATATATTATTTAATGATAAATGAATTTTATCCATTTCCTGGAAATATCGAGTGCAATGTGAGTTGTGTACTTGTGTATTTTATGACCATTTTCGGGGCTAGAGACTGTCCATGATAACTCAGGTTCATTTATGTTTTAATTCAAAAGTCTTGGAAAAAAAGAAGATAGTGGCACTTGGGTTATCTTCCGACGTGAATTTCAAATAGATCCACGCCCTGTTTGGTCAGGTCCGGGGTAGCCTAAAGTTATGAGGTTAAAAATGTCCCATATTCTTTATAGCTGAAAATCCTGAGCGAGAGACATGCGAATTTTGTTCTTTGCCTTCGAAACCAAGTCCTCCAATAATTTGACCATAAAATTTGCTTTACCTCTAACTTGATAGATAAAACAGTCTAAAAAACACGCCACAACTTGGCGTAGAAAATATATGGGTGGTGGTCTGAAAAGTTTCCGACTCAGAAAATTTCAGAAAAAATGTCTTGTATCTTTGTTAGGACGGACCACCCTCGTAGTTTACGCAGCCCTTAACCTTTAACAATTGATATAAACACACTGTTTTGGTTCAGGTTAGCCGATGAAGTTTTGATTGAACAACACTGGAAAATGGAGGAAGCGAGTTTACAAGGACAGGAAAGTAGCAAGTGTAACTGTTTCATTGGGCATATAGCAGTTTATTTTGTTGATTTATTAGTTACTCAGTTTTTTAAACTCGTCATGTTTAGCTAATTTTTCGAATATAAAACGTAATGCAGGTGCGCAAAATCCTATTATTCGTAAATTTTTCTTTGTTATTTTGCTGCACGCTGGATGCTTGGCGCGTCAGTGCAAAATCATGTCGTTCATTCCTGTCCATTGCATCGTCATCAACAATCCTCGTCCAATTTCCAGGATCGATGGAATATTTCGGTGGCATTCTAATGACCTCTTCTGTTATAGATGGAGGGCGCCTCATTTTATAGAGAGCCTTCGATAGAACCATATACCCACGCTATCTGAGTTTTAGTTTTAGCAATCGAACTGCTGGGTCTTTACGAACTATTGACGAAAATCACGCCGCCTAATATTGACAGATCAAATACACGTAATGGTGACGCCCCATCAGTTCACGCGTAATTAGATTGCTTTATTATTCCCTTCCCTCCACTCAGTGGCTATTAATTGAACCTGTTCGTGCGAATTTACTTGTCAAGTGAGCTGCATTGCACTTATGAGCGGTGAAGAGAGTAAACTCTTCCTTCCTCAACCTGCTCACCTGCTAGTGAAGCGGCAAGAGACTTCGGACCTCATCCGATGGAAACTATTGCAAGGTCATCTAAGTTTGCATAGGGTGCAATTTAAAGCTGAAAGTTTAATAGCTTCCCCCTAAAAGGAATGTCATGAGTATTCTGAATGATCCGAGTGATTTTAAGCACTGCCATACTGAATTGCTACTTGATATTTTCAAACGATCAATTCGACAAATTAATTTTTTATACAAAATGCGTTTAATTTATCTATATTTAATTCAATAGACTCGTGCGACAATATTTTTATTCAGTATACATTGATTTTTCGATCGAGTTTAAACGAGGCCGTACGAACTGTCAAGACAAGCATCGCATTGATCGACCAAACGAGGTTACGACTCAAGAATCGGTGAAGAAAATCCAGAAAGTGATACTGGATGATCGTCAACTGAAAGTGCACAAGCTAGCAGACATAGTAGGCACTTCAAAAAGTGCGGTACATCGCATATTAACTAAAAATTGGACATGAGAAAGCTGTGTGCAAGATGGGTGCCGCGTTTGCTCACTCTCGAGCAAAGCCAGTGTCGTGAAGATATTTCCATTGAGTGTTTAGCAAAGTTTCACAGCAACAAAGCAGAATTTTCGCACTATTTCATAACCATGGATGAAACATAGGTCCATTACTTCACACCCGAGCCAAAAGAAGAATCATAACAATTAATTCAAAAAGGAGAACCTTAGCTTAGATAAAGCTGTAGTTTCATCAAGACAATGCACCAGCTCACAAATCCGTTATTGCAATGGCCAAAATTCATGAATTAAAGTTTCAATTGCTACCTCATGCACCCTATTCGCCAGATTTAGCCCCCTCAGATTATTTTCTGTTCGCAAACTTGAAAAAATGGCTCGGTGGTCAGAGACTTTCCAAACGTGAAGAAGTGATGTCGGCAGTCAATGGCTATTTTGGGGAACGAGAGAGTTCTTATTATAAAAAGGGTATCGAACTTATTGAACATCGCTGGGCAAAGTGTATAGAGCTGAAAGGAGATTATATTGAAAAATAAATATATTTTTTCCAAATTTTTTGTGTTTTCTCTGTTGGGTCGGGTACTTCTGGGATTACGGTTGGTGACTTCGTCGAGTGTCTTCATTCCATCACACTTCTTCCTCCCTGGGTCCCGTAAATCCCTGTTCCATATCGTGAATACATTTCATTATTGCTAACATCAAAATGGAATATTATCATTTATCATGCTTTTTCAGTTACAAAATAAGGGCTATACTTGTATATCTCCAGCTCCTGTATTTTTGGCGCCTATAGGGCTTTGATTGCCCCATAATATTTCTAAAAATAATGATGACATATTTTCTCGCTGGGCTGCGAAGTCTCGTCAATACGAATCAAAATATTGTGATTCTGAAAAAAATCTCACGGTTGTGGGAAAAATCAAAGATTTTTGCGGCCTCCCTGATACGAAACACCCGCTACTCTGTCAGAATGGCGGATGTAAGCCCTCCACCTCGCACTTGTCGGCTTAGAACAATCCCTGGGCACCGTGTCCTCCAAATTCCCCAGCAATTCCCCGTTCTCCCTCTACCCCGTTCCACACCCACTTGGACGGGAATACATTATTCTATATTTTTATATGTCTTTTATGGGACTCGATCGGAGTTTTTTCATCTCACCCCCACGTGACAACGTCCCGGGCACAAAAAAAGTCTGGAGTTTGAGGGGACGGGAGCTGGAAAGAGAGAGGAGGAGGTAAAAAGAATGGCGGATGACGAAGGGATGTGAGGATGGTGGTTGGAGAGAAGGGGAGAGGAAGGGAGGGAAGGGATAGAAAGGGAGGGGGTAGAAAGGGAGTGGTTCTGAATTATGGGGCTTGGAAAGGAATCTCCACTCAGTCCCGCCGGCCAGCGGAGCGGTCAGACGAACGGAGGGCCTGCCGACCGGTGAGAAAGAGCGGGAAAGGGGTCGGGGTGGGGGTTGCCCGCCACAGGACGGTCGTTTCTGTCTGGGCGAGAGGGTGGAGGAGAGAGGAGTGGGGATGTGCGATGGGGGAACGTCATAAGAGTGAAGGGATTGCCGGGGGGGAAAGGGGTTCGAAATCCATTCCTCGCGTCAAATCCAGCGAGCTCGGGCGCGCGTGTGGACGGTCTGACCCCGGTGGAAGAAAAATAACAAAGAGGAGAAAAGTAAAAGAGAGAGAGAGAGATGGAGGGAGGAAGACCATCCAGCAATTAGATGGACGGCGATTCCTCGGACGCTCGACAAGTGTGTCACAATCACACGCTCTTAGCCACCGATGTTCCGCGGATTATCGTTTATTTTCATTTTTTTTCTTGTTTATCATTTTTAGCTTTTCACTTCTCAGAAATACTTTCCGCATCGTGCCACTGGAAAAAGAAAACTGAAGGAATATCCGTGGAAAAATATATTAGAATATTTTTTATGCATACCCGCCCATCGGTATAGTTTCCCGAGGGGGTAAAATGTTATGAGAAAATTGAATAAAATGTATGGATTCTTGTCTTGGGTGAGGGTGTGTCGTTCCCTAGAATTAGACGCCGAGCATACATTTTTCCTTCTTGAAAGATGAGGATTTTTTTCCTCTCTCAACTCTGTCATTGAGCTCCTACCGATGGCCTGCGCTCGGCCGTGAACGTCACTCGGTCAAATTCCGTCGAAGCAGGGTATTCTATATCTGGTCAGCGTAGGCTTCCTCATAATTGAGCCGTTATCAAAAGTAATCTTCCAATAGAGGCAAGTTTTCAACACTCCCTAATATTTATAGCATATTACCTAACGTGAGGGCTTCCTTCCTTTAGCCTAAATTCTTATTTGTCCGACAAAATTCCTTATTGAGTTTTCTCAGTATTCAATTAGCCTCCCCACGATACGGATAGCTTTATTCACTTTCTTCACTGCCTTCAACATCACACTGTTTCTCAACATGTCCTCCCACTCCCATTCCCTCCGCCTTTGAATTGACCAAGCAACCTACTATCTTACCTCACCCTGAGGTGAGGACTGAATCAAATTAACCATCGGAATATTTAACGTCGGAACAAACTTAACGCGAGAATAAACTTTTCTGATACCCAAGTGCTTATTTTAAAGACTTTGAAGTCAAGAGGAGGGCACAGTAGCTGTGAATTGATCAGACTTTCAATTCCATTTCTTTGCCCCTCTCTCGTCTCCCTCTCCTCCCTGCTCTTCGACGGAACGTTAGCGTCGGGTGTCCACGGCTCTCCGAAAGGGACAAGGGTGCTGTGATAGTAGCCGCGAGTGAGTAGTACGTCACCCGGCTAATTGTGCGCCCATGACTTCGAGGTGCACCAACCCGTCAGCAAGGGAGCGTATAATTGCCAGCAGTTTATTTCCCAAGGGGCTTGATTTCTCTGAGGTACCGCATTTCATCTGGAGTGCGGTGATAGCTCTCCAGTAGAGTACATCACCCCTCGGCAAATGTTATTACGACACGTGCGCGACGTGCGATGTTACGACGAATGTGGACTACCTGAAGCCTTTCGTTCGGCATTGATCGCCCATGCGGCTATTTTCGCTCAGCGGCCCTCGGCCCTTCTCACCACTAAAGCGAGCGACCGCCATCCACTATCTTAAAGGCGTGCTGTGCCGTCTCCGGGGGAAAATAGGCGCGCTAATATTATATGACGATGGGTCAAGCCCTCCTCCTCTCTCCCCTCCCTCTTAGCACCACGTATAGTTTATTTGCATTGAGTAATTTTATCAATAATGTACAATATTACCGGACTATCTTAAAGAAATTCAATTGAAAATATAATCTTTAAAAGTTTTCCTCTTAAACCAATTTTTGGCCATCAAGAGTTCTTAATTTTCACAGAAAATGCAAGGATAACTTAACTTTGTGTGTCAACACCCTGCAAAATTTGTACTCATGACGATGAATTCTCTTTAAGTTTTGATGTTCACCGTAGAATGTTTGAGATGGCTCAGAATTTTCTGCTGGATGGTTTCTGCGTTTAAAGGAAAAAGCGGATATTACGTCTCCCTCTTGGCAATCAATGACTCCAGAACTAACTACGACAACGATGAGCTTTGCAAGAACGCCAAAAATACTTTCCTCTCTCTTCACCGAGAAAAGTGCATAAGCAATTCAATGACGTCATCATACATCACTAACAACTCTTGGGTCGATTTTTTCATCATATGCTTTGGGGACTTCGTGGTCCTGAGACGATACGAGTGTGTTTTTTTTGGCTTTAGACTGGATGAATTAGCGATTCGCCATCAGTGATTCATCATGGCGAAATCGTTTGGTGTGTTGACTAGTGTCCCCGCCACGCGCGACGACGTCATCTGCTAATGGCAGCGTTTTTCAGCATCGCAACCCGAACGACGCGTCGTTCGGGTCATATCCCGCCCTTTCGGGGTCGCGTGGAGGGTACTTAAAAGTATGGTATGAACACATTCTGGTAATTCATCAAATAGCATGTTCCCTTGTTGACTTTAGTTAAGAATAGTTGACATTTTACCACAAGTCGTCTTTGTTGTTGCAAATGAACAAATATTCTAATCGGGGTTTTAAATTTCCGTCGCATCTTTGTCCTATCTCGCATTTACATATATAGTTTCACGCTACTGTTGAACTTGTTCACTTTGTTTACAGTTCATATAGCGGGGGTCCTTTGTTATGAACAATCGCGCCTTCGTGCTATTCTCGCTAATTATTGGTAATGAATAATCTGTAGTCTGCTCAAAACTCTTTCTCTAGTCATTCAGATATGATCTCACCCCAAAACCAAGTGCGAGTCATTCTTGGGTGAGATTTGTCCCAAAACTCGGCCCGCGCATCATGAATGGCGGCCCATGAATTCTGCAATGCGTTCCTCCCTCGTGTTCCCGGTCTCATTTAGACCTTTATCATCGCTGCGTGGGATCCCGGTCGCGTCCAGCTTCCCCCGTCTCCCCTTACCCACGCTCACTAATCACGTTTCCCCCCTTCTTTCCGCATTTCAGAGGCAAAGGCGAGGATAATGGGCCCATCCGACCTGTACGTCAAGACGGGGAGCACCATAGTTCTCTCGTGCGAGGTCGCCCAGGGCCCCCACGACTTGGGCACCGTCTTCTGGTACCGCGGAGCCATGCTGGTGGAGGCGGCATCTCCCGGGAGGGCCACGGCGGACACCCAATGGTCGGGGACCCTCACCAGCAGGTTAAAGGTCACGAACGCTCGGCCGGCGGACTCGGGAAACTACTCATGCGTGCCGACGCTGGCGCACGCCCAGCCCGCGAGCGTCACAGTCCACGTCATCAACGGTAAGGATTGTGGGAAGGGAGAAAGGAAGGAAAAAATTGACGGGAACGCCCTCCCAGCATTGAATACCGGTGTCCGAGCTGTGGCGGAGCTGTTACTAATGAAATTAATTTGGTCGTCAAAATAGATTCGTCACGTACCTAACCCCCCCCCCCTGGTGCGTTTCGTCGATTTCTGTTTTTTTCTCTCCAAGCGGGGTTCCCTCATCTCTTTTTACCCCTCCTCCCGCGTTGGGTATTAACGGGACGGTTTAGCGCAAACGGAACACGTCCGGTCCATGCCCGCCCAGTTGTTTTCACCCGTCGGGATGACTTTTAAGTGAATCCTCGACGTGATGGGAAGTTTTTAAAAGGTGCTGCTGTTGGGTGTCTCCGAAATGAAATTTCGCCCAGTTTTGACAGGAGTGCCAGTCACGATCGAATGATAACCGCGTTTCATATTTATTTTTTTTAACTTCTGCGGATAGGTCTTCTTTATTCGCATACCAATGAGGGTTCAACGAGCTTATTTTCGAAAACCATTCCTTTTGAGTTTATTAAACTATTTATACACCAATATTTGTTTCATGCTGAGGTAATCAATTTAAATGTAACTAGAATTTGATAGCATGCGCGGGAGCAACTCAATTAGTAAATATCGCTGGAGAAATTTGTTAATGCAGTCAATCAGATACCTCTCACCATTACTCTATATGCGTGTTTCACAAATATCAGCCGTTTTCATATTCCCTTTACGCATTTTGGTGCGCCATGTCCCCTGAAAATCTTGGACAAAATAATGAAATGTAATGTACTAATTAAAGTTAACTGATTTCTTTTATAAAAATGAAATTTATTTAATAAATTCATCTTTTGTTTATTACATGCAGACTACCGATTTAGTGATATATTTAGTAAGATGACTGGAATATATTACGGAATGTGGTCGCCTTCCAAATAACTTACCACTCGGAAACCACAAAAGTGCCATTATTCGTTGCACTCTTTTCCAGCTCCGCAAACTCCCAATCTCCCTTCATTCCTCCAAAAATATCTACTCTTTTCCTCGCTCCCCCCGGCTTACCGAACTTTTCCCCATTTATCAAGACTTCCAATATACCATTTCCTTATAATATCTTCTCCATCTACTTTTTCTGCCTTTTTCGAATTTCCTTCTACAACTTCCTCCCTTCATCTGCCATTTCTAATACCTTTTTCTTAGCCTTCCTCCTAGCGTCCCTCATTATTTTCCCCGTGCCCACATTTCAAAAGCCTTCCTCTTCTACCTTCTATCCTCAAAGGCCGTCTCAAAGTCTTCAGTAATCTTCTTGCCTATTTCCTTATAGTTCCTGTCATATATCCCCAATTTTTTGTGAATACTTCTTTCCCTATCGCTATTCTCCTCTTTACGTATGTACTACACAAAATACTGACCTAAGAGGTGAACAATGCCACTCATTCTAAGTTGTCCTTCTAATTCATTAA
This sequence comes from Hetaerina americana, assembly GCF_022747635.1. Lineage (NCBI taxonomy): Eukaryota > Metazoa > Arthropoda > Insecta > Odonata > Calopterygidae > Hetaerina > Hetaerina americana. The sequence continues at coordinate 32,273,773 of NW_027286069.1, forward strand.
GGTTGAGTTTCCAACCATTCATAGTAATCAGCCGTAATGTTGATGTCGATTGGTGAAGGTAGAGCTCACAGACTAACTTAACTAAGCCCTGAGGCTTCACACATTCAGAGTAGGCGACAGCCTTTTTCCCTCTGCCACCATTCGGTATCTCACGAAGTTCTACCGATCGGCAAATCGCACAACTGACATGTTTAGATAGGTTGGTCAAATGATATCACACGGGATTTGAACCAGAGACCGTATGGAAAGCAGTCAAATGCTTTACTCACTATATTATCAAGGCCTTAATTTCACCTTCCTAATACGTGAGAATGCCGTTAACTTCATTGACTTATGATATACACGTACCTTCATTCCTTCCCTCCTACGTTATTCTGTTATACACTCATCAATGACTGCAATCCTTCGCCGACCGGCAAGCTAACGCTCCGTAATCCGCAAATCTAACTGATCAAATCAGCTCCCCGTCTACTTTCATTCCTACCTCCAGCTTTCCTTCCATGCCTCTGCACCATTTCCTCGACGTGCACGTCAAAAGCACGGGAGTTAACGGACTCTCCCCCTGCCTATTACTATTCATTCCGAGTCTCCATCCGCCGCCCATGCTTGTGAACTCTCGAGTTATGTACTGGTTTCGAATCATACCTCCAGTCACCTTTGATTCTGTAATTAGATTTCCACACCAAAATAGAATTTTTAAATTCAGTTCGATGTATAGCCAATAAATCAAACTATAACTATTCCACCTTTCTATTTTCTGAGTCGTGGTCCTCTGTTATGTCTTACTTTCTGCAGCATGTGTGAGCACAATAATTTCGTGTGATGATGATCGCAGCGGTATTGCCTCCTCCGCTAACGAGAAGCCCATACAACTCAATGGTTGGAGCCTCTTAGATGCCAAGTCGTTTCTCTAATTTTTCTCGCATAGCATGATGGGATAAATAAGCTGAGGCGTTTGCTTACACCTTCCTCAATAGTATTTTTAACCTGATGCCACCACAACATCTAGAGCTGCGGCTTGGTGGAAGGTTTTACATGTTTCTGAAACCCCTACGGCTGTGCTGGTGGGTACATGATTGTTGCTCGTCATGCGGCCGTGCAATTTAGATAAATCCACGACATTCGAAATCCGTGGAGGCCTTGCCCATTCCGCCCGAAAGCGGGATGGGCAAGGCCTCCACGACCGCCATCGAACGAAATTCCTGCCGAATTGACACAAGCAGGAAAGGGTTTTAATAGGGGCTTAAAGTATGATAAAAATGTTCATGGCAGGTGTGTTTAAAAAAGCTGTAGATGTAAAGAAGATGGCCGAAGTAAATGTAAAAAAGAAGAAGTAGATGTAAAGAAGAAGTTTGGCCGTACGAGGTATGGAAATTTAGATAGTAGATTATTGGGAAGGTAGTGATAGAGTGATTTGCAGTATATGGACAGAGATCCAGTATGAAGTAGCAGTAAAAGTAAACAGGAAGAAAGGCAGTCAAATTACAGTAGGTAAGTGGCAGTTTATTATTATTGTTGGAGATAAAAGCATATCCAACGGACCTAATTGAAATTCAGCTTTAAAACTGTGAAGAAAAATTATTGTGTACGATCTACTAGAGGAAGTGATATCAGATTTTCCTGAAATAAAACTCTTGATGGAAGATTATGACGCGGTGATGGGCGAAGGGAGAAACAGGAGTAGGGTAGAAGAGTACGATGTAGGAATAAAAAATGACCACGGTAATAAAACAATACAGTTTTGCAGGATAAATTCCTAAATTACAACTGACACCTGGATTAAACACGACAATTTACATAGGCAAACGTGAAAAATGCCGGACGATTCATGAAAACATGAGTGGAATTATACTATGGTTAGGGAAATGTATAAGAATAAGAATAACGATTTCAATACGCGCATTTTCCGGGAGCGGATGAGTATTCAGATTATCTTTAGTGGAAATTAAAACGAAAAAAGAATAGAAAATTGGTATATAGAAGCATTAGTCTAGACGAAAAGACAGAAGTATCGCAAGGCATTTGAAAAAATTCTGGGTGAAGGCAAGGACATAGGTTCAAAGAAGGATAATCTCAGTAAGAATATCTCAAAAACGGATAACTGAATCGGCAAATGTAATTATCATGTATTAGGAATACTTGATTGCAGACGAGGTGATTAGAGAAATAGATAAGAGTGGGAAATTCAAGAATTTAAACATAAAATTAGGTAGAAGTAGCAGTTCTTAGTTCCTAGTTCTCTTAGAAACTAACTTTCATTAATGACAACGATGAATCCTCAGCCAGGTGTCTTTTCAACCGCCTCACTAAAAGCCAGATCCTACAGCGTAAATTACCTTGTATTCCGCAACTAGCCTTGGATCTCTTTGACATGGGTGACCCAGCAATCATTGCACCCGACGGTAACAATCCAGAAGTCATCAAAACTCGCAATAACTGCCACCACACCAAATGTGTGGTCCATGGGAAGGGAAATGCACACTATTGGGTATAAAATATTCGTCCTAATGCCTCGTGAAATTATATCACATGCCGAACAGTAAAACACTTACATGCTTTCAGTTCAATCATACCAAACCATTCTCTTTCGATCCAACTTTCCTCCTGTCTTTCCGTGAGCTTAGCGCGCAGTAATTTCGTACATAAAGCGAGTATCTCTTTGGTCCTCCTTCTCATTGGGTGTCACAAATCTCGTTTTGGGAACGCATTTGTCACTTCAATTTATCCTAGCCATCAATAACTACAATTACGCGAGGGAGGTAATTCCAATGGCATCAGGGGTGCAAACGAGAAATTTCGGGCTTTTATTTCAGAATCGATGAAGGTAATGTGTCCTCGTGAACGAGATCAGAACGGACGAATTCTCGATCAAGGGTAAACAAAATGAGAGCCTACAGTCTCCGAATGAATACTTGCCTATTCTTGCAGTCGTATGCAGACGTAAGAGTTTTTACCCTGGCCTTAGAGACCAAAGAGTCTCCATTACTACTCTACGTTTTATTGTCCATGCCAACAAGTCAGGCGTCCTGCAGTCCCGAACTTTGCTGAAACTCTCTCACCCATGACTTTACCTTCCTCTCTTGTCCATTCTGTGAGGGAACTTGGGAGGGAATGCTCCCTTGCCCGAAGCCGTCGTCTGCTAGGCGCAGTACGCAAATACGCGCAAATGCATGGCGTACGCCGAGTTCCTTGGGGGCGTGCACGAGTAAGTATCCTTAGAGCCTGAGGAAAGCAACTCTACGCGTCGTCCCGCTAAGTATCTTTGCGGCAACTCGGAGTCCTACAGATGGCGAACATCAAACGTGGCGACATGAATTTATGGAGGACAGGAGTTGTAGAAATCACTCAAACTAAGCTAATGAAACCGCTACACGAATGTATGGGCTCTCGTCATGAAATACTCAAAATCCCGAACGGGATTTGAACCCAGTTCTACCTTTCATCCAGTCGGACACATTACCAGGTAGCGGGAGCGAAAATTTTTATCGTAGTGAATTTTCGATGGTATTTGTATTCCTAAACGGTAATATCTGGTATCCTGGTCCAAGTCGTGCCCAAATCGATTGACTTTCACGACGTATCTATTTTCAATCATTTGGATATTAACTTAACAACCGTTAAAGGGGATTACGAATCGTGTACTTTCGCGACAATTTTCCAGTAAAATCCTTTGAATGTGTCTGGATAAAATTGCCTGAGCCTTCCCAGAGCTCCCATTACGTGCATGCTAATGGATTATGCAGTCTAATTACTCAGTTTGCTTTTTAAATATTAAAAACGTGAACAATTGGGGGATCGAGATGGTGCGGGGGCTAACGTACTGGCTTCCCACCCTGAGGGCGCGGGTTCAAATCCCGGCGGTGTTGAATATTTTTCAGAGGTATCTCGATCCCTACTTGAGGTGCTTTGTGGAGGGCACTTTGAGGGAGTACGCCGTCCGTCGGATGGGACGTTAAACTGCGGACCCCTTGGCGCCTTTCGTAAAGAGTAGGCTAATGCCGACGCCGGGTTTCTCTCCACCCTTCATCCTTTCCTGTCCATCCCCTATGGCGCAAATGACCTTAGCTGTCGGTCGCCTCCCCTCAAAACTACTACTACGTGAACAATTGGTGCATTTGGAGGGGAAATCTATTTTCAATACCTCGAGTTACAGCATTTTTGCTATTCATGAAATTAAATGAAACAACCTTGGTTTTGTTAATACATTTACATGTACTCCGATATCAGCCAACTAAATTTCTCACTATTTACCGAAATGACGTTCAAACTAATTGTGTAAAAGCGTATAATGCAGTCGATGTCACAACATATTTTTAAAAGGCGACTGCTATACATAAAGAATGTGACTGTGCAAGTTCAGTCTAAGGAGACTAAGCTCAGGTCTAGTATCTTCTGAGCTTAAAATAATTTTAAATATCCTAGTATAGCTTATCGCAAGTATGAATAAATATTTACAGATTCGCAGGCAGAAGTAAGGTTTCTTAAGACAAGGGAAGACCGAAAATCAATTCTTAAATCAATCCAAATAATGCCTCAATTGATCATATATATTATATGTCATGAGTGTATTTGCGAGCCATCAGTATAGAACAGACAAATATTTATTCCTACTGATGAGTGGTACGATTCATTTTTCATTTGGAGAAGACAAATGGAAACAGTAGATGATGTAAATTTCTTCTCGCTGAAACCCTTATATTCAAATGATACTCGTAGAAGTGCTCAGAATGATAATTGTAAAGAACAAATTTTTCATAATTACTGCGGTAATCGAAAAGGATTTGCTTAACTGGCGTATTATTACAACCGAAAACCCACAAGTACATTTTTCATCTTGTGAAGTAAAACACTTATCTGCCTAGTTTAAAATGATACCACTTCCCTCCTAACTTTCCCATGGTATTGTATAAAATATAATCAACTGGCTGTTTATCATTTTAGTGGAAATCTTTCGAAAGATTTTAGAGCAATTTAATCACATTGAATGTTTTCGGCACCCACCTTCTCATTCCTTCAGCTATTCTTCGTTTGCGACAACGGTAAGAATGGAATGCCATTATTCCTCCTTCCTTGAACTCAGGGGTGTTTTTTGTAAGTGGTTGGATTTTTCAGAATATCATAGCAATGGTCCATGGAACAGAGGAAGCTGAATACTTTTTCCCGTGGCCTTAAGAATCCTCCCATCATCTATAGCCTAAATGGAAGAAATGCCCTCATCTGATAAATACAATTTCTTTATTCTTGTCTAATGAAAATCTCTTTCATCTTTCTCCCTTGTTTGAACATTAACTAGTATCTTTATCGAAATGGAAATATTCAATTAAATACAATATTTACAACAATTCCAATGCACCAATTTCGGAGTGTAAAAATCATTCGCCTAGACTGGGATTCGCCGAACCCGGGTCCCTCGATGTCAGGCCGAGTGCTTTCACCAGTTAAGATACCGAGGCGTCCTCTTACACTCCGCGATTTTGTTAAATTGACTTACACTGCGGCATTTCGTCACAGCATATTGTTCCGCTAAATTCTAGCAGCGTCAGACAACGCCTTGGTAGCTTAACTGACAAAAGCACCCGGCATCGAGGAATGAGGATTCGAATCCCTGTAAAGGCGAATTATTTTTACATTCTGAAATTTTTGCATTGTAATACATATTTAGCGGATGACTCTTTTAAATGTCCTGTCGCGGCATATCCCGTAGTTTCTTGGAACAATATATGCTCATAAAAATAGGCACATGATTTTTTTTCTGGTTATACTCCCCATGCAATATGGAAAAATCTATAAAAATGACAAAATGTATGAGTTAAAATTGAAATAATGCAAAAATCCTTACAGCTTTTATACAATTGCTTTATCGGTCTACAATTTCTGTGCAGGATTTACATTAAAGTACCAAACTGCCCTTAGACGCAGAATCTTAAGCAAATTAATTTTATCTAGTAAACAGTATTTCACGTCCTTCTGCCGAAACCAAGTAATCATCTGTTCTCCAGCTGTATTTCCCTCTCGCAAATACGTGTATATATATATATATATATATATATCACCTCCTCCCTCTCCCTCCTTCCCTATCTCCGCTCCCCTCTAGCCTCTCCTCTCCCCTTTCCTCTCCCCTTTCCTCTCCCCAACCATTCCTCTCACCCCTCCTCCGCCTCCCGTTCTCCCCTTCCCCTGGCCCCCTTCCCTTTCTCTCGCACCCCTCACCTCTACTATTCCAGCAGTCATTACTTCTCTATCTTCCGATGAAGACGGAGTAGAATTCCGTCGAAATTATGAAGAAATAACGTGAGTGATATCTTTTTTTGTGTTTCTATATTGTTTGTTACTGTGTAATGTACTATTCGGCACTTCCGTGTTACGTTTACGAAATCATATATATATATATATATATATATATATATATATATATATATATATATATATATATCATTATAAGGTAATCTACCGGTTAAGGTAGGTTTTTGGATGGACATAATTACTAATTAAATAATTTGTGGCCCCTTTCAAAACAAAACGTCCTACTTTACATCAGGTCCCTCTTTAGTTCTGAGTACTTGCTTCCTCCCTTCATCCCGTCCAATATCCCTATCTTGTTCCTTCCCTTTCCTCGTTTGCCTAACATTCTCCCCTCAATTACAGTCTTCAACATCCCGCTGCCGGTCAATACCCCCTTCAGCCACTTTTCCTACCTCCATAGGATTGCTCCCAACAATCCCCTCTCTTCGCCCACCATACCAAGTACTTCCTCATTTGTTTTCTTCTCTGTCCATTTCACCTTCTCCATTCTTCTCCAAACCCACATTTCAAAAGCCTCCAGTCTACGTCTATTCTCCTGCTTCAATTGCCACGTTTCCGCGTCGTACACGCTCCAAATCAAAGTTTTGTATATGTATATATATATATATATATATATATATATATATATATATATATATATATATATATATATATATATAATGGTTCGTGGTAGTTCAAAGGGCAGAGCGTTGGACTGCTGACCGGAAGAGCCCGGGTTCGATTCCCGGGCAAGGCACTCTGGGCACCAGCAGCTCCACCCAAGCTATGTGATTTTTCGAAAACCAGGTCTTCCTGGGAAACCAAAACCGGCACAGGGAAAGGAACTGGCCCCCCTACCCTGATGTGTGAATTTCACACGCCGTCGGGCTTAGTACTGGGTGAACTCTACCATCACCTACCAAACCAACCTTCGGGTTGATTACTGAGTTTAACATCGGAAGAATACGAGAAATCACATTATACCTTTAAGTTTTTAATGGATTCTATAGCAGTTCCTACTGCCTTTTGAAAAGCGGAAAGTAGTAGGAGGTCATTGCCTATTTGTATCCTTACGCGATTTTGCACGCGTTAAACAATTGTAAGTGTAGTCGACGAATGTCGTCTGTACGAATTTCCTAAAGCCACAACGAAAAGGGCATTCTCGCCTTTTTCCCGAAAATAATCATGTAAATGAGGCCTCAGGCAGTTGAAAATAATGCGTTATAACTAAAGGAAGAAAGAATACGGAAAACGTGCCACCAACACATCTGCTACCAAAAAACATCATACAAAAACATCTGCTACCAAGAACATGACCACTAGGGGCTTTTCGTGCCTCAGACAGTTGAAAACAACTTAGCCATCCCAAAGGCACCAAAAAAATGACAGCAGTTTAACAAATTTCATGAAAGAGGGGAAAGGTCAAAAACTGCCAAATATGCAAAAAAATAGGCAATAATTTCAAGCATATGCCAGAACACCCGAAATATGCAAAACATGCAGAAACAAATGCCCGCCATTAGGGTTTTTTCCACATGAAGCACATTAATACGGTTGTTACATGTTTTTTAATGAACCATTTCATATATTCGTTTGCATACAAATTCTGACCCTATATATTATTATCGACCATAGAAGGAACGTTTACGTATTTCCGCATTTATTTAATAAGCACGACTCCTGCTTTTTTGTCTCTCTTAGCCTGAGAGATAACCTGATCTGTTAAGTTTTAATTTCCATTTTCCTTAAGAACTGCATTTGATATAATTCTTGCCGTGCATCAGAATGATTAGAACTATTTAAAAACGGTTTTAAATCTTCCGATGAAATTGTCTTTCACTGGGAACTCATTTTTATTCATTAAAGGTAAAAATAAATATCCTAGAGCACTGTGATTAACGTTTGAAAACATATAATACTTTCGCCATAACAATTAAAATGTGCGTTGTTCTTGATTCAATTTCCTGCCTTACATTTGGGACCTTTTTCAAATCAAGACAGGTATAATTAAAAAATTGTGATGATTGTTTGCGTCGACTAATCCTACTACCTCTTTGTTTTAGGTGAGCACCCGGCGGCGATGCAACACGGAAACAAAAATTCAGCGAGTGTCAACCTGTGTGTGCACATCCTTGTTTATAGTTTCACAGTTCTCCTCGTGAAACGTGTGAGATGATGTGATCAAGAGCATCTTGAGGATTCTTTCTTGTGCTTGAAGACGGAGAGAGCGACGGAGACCTCCAATGGATGGTACCAGTGCTGTCAACCTGAAAAGAAACATTTGTCAGCAGCGAATTCGGGAACCAGTGAATAAATTGCGCGATTGTTACGTATCGAATGATTGAGAGATGAGATGATTTGGTTTCGACGAGAAGAAGAGTTTTGTTTGGTGTTAAACAAATGAGTTAGAGACTGATGAGACATTATGACTGCTTGTGTCGAACGACCAACAAACAGCGCCACGAATAGGATTGCATTGGTTTCAATTCTTTTGTAACTAACTTTTGTCACTTCAATAAATGCACATAGAGACTTTACCGTGCTGACTTCTGACTCCCACCTAATGAAACAATAGAATATAGTACTGTATGTTTTCGAATACTTCTGGTGAGCCGTATGACCCTAGAATAAACCTTCTTTTCTATCACATTACCAGATAGTATTGTCTGCCTACCTATTAATATATAACGATATATTGACGCATCGTTAAACATAGACAAAGCTCATGACAATTCTTGTAAAATGTCTATAATCATGCATACACGTGTTCTATATTTATGTGGCATGGGAGCCAAGTTGACAGAGATCATGGCTTCGGACGGGGTGGTTAGAAGCCTAAAGACTCCAGAATGAACTCAATCAGTTTTATGGTGCAACAACTTTCTAGGAAACAGCTCTTTCCGCCATAGTTGGAGATGAGCCATGACCTAACATGACAGCGGACGATTTCACAAAATTAGTCGTCATGTTGTGGGATATAAATATGTAGATCATATCGGATGTTCGATACGACATAGATTCTCGATTTATATATACGTAAATTCGAAGCTTCTATGGCCTATTGTGTTTCTCGGCTAATCGCTCCTCTCATTTTTTGCAACCCTGTTAGTAGTTATTTGGGGAGATGTACGACAGATGAGGTCAATTAATCCATTAGGAATAGGTGGGTAATTCGGTATAGGCAGCATATTCAGGGAATGGAGGAATGTTGAAGAGATACCCGTCGTCACCACTAGCCTACCCTAGTCGATAGGTGCCAAGGGGTTTAACATACCATCCGATGAACGGTGGACTCTACTTGAAGTGCTCTCCAAATACGTAGCAACCCAAGGAGGGATCAGTGAAAAAGCTTGCAAGCTCCAGAATTTGAACCCGAACCCTCGGGGTGAGAATTCGACCCTTGTCCCTCAACAACGTCTTTGACTTCCGTTTTCCAGTTTCTGACGGCCTTCCTCTTTTCTGAAGGGTCCAATTCCACACCATTTTCGGTCATATATTATCCTCTATGTGGCCGTACTAGATCAAACCTTTATTTTCAATTGTAAGTATTATATTTCTTACATTCATTATTCCTCAATTATTCATTCCTTGTGAGCTCATTTCTTGTCATCATGGCGCATCTTCTCCAGGAGTCCATTTCCAAGGAGAGCAATATTTTCTTGTCTCTCTTTCTTATTTCCCAAGTTTCTGGCTCATAAGGACCGATAATTTCTACTATAGTTTGACCGATACTTTTTTGTTTTATTTTTTATTGAGTCACTTTGAAGGGCAGAATTATGTTGCCTCAGAATTAATTTACCCTTTTGCTTTTTGAATAACCAATATTGAATGATATTTATGCAATTTCCACAACGAACTTGAACCTATTGAATGTAAAAGTCCATTTTCAAAATAAATTTCTCACCTCTCGCTCAGTTCGTGTCGATTGTAACATCTCAAATCCCTCGGATGATGCCAAAAAGGTTCAATAGTCCTCTCTCAATTAGCAAAGCCCCCAGTAAAATGGTAAATCTGACGAAAAAGGTATACATTCCCTCATCATAAACACACCAACAACCATCATTTAGAATTCTAAACATTAATTAAACCCAGCAGTGTTTCTCGATTTATGCTTTGGGCGGTGATACTGATCGGATGATCCCACACAGTCGTCATGAGAGGCCTGATGTCCGAGTACATAAAAACTTTTAAAAAATGTGCCACCTATTCTTCGTTTAATTTACTGCGCGTTTCAATGACTAAGCCTCATCCTCAGTCACATGCAATGTGTTCACGGCACTTATTGTTACTGTTTGAAACGGGCAATAAATTAAATTTGAAAAAAGTGGACAGAAGAATCGGTGTTCTCTTTACTGTGACCCGCTGGTGTCGGTGCGGTGAAATAAATTTATCGCCTACAAAGCAGGCGTGTGCGATTCAAACGCATGATACTGAAAATTTATCATGGTAGCAGGTTTTTTCAACGTTCTCCCCCATCGCTTTATGGGCCCCTCGTTCTCCTTCCTCGTGTTTTCAAAGTTCCTCTCATACGAATCGATTGATTTCGTATTTATTTAACGACGGGTGAATGACTTTTCCGTTCCAAAACTTCATTATGCTGATATTATAATTTTTTATATCTCATCATTTTTCGTTTTACATGCTGTAATCCGCCTCATGGAAAATTGGAGGAGATCGCAACTTCCACTCAAGTATCACGGTACGATTTGTAAGGACAATTGACTTGTCTTGACCTTTCAAACTCGGAATCAGTGTTCAGGGAACTGTTACAGTGGTCAGCAATCAAGAGAGCCCTTCCAAATTGCTGGATGGATGCTCTACCGTAATATACTGGAGATACTTTTAATAAATTTATATTAAATCAGTGAAGTAATGAACTAAAGCTATGCAATTCAAAGTCACTCCAGTTTGTTTGGTCGGGCTCTTTCCAAAAGAACTATGAATTCTGGTAAAAAATAAGTCCACACTAGGTACAATGGTCGTCAGTGAGCATGGGTGAAGTAAAAATGAGACCAGCAAACAAAGTCAGAGTATTGAGAAGGCATATGTCAGGATGAACGTTCCACCTTATCTGCCTAATGCTTTAAAGAATTGGAACGGTGCTGTGCGTTGGGTTGATATTAGGGGTTAGAATTTTGGAAGTCGCGGTCCTTTCGGTGTCATTTTAGCTTCTAAGTCTATATATGTATATGTGTATATATATATATATATATATATATATATATATATATATATTTATTTATTTATTTATTTATTTATTTATTTATTTATTTATATATATATATATATATATATATATATATATATATATATATATATAGCAGCACTGTTAGTTGGCGGAACTTTTACGGCCATGATCATTTTGAACCGTAAACACGCTAAGGGAGGAATTCGAACCTGCGACCTTCGTATTATCCGGCGAATCCGTTATCTACTCGGCTGACTTGTTTCCGCAATTGGATGCCACTTGGAGAGCACCATCAAAGTTTAGTGAACCGATCTGTCGAGTAGCAAGCTGAAGTAAAGGACGGCCGACTGACGCATTGCATTGGGGATAGACTTGAACCAGTTTATCACCTCTTCCAACCATCATCTATAATCACCACTGCTATCTATAAGAGCATTCAAACTGTATCCTCCTTTTCTAAACTTTTAAAATCAAGACGGTCATAATTACGACATGTTCAAGGGACCAAGAAGGAATCAAAGTATGATTTCATTCCGATTTTTGCAGGAGTCGACGTGAGAATCAGTCTTCAGAGTGCAGATGAAATTAGGCAAATTTCAGCGGAAATGATTAAGGTAAGATGTTTTCATTTTTCATATAGGATCAGAGATCTAAGGGCTGAAGCTATTCTTAACTATTTCAAAATTTGCACATGCAGGTAGGTATACATTTCGATGAAGACGATAACTACGTGCATGGCAGCATCCATGAAATACTATCAGAAGCCTTTATTATTGAATATTGGTAATTATTTTCACCTCTAACTTGCAGACATGCCGTATCACAAAACATTTGATGAGAACTTTACCTTGATTCATTCCGCTGGTCTTCGGTGCCCATATTGAAGTATACTACCTTGATCAAAAATTTCCCGGAATTTATTCAGAAAATTAAAAATACAAGTTTATTCATCTAAATCTATATTGTCCCCTTCAAAGTAATCCCCATCGACTGCAACACACTTATGCCAGCGCTTGATCCAATCCTCGAAACATTTTTTATATTCGGTTTTCGGTATGTCCATCAGTGCTTCCTGCGATTTTTCCATTACTTCCTCTCGGCTGCTAAAACGCGTTCCCCGTAATGGTTTTTTAACTCGATTGAACAGAAAGAAGTCACAGGGAGCCAAATCAGGTGAATTCGGTGGCTGTTGGATGGTATTTGTTGCATTTTTCGTCAAAAAATTACGAATAATGATAGCACTGTGCGACGGTGCGTTATCATGGTGCAAAATCCACGAGTTTTCTGCCCACATTTCTGGTCTCTTTCGGCGAATTGCTTCACGCAAACGTCTCATAACGCCCAAATAATACTCTTTGTTTACTGTCTGGCCTTCTGGCAAAAATTCATGAGGCACTACACCGTTGTAATCCATGAAAACCGTCAGCATTGCCTTCTTTTTTGACTGAAAACGACGTGGTTTTTTTGGTCTCGGCTCATTTGGTGAACGCCATTCACTTGCCTGATGTCTGGATTGCGTGTCGTACTCATAAACCCACGTCTCGTCTCCAGTAATGATCCTTTTGATGAATGTGGGATCGGATTCAGCCTCGCAAATCATGTCTTTTGCGACGTCAACACGGTCTCTTTTTTGCATGAAATTGAGGTCTTTTGGCACCAACTTTGCTGCTACACGACGGAAACCCAAATCATTAACCACAATGTCTTGGGCGGATCCATAGGCAATGTTCAAGTCCTCCGCTATTTCTCTGATGGTTAATTTGCGGTTATTGACCAACATTTCTTTTACTTTATCAATTTTTTCACCGACTTTCGATGTCGATGGTCTGCCACTGCGTTCATCATCTTCGATTGACTCACGACCACTTCTGAACCGCTCGTGCCACTGGTAAACGACCGTTTTTTTTAGAGAATCGTTGCCGAAACACTTTTCCAACATTTCCAACGTCCGTGCGCCACTAAATCCGTTTTTTACGCAAAATTTAATACAAGTTCGTTGTTGCAAATTTAAATCCATTTCTGAAATTGTAAAAAATCGCCAACACACACAGAGATAGATGTACTCTTGGCTACGTAACTTTTGCAAATGTCAAGTTATGACACTAAGATTTAAAGGGAATATCAACAACAGATGTACCAATTTAACAAAAAAAAACAGAACTCAAATCGGAACGATGGGAGCGCCACACGGTGGTTATTCCGGGAACTTTTTGTTCAAGGTAGTACTACTATTACTAGTTATGGGCATGGCTCATCATATTTTTATTCCATTATTTATTGCATTTCAAAAAGGTTTATTTATCCATAGGATTGGATTTGTAGCTCAATATTCAAGTGCTAAAACAATTTCCGAAAGCATTAGGTTTAAACAATTGCATACAAAAATACATGTACATAAACTTTAAAATAAGTATCTCAATTTATGAATCACGAAATAATTTTAGAGATATTAGGTGATGTGCATAAGAGTGTGGGTGGTGATCTGTGTAATAATTTATTTTAATAATGAATGGAAATTTTTTTAATGCATTTTTTAAACAATGAAATAGCACTATTATAGACGTACACACCATTTTCCTGTTTTCTAATGGGATAAATGGTGTGAAAGCCAATGCTCCTTGTTTTGAAAGTTTAAGTTGCAGCAGTCAAGGGTGATCAAGAATAGAGCTGTTATCAAACAATGTGAATGGGGTTGGCACGGGAAACAACATCAGCAGACTGGGAGGAATGCTATTTGACCCCACTCCTGAGCCCTACACTCTCAACTGTCCAGTTTCAGCAAATCTAAGGGTGAAGCTGAGCATCAACAATTCCTTGAGGCCTACCAAGGACTTAACTCAAGCTCTTTGTTGAACAGAATTGAGCTCAAGGTGAGTTTAAAGAACGAGTAACTCCATCACGAGGGCAAAGACAGGAATGATGAAGGGGCAAGGGTGCCTACGTGGGGGGGGGGGTCAGAGCAAGAGTCACATGTCAGTTCACTTCAGTTCTCCCAACTATTGAGCAATCTCAAAGACAAAGTGGACAGAATGTAGAAAAGTGGAGCCTATGAACTGAAATGTGACTCCTGTCTTGCTAAATACATGGGTCAAACAAGTAGAGACTTCCAAACCAGAGCAAATGAGCACCAAAGGTGTCTACAGAAAGGAGATGAAACTTCAATGGTCACAAAACACATTATGGAAACTGATCACCAATGCAACTTCAACCTTCATATAGACTAAAAAGAAAGGGAATAAACTAGATGCCCTAGAATAATTAGAAATCATTCAGCGCAGGATCCAAAGCGACCAGTTATTAAATGACAATTTATATCAGTCTCACTCATTACGTGCAATAACATTCAATTAATCCAACTCTCCCCTGTTCTCCCTTATTCATTTCACACACAAGAGCACCCACTCACCATCTCTCTGGTTATATTTTCTGATTACAATTTATTTCCAGCGAATCAGCTTGCACTTATAGGAATGTGAAGCTAAGATGCTCAAACTTTTAAGAAAGATTCTGTTGGATTATTCCCTACTCTTGATCTTATCTTATGCATCTCGACCTTATGTACAAAATTATTTAATAATGCATGGCTTTAGTTAGTAAACAATAGTTTTTTGCAAAATTTGGTCTGGTATACTGCATATTTTCAATTCCCAAGTGTCACGATAGTAGACTTGAGGTGCCATAAATATTTCAAAAATTACCACACTGGATTTAGAATTGTGGCTAGCAAATTAAACCACTTGTTGAAGCTAATGCCAGCTTGTTTCAATTCCATCTCACCCTGTCTGCAGTAAATATTTTGTGACTGGAAAATGAGAAATATGCTCTTTGTATTGCTAAAGTTTACATTTAAGTAAACATAAATGTGAACTCTGATTCAGATTTTTTTCTTCCAGTTAATCATTTCCACACACTAATTATTCCGCCCTATGTTTGTTGGTTGACATTTTAACCTGATTAGTGACAGAGCTGGTTTTCTGTGTGTTCTTGTTGGTTCAATGATCAGAAACGTAACACCAAATGAAAATAACTCAATTCTGTAGTATTTCGAGTAAGTCTACTTAAAAATCCACCAGCATAAATAATCCTTGTGGTATTACTAGGATGATTAAGAGTAGTCCCAGCTAGCCAAATAAAATATGGAAATCTCTCTTGGGTGAAATGAAAGAGAGTAAACAGAGGTGAAAATAGAGTCATTGCTGATATTTCAAAATGTTTTTCAGAATCAAAACAACACATTTTCTGACACAATTTAAGGCTGTTTTCTCTTAAATAGTTGGCTGAACCTCCATCTCTGGCCACCCTAGTAGAATGGTATCCTTGACTAATTTTCTATTTTTAACATTTCGATGGACTTACCTTTCTGACAGTGTACTGTTAGACACCGTATTTGTAGATTATTAGAAATATGGAGTATTTATTCTACCATGTAAAAACCAGTGATTTTGGAAAACTATTTAAGGTTCAATTATATTCTTTAAATTCTTGGGGCAAACCTTAGTAGACAAGATGATTTGAAGTAGACAAGAGAAGGAAATGTAAGAATGTAAATACTTACATTAATTGTTCACCCGGAGATGGGTAACAAATTGAGCTAAAGAAGTATGGTGGAAGACATTGTGAGGATGTGGAAAGTTATAGAGAAAGGTTGAAATTTGAATCTGGAATTGACCCTTTTCTGTCAGTTAGAACACCATCTTCTCCTAAGCAGTTTTCACTGAGGTGTCAAATGACATCCAAAAACAATCTTCAAAGCCCAATTTATATTGCAGGCAATGCTTTTTGTAAAATCTAGGATTAATATCTCTTTTGTTTAGGATTCCATTTACCATATCTCAGGAAATCACTTTTTAACATTGTCTAACTAACAGTGCAGATCATCCATGATGTCTTCTGGAATTTTAGCCTTTCTTGAGTAATTTGTCCTTGTGTGAAGAATTATAACACCATGATTTTTGATGGAGCTTTCATGTTTTCAATCATTATGTTATGGAGCTGTTTCTATCCCAGGATGCAGCTGTGTTACAGCATTGACAATTTTTTTACACAATAAAGGAATGAGTCAGCCATTATCTATGCATTATTTTTCTTGGGTGTAGAAGCATTACTTAAAATTTGTTATTGTGGTAACTATAAGGTTAGCACAGTGGCACTTTGTGATTCATTGTCACCTCAGGATACACTTTATTTACCATTTGAAATGGTGATTGTGTAATTAATTCAAGTAACATTAAATTAAGTACAAATAAGGTAACAATCCTAGATGCAGTAGCCACCTTAATAAGAATATTGAGCTTTTTGTGGGGATAGCAAATTAATTAATGGATGATATATGTTCCCAATGAGCCAGCTCTCTCATTTGCAATGTTGGAATAGCTGACATGGTCATGAACCTCTTGAGTTCAATCTCAGTCTTGATATCCTTTAAAACTTAAGCGGCCACTACCAATTGTTGGATAGTGCCTTTGTCCTCTTGCATACACTGCAAAGAATTTCAAGGTTTTATTATTTTTCGCTTGTGGTTATTTGCAATGAATACAAAAGTAACACTTGTCGATTCTAGTGTCTTTCAAACTCATTTGGTACAAAATTGCACTGCGGACTTCTAATTTTAGAGTTTTCAAAACAATACACACAAAATCACCTTCTACTGGTGCCATCTTGAATTAAATTCCTCCATTGCCCCTTCTGGAACCTTTCGCCCAGTGAAATTATGGGTATGTCAAGACCATGCTAAACTTTCTGATATATTAAACAAAATAGACGCTCTATCTCAGATTAGTTAGTTTATTATTTAAGTACTTCTCTCCACTGTCCAATTCTTCATTTACCTTATTGCGAAAGGTTTCATTCTACAGACTTGAAAAGTAGAGACAACATTTTTATTGATGATAAACAGGTTCACAAAATTTGTATGAATGCATCAATAGAAATAGAAATCGTTCTCTGTGGAAGGACTTCAGATGATTTGACACAGAATTTGACTGGAATTGTAGGTCATCAAACATTTTTGGCATTAAGAATATCACCATATGCTGCAAGACCAATGATGAGGATACTGAAACAAATAAATAAACAGGGTTGTGAATAATGTAAGTAGAATAACATATCAGATAAAATAGTGATAAGTTTATATTAGACTTAGGGGAGGTGAGGAGGGAGGTTGGGAAGGGGGAAATAGGGATGGAAGGGGAGGGAGGGGGAGAGGGAGGACATATAGCATATATGTGATTACTGTATAATATGTCCCCCTGTATATGTACCCACTATGCAACTTCCCACCCTTCGCTCTCCTCTCACCTTAACCTCCCACCCCTCCCTACACAAGGGAGTTGTCTCTCTATTCAAATTGCAGTCCAAGTATGCAACCAGGAATTCATTTAAAAAAGCTGCCAGGGAGATGTACCAAGAACATAAGTGGAATGGCTCAAAGACAAAAAACAAAATTTGAAGAAAATTGTCAACTTGTATTAATCTCTGTGACTCTCATTGATGAAGAGGGAGGGAGGGATTACTGGTTGCCTAATGAGACTGCGGTACATACATTCTCCTTTTTAATGCAAGAATAAAGAGAACTTTTTCTTTTCATTGCAGTAATCACACGTGACTTCACCAAAGATTATTTTGATCAGTCAAAGCTGCCTGTGACTTAGTTAAAGGATAACACCTTTTAATTGTTTGGATGTAAAATTTCTATGTACACACAATGTAGAAATGATAGCCATAATAAAAGTGCTTAAAAAAAGATTTTTTGATATAACAATTAATATAACTGGGAAACATTTAAGAGCCTGAGTTGAAATAAAGGCTGACCTTAACTAAGCAGATAGTTGCCCTTCGTTTAATCTTCTAGTGGAAATTCCATTAGCCTACAGCTACTGATGAATAATTTCCTGCAACATTTCCCATATAATATGCCATTGTCTAAGAAGAATTTAATAGAGAAAGTGAAATAATTTGTAATGTGATCATATTAATGGTTATTGCCTTAATCAGAACTACATTTGACTTAATGTATTCTGGAGATCATACCCCGGGATAAATAATTAATTTTTCACTTTTTCCCCAATCCTTACAGAAGTTACATAATAGAAACCCTCCTCTTCCCCCATCTTTTTTCTTCTCCCTTAAATGAGTATAAAAGAGCTACTGTTTCATTTGTTTCACCTGATGAATATGCTACTGCACTTAAACATACCTCACGTGACTTTATAATTGTGGTTCTATAAAAAGTTGCTAGTAATAAAATAATATATCCTTGTTTTGATTTCAAATTTGAGAAGGACACAATCTTTCATTAAGGCATTATTCCACCCTAAATTATTCTAGTAAATGTAAGAAAAAGGTGTTTGAAGTCTATCTCTACGGAAAAAAACCTAATGTATTATATTCATTCCAGAATTACATACCCCTCAATAATAACACCTAATAAAATATTTGTGTTCAATCCAAGTTTTCCTACATAATTGATGACCCTAAGTTTAAACTTAAATAAATAATCGGTTTCCTTTAGCAAATCTGCCTAATTCATCTGAAACCCATTAAAACTGCTGTCAGAAATTTAAATTAATTGCAGTGGAAACAGTAATTTGCATTAAGAGCATAATTGTTGGTCCTGAAAATGACTTGCTTAACAAGTAACTTTTCATATAACAAGGGATGAGCAGAGGGGAATTTCCAGAATGATTGCACACCTGCTACTTCAGTTAGTGTTTAGCACTCATTCCGCTAGCCTAATCGCTAGTGATCCAAACTTGTACACAGAATTAGTTGAATTAGAATTAAAGTTTAACAGGTTTGCAGTGATAAATTCCTGGAAAAAGGTCAATTCTCTCCAGAATGCCTACTGCATCGGAAACACCAAATGAGAATGTATAGAATCTATTAAATACCTAGGCATTACCTCACTCACAACCTTTCATAGGTGAAACCTTTTAGGAAAGGTAAATTGAAGTCTACAGCACTCCTGGAATTTATTACAAACTAACTACATGCTATATCATAATATTTATCCTATGCAACCAAAAATAAAAATCATTTAAGGCTTGTACTTGTAAAAAAGTTCAGTATTAATCATTTGCAATTGCTGGATAATGCTGCTTCTATTAATTCAAATCTATATTTTCTTGATTATTTAGGTCATCATAAGCTTAATGCTTCTTTTTCTGAGGAACTTCAATTCTAACATTAAAAAATTTAAATTGCTTAGCATTCGCCTTTTTAATTTTCCAAGAAACCTCACTCACCTTTTGTCAATTACTGTCATGTCCATCATCCCCAGCCTATTTATTTGGGATAGGCCTATGCTGAACCATGATTCTCGACTCCTCCCTCCACTCCATCTTCACTCTTGTTCCTTAATACCTACCATCCATTTATCACCAATCTGAAATAAATATTGCTTGAACATGTGATTGAACAATCTGATGTTATGTTAGGATGACTGATAAGTACTCAGGCAAACAAGGGGCAGGCATGGGAAAGGGATGTTGGATGGAATGAAGGGAGGGAGTCAAGAGTTGAAGAGAGGTTTACTCTAGAGTAAGATGTTGGGTTGTGTGTTTTTTTAAGAGAGATAAGAGAATTATTTGTGTCCATCCAAAACCTACCTTAACCAGTAGAGTACCTGCAATAATAAAATTCAAAAGCAATATAACTTATATTCCTAGCACTACTTTTTAACACAATTTGTACCCCAAGCAATAAAAATTATCTGCTGCAAGGTGTATTGCAGTCTCTAAATCAGTTCAATTAATTTTAAATTTTATAATATCATATATGAAAATGACTCTCCATCTATTGGAGGTGTACTAGATCCACTAGTGCTTGGATTATTTCAAAACCTTTCAAACACAGTATACATTTCGAATTTATTGTAGACACCAAATCAAAATAAAGATTTGTGTCTGCAAGGCTTCTCATCTATTCTTTCCACAATGAGTCAGTATTTTTGATGTATTTATTTTTCCTCTGTAATTTCCTTCATCATATCCTTTGCCCACTAATAAGAGTATGCCTAGGGTTGATTCTTCCCATAATATTCATACAGGCATAGTTACCGTTCCTTTTAATTCATTGAGTCAGTAGGTTTCTCATTTTTGTTTTATTTTCCTTAGTCATCTTAACCATAATTGTGCCTCAGCAGAAAACTTTCCAGAAAAATCGTAGTGAGATGTTACAAAATAGGTTACTGATGATCACCATTTTCAGGTCCCAATGAGTAATATATTTAAAAGACAGAAAATATTTCTGTTGACCAATACAATGAGAAAAACGTGTAAATATACTAAAAAATTAGTAAACCTGGTAATCTAGAATGCATAAAATAACTAGGTATTCTCTTATAAAATGAAAATGAAATTAATTTATTTGGATATTACAAAAGTGAAAAGCACATGGACCTTTTAATGACCAATTTCAGTGAACTTCTGCAGACCACAATTTTACTTCTCCACCAATTTATATAAGAATGAACATGATAAAAAAATTATACCTCTGCATTTAACAACAGACATAACTGTAATAGGTAATGCTTTCTTCATTAGCCTACAATAAATATATTATCTGAAGATTATAAAACCAACCATAGGAAGATGATTGCAGGTCATTCACAAGTCAATTTTGAAAGGCATTTCAAGGATTAAGTTCTTACAAACTTATGGAACATAAATTATGACACAAACACAATATTTTATCATAAAATACCCTATGAATGTAGATAGGGTCCTTTCCAAGCACTTTTATGGCTTTTTAACATACAATATGTTTTATATCTAAATCAACCTAAGTTAACTATAATTGGTCCTTAACTTCAAGTTTAAATTCAGAGCTTCTTGGCCATCTATGAAATATCCTTAACAAATGTAAGCATGAAGGGACTTATATGAAATCAAATTTAATATGAATAATGTTTAAGAAATTTTAACATTTTTGGATGGATGTTGTATACCATCAAGGTGATTGGGGTCATCAAAAGGCCAACTGTAGAATCAATTTGATTCAATAAATAAATATATATATATTGTTTGAAATACAAATGGACTGATGGTCAAATCTCAAAACAAACTAAAATGATAAATATTCCTACAAAAATGTACTCAAATAACATAATATTTGAAATTATTATCAGAATATTCAGACTTGAGTTATCACAAGGATAATATGAATAAATCATCACACTTCCATAAATCTTGCACATTGGACAGTACTTTTGAAAACAGAAAAACCACTTTATTCAGCACATAAAATACTCACGTTAATTGTCACATTATATTTCAAATATATATATATATATATATATATATATATATATATATATATATATATACATATATTAATCCATCACATATTACAGAAAATATTTTCCACAATACTGCAGTAAGACTATTGTTTTCAACAATTTTACATCATTGGGTCATAAATTTTGGCAGAAATAATAATCTCATTGAGTGGTTACTTTTTAATAAAAATGACATAAAATGGCACTTGTAAAACAGTAACAATGGCTTCAATCAACATATTTTAGAAAGCTATCCAACAGTTAATGCCTGTTAATGGATTATAAATAATAGGAAATCTAAAATTAAAGCAAAAATTACTAGAATTACCAAATGTCAATTGGCAAGCCCGAGTATTTTCTTATGTATTGTAAACAAAATATTATTAAAAATACCAAAATATGCTTATTTCACAATTTTTTCATACTCTCAAGAAATATATCAAGAAATGGAAAGGAATTACACTTATAATGCAAGACCACACAAATGATAATATCAGGTGTAAATAAACAGTCTTCATATCACAATTAGGAATTTATGTAAGTATGTGTGTATATACTTAAACTGTTAAGCTTAAAATAACAAAATTAAAGTAGTTTACTTAGTCATTGGTTTTCCATTTATAAAATGAAAAAATAAGCAAAATTCAATTTCAAGAAAAATTTTCCGTGTTTCCTTACCCCTTGACTGAGTAAATATCATAAGCACCAAAAGAATGGCATATGAAACAGATAATAAAAGTTGGGAGAAAGAAAACAATTCATATGGAAAAAGTATCAGCCTTAATTACCTATTCAACTCAAATCATAAATTCCAATTTAATTAGGGTACTTAACTTTCTTATGGTGCTTAAATTGCATGCTCAAAGGTGAGCTCAAATCATTGATCACCATAAAATTATATATATATATATACATATAGCATGCCAGTAAATTAGTTTTCACTAATGTTGTCTCAGATATTTGAGAAGTGTTTTTTGTTGGATATGAGCTATAAAACATTGCATGAACCACCGCAGATTCACACAAACTAAGTCTTTTAACAACATCACCTATAATAAAAAGGTTGATAAAACAGTCAACAAGCCCAAGATTTAAATTCTTCACAACTGGGCATCTGTGTGACATTCTTCTTTCAGTAGCACAGAGGTAACTTGTCACTCATTTGCATTCAATCAATGTGAGGGACAAGCTAACCATTCACTTGCTTTGTTTGGGTTAATAACATGTGCCCAAAGCACTAACCTACAACTAAATTGCCACCTTAAGGCAACTTGATACCAATCAATGTATCTGTTTCTGCATGTATTTATGTATACATATATACATTCATACATAATATATACTTTTAATTCACACTGGAGTCTCATGATCTGCTTCTTCAATTCTGCCCAAGCGCCAAGCATTAGGATCAGTTGCTGTAAAAGAAAAATACACATGTATTGAAGAGATACATTAAAGATTTTAAACTGTACAATGACATTCCTACATTCAGAATACCAATTTCAGGCAATGTAACACCACTACGTGTTGCTCCCAAACAATTTCAGTTATATTCGCCCTCCATTAATGTCTTTTGTAATCCTGTGTCAAAGCTAGGTAAAATATGTGATGATTGGTACATTAAATGACTAAAAGTTATCTCTATTCATGGATATATCATTTATAGGTGAATTCCTCCTATGTATCTAATGCATGATATAAAATTATTATGACTGACATAGTTAGTAATAACACAAAGAATTAAATTCAAAGTTTTGACAAACTGAATTTTGATAAAGAAGATACTAAAGTTGGTAGGTATGTCTACTATAAATACTACAGCATAAAAAGCAATCAATGTACCTTAATAAAAATTTAACAACAATCATATGCAAAATAATATAAAATATATATTTAAAACCTCATAACTTTAAACGTGAGCTATGTGAATAAACAAAAACAGGATAAGAAACATTACACTACACTAAATGCATTCCATTAATACATTCATCTGAAAGTAAAATCAAAATATGTTTTGTATTTTTCAGAATAAATTATCACAGTATTGAATAGATAACTAAAAAGTCCTGCTCACTTTACCCTCTTCCATGAAATATTATTAAATGAAAATCCATTCTAAAATCAAGAACCAAGGATACTGATAAGATCAATAAACAGCAAGCAGAATCAGTATATGGAGCATTCATTATTTTTGGTGTTCAAGTAGCCACGAAAATGAACATATCCTTTACTGTATGCCAATACTATGAGTGCATCTAAATAAATACATATAAAAGTAGGTACACATGTATCTATCCAATTGATATATTAACAAGCAACCATAATTAACTTTATGAGTTTTAACAAGAAAATAAGGTAAAAAATTAGATGTCCTATCATGCTCCAAACAATCAAACATTTCAACACAAATTTCCATTTGACTTACCACAGTAATAGTACCTAATCCTAGGCATACCTAGGCAAAAAGAAATTAGGTGTCCATGTAATAATCATCACTGTAATTATAAGCCGTATTGATGGAAAAAGCATTTTATTGTCAGCAGTAACCTCACACATTTCATTAGTTATGCCATTGACTTTTTTAAAACCATATACTTCAGGCTTTTTACAGCATAGTGTGTTGCACTAAATAAATTCACACACATGGCAAAAGTATGTACTCACTTCCACAAACTGACAAGTAAAGGAATGAATCAACAGTTTTAATGACAGAGTGGTCAGAATCACAAGTCACATTCCAAATTTCAACGACAAATATGCCAGGTCAACAAAAACACCCTCTGTGCCGACTAAAAAATAGTAACGGCATTATTGGGGGTCAGGAAGGCTTGATGGGAAGCAGAATGTTGAAGCGGCAAGGGAAGAAGCAGGAATTAATGAGCAGATCAAGGAGTGCACACACATACACACACACACGCGGGAATATGATTTGAGAAGGCAGGGAAATTCAAATGACAAACAAAACTCACCTGCCTCTACAACTGGGGCATAGCGACATCTGGAGTCTTTTATACACACTTAGAGAGAGGAGAGTGAGTGAGAGAGAGAGAGTAGCTTCTCTACAATTCGTGATCGCCACACATCCTACAAGAAGCCCACCTTCGTTCCACACCATCCCCCTCCCCCCTCTCATCTTCCTCCCCCATGCTCCCTCACTCTTTCTGCGCACGCTCTAACAAGGGTTCATGCTCACAGACAATTTCATCATGATCTAGAAAACACAACAAAGCAGAATAACAAACAAAAGTTCAGTTTACACATAAGCGTATCTCTTTTTTTTCTCTCAAACCGAGTCAATTAGTGCAGTAAATAACTAACATGGGTTGAAGTGATCCTTCCTACGAAAAGGAATAGGTACCTAGTGAGGTGAAAATAATAAACAAGCAGAGAGATCTTGAAACGTGGATTAATTGCAATGCCTGTTTTTTTGCATCAAAATCCATGATGCCAGGTGTCTTTTCTATTTTGATTCAGTGCAATGAAATCAAACTGCAGTGCTAAATTTTGCATGACACTTTTTGGAGAACAAAGCAAAAAGATGTGTGCATAGAACCAGACACAGTGTGGAGAGTGTTGCAGTTTACATGCT
The DNA here is from genome assembly GCF_022747635.1 of Hetaerina americana. NCBI lineage: Eukaryota > Metazoa > Arthropoda > Insecta > Odonata > Calopterygidae > Hetaerina > Hetaerina americana. The sequence continues at coordinate 32,299,108 of NW_027286069.1, forward strand.
TGAGGAAAGAAATGCCCAGCTAATATTTATTTCTAGACATTTAAGCCACTATACACTGAAATTTAATCCAGAAATGAAATCATAAATCGTACAGGTAATAGGTAATAAAATGTACAGTAAATGGGGTAGCTCAAATTCATAATTAGCAGTATTTCAAACATTTAATTCTCCTGCAACTATAGTGGAGCTGAAGGAATACTAAAAGGTGAGATTTAACAGCAAAAACAGTCAAACCAGTTAATAACTTACAATGATACAATGTTTGATTCAATGACAAGGTAACAGTATACCAAAATTAATTGTGAAAATAAAATCCCAGAATATTACTGTGCAAGTAGCATGCATCTAGTCCCAGAATGTTGGTCTCTCTACAATATATTCCAAAGTTAACGTGGCAAAAAGAAAAATTTATCAACAAGATAAGAGTTATTGAGAACATGGAGATATTGGCACTCCCTTAAACACAACAGGCAGCCCTATCAAACCATAAAATTACATACAGTATACCATTTCACAACATTCACCACTATCTAACTACACACCTATAGGTTTTTGCATTAACCTTCACCCATCTTAAATTATCAATGGAAAAAAGGATACCTGAATATTGAAAAGAATCACAAACAGGTACAATGTACAGGTATAATGCATTAAAAATATCTTTGTGACTGAGGAGGAAAGAGAAGAGTCTCTAAACAGCTTATGGAGAGCTACAAGGAATGAATAAGATGTGAGCTAGATGACAGAGAAATCATGTTCATCTCTGAATTCTGTGAACTTCAGTTCCTTATGTAAAGTATTGTTAAATGGGTTGAAAGTATTGTGAAAGTGCCTTTTTCATCCATTCTTTGGTAGTGAGTACACTCAAAGAGTTATTTTGAAGGGTCAGTCGCAGAGATATTTTAAATGAATTACAATTAATGCAATCCAATACTGATTATATTGAACCCAGCATATTAAAGAGGATTTTAACCTTCAATAATGCCCATGATCCTTCAGACTGAAATTACCCTTTCACCAGTACATACGTTCATAATCCTTTATAAAAACATTGCAGTATGAATTGTGACTTAATGTAAACCAGACTGAACTTTCCACTTCCAGTTAATGATAAAACTAACCAGTCTTTTGTTTTTTGTGCATGGAGTGCTTCACTTTGCACTTACAGTTTTTTCATAAATATATGGGCCATGAATTTTTAATGGGCCTCATTAAGTTTTCTTAAGACAACTGATAATGGAAGGTAATATAAAAATTGACACTAAGGACTTTTCAGAAGACAATTATGTCAAAGTGCTCAGCCTGATCATTCACAGCTTTCATTCCAGTTTACAATATCTTGTTGATGATGCAGATCATGTAAATTGGGTTTGGACCCAGCTTGCACATAAGTTTCAGTCAGAAACAACTCAAAGGTGAGTTCAACAAAACTTGAGTTTGTGCTCTCTGCTTGAGAACTTGACTTCAACAGAGTTAAAAAATTTCAATAACCTAAGTAACCCCGAATAGCCCATGCACTGCTGAATTCATAAAATATTGCTCAGGAATTTAAGGATATAGATATTGAAGTTGATAAAACATGCATGATGACAAGTGGACTTCCTTCATCACATAAACCCCTACTAATGGCAGGGGACAGTTAAAATTTGGGATGTTTCTTCAGATGAAATCCAGAGCAGGTTGCTTATGAAGAAACAGAGAACAATCAACAAAAAGAATTCATAAATGAAAGCATGGCTACAGTTATTAGAAGAAGCCAACCCATTTACCATCACAAAAAATTGGAAAATTGTCAGAGAATTGGACACATCAAGCGAGACTGTTACCAAAAGAAAGGAGTAGATGAGTAGATGCAGTCAATGGCACCCATTAAAGGATTCCAGTCTCAAGAGTCAAGCAAGAACAACAAGAGCAAGTAGAATGAGATAAATCTCCTGTAAATGTATGAGCATTCCTTACAGTGATAGGGATCTCAAATCATCAGTCTTAAGAAAATAAGATTAAGTGGTTTTCCCAACTCCTTGTCAGACAAACAGTAGAAACATTAGCTTCAGTGATGCAGTAGTGATGCATCTTTAAGTGTATGTACCTGCTGATTCAATGATAGTTGGGAGAATTGAGTTCTGTGAAGAACAAGTAACCTAATGACACTAAAGAAATAGAACAGGTGCATCATGCACCAGATATTGCTACCAATCTTGCATATGTTTCAGAAATGACCAACAAGTGCTGGAATTGTTGTTTGCCAAACATAAATAAATGTGAAATATTTCATGAGAGTGATTTCAAGAAGTCAAGTAATGTCCAGCTTGATGCCAACTGTGTGGAAGGTAAGTAAAAATAAAATTATCTGCCTGCAGTAAATCTGGGTACAAATTGTAATGGATGTTCCCAAGAAAAATGTAAGTAACATTTTGAATTCCTGTAACAAAGAAAAAGAGATGTTTCAGGCATGACATGGTGGAATATCATGATTGATTAAAAATTGGCGATTTTCCATAAAATAAGATTTATTACAACTGGTTTCAATGTAACTACATCATCACCAGGTAACAGTCATCACTCAGAGACTATATATGTATACAAAATAGCAAGTAAGGGGAGGGTAGTGGAAAAGCAGGGAGGAGGTGAAAGATGAAAGGCAGCATTCTGTTGCATAGCAGTCAGCAGCAGTATAAAGCAAAGCTGGACCTGATGGTTAGGTGTGAAACACAAATACAGGAGGTTGGCTATGAGCCCATTTAAAGAGGATGCAGTAGTAGTGAGGTGTGGTAAGCATCAAGACGAACATAACATGGAACAATGGGTAAGACAACAGTGTTCACTTTCACCTCTTTTGTTTAATATATCCAGATTGAATTAGCTGAAGTATCAAACTTGAAGATGATTGAAATGTCTGAAGAAAAAATAGATAATCTCTGTTCAACTTTTAATATGGTAATGCTGGACAAAAATGAACAGCTGACTTTCACCCTGAAGGAGATAAAGGCCACTCTCACATTCAGGCACACAAGCTCAACGAGCATAATTAAAGTGAAGACAAAAATTCTAGCGGTGAGTAGGCATGGCAAGCTGTATCAGCCAAGCACAAATGACTTCCAACTGTAAAAATATGTATCTGAAGGAATATTCAATCAGAACTTTGTGTGGAGCATGTTGCTGTATGGGAGCAAGATTTAAATAATTACAAGTGATGTAGAGAAAGAGGGCCAGGGGTTTGGATTTGCAGTGTTACTGAAGAATGTTTCAGATGCTTTGGGTAGAAAGAGAAGTGAAATAGAATCCTTGAAAAGAATAGTGGAAGAAACCACCCTCAAGGGCCATTATAAAGAAGAGGAGAGATATACAGATTAGACATGTTGGGAAATATTTCAAACTTTGAGAGTGTTGACATGGAATGTAGTATTTTTTATGTATGCAGTAGTATACTGTAGTATATATGATGCATGTCGTAGTATGAATGATAAGTTCATATGAAATATAAAAAGTACAGGCAATCCCCAGGGCAGCACAGATTACTTTGAAATTGTAATTATTAGTAGTAGTATTTAGGGGAGGCGACCGACAGCAACGGTCATTTGCACCATTAGGGACGGACAGGAAAGGATGAAAAGTGGAAAGATACCCGGCATAAGCATTAGTCTACTCTTTGCGAAAGGCGCCAAGCAGTCCCCAGCTTAACGTCCCATCCGACAGAAAGGGAGGGCACTGAAAGTGCCCTCCACAAAGAACCTCAAGTAGGGATGGAGATACCACTGAAAAATATTCGATGCCACCAGGATTTGAACCAGGGCCCTCTGGGTGGGGAGCCAGTACGATAGCCACCACACTATCTCAATCCCTGCTGTAGTTAGTTACTACTTACTTTTTATATCAAGCAATCATAATTAATGATTGAATTACTTTTCTAGTTCTCTAAGAAATCACTTTTGATCGTGTAAAGAAAAATTTTTAATTACTTTTTGTTTACATCTAGCGGGAAAATAGTAATCAAATAGCTTATTATTTTTTGATAAAATTACATACAAGAACTTAGATAAATCATGAAAAATTTAAACAAAGTACAATTATTAGTATATTTTTATAAGAAAAGGTAATTAAATCTTTCTCAAATCCAATTTATCACAATAATGTTTCAAACATAAATGCTTATTACATGATATAGATATACTACTCCTTTCTTTAACCTGATGTATTTGAATTACTGACAAATTCCCTCATTGATATTGTGGCTAAGAAAAATAAAAATGTGATCTTCAAATACTTGTTAGCCATAATATAATTCAGCAAAAATAATTATTAAAAGATTTTTCCCATTCTGTATGCATAACATATTCACTTTTCCTGTTTGACAAATTACCCATTAATTACCTTACACAATACATAAATTAAAGAGGAGGATTAAAACGTATAATAGGTACTCTGATTAGTTGAACTTCCAAATGAATTCGTGTAAGAGTCAACTCCTGCATGTATTTGTTCTTATTCTTTCTTCAGTGCATATATTGAAGGAAGTATGACCAAGATGTCCATAGGACCTTGTCTAACAATAGGTTAAATACAGGGTCTTTGAAGGTAGATATACAGTTATGTACCATTGCAAATCTAATATGCTGACTAAGAGAGAGTAGCGACACTAATATCCAAAAGAGTTAAATTTTTATGAAACCGTCCATATAATCAATGTCACATTCCAATGTGGGTAATTGTAGCTGATTACTCGGAAAAAAATCATTTTTAATCTGATTAAGTATCAATGATTAATGAAAAAATGGAATACTCAAATTTAATGTAACCTGATTATTCCATTTTCTGATGTTATCATATTGCATGTATTCAGATTAAAAATAATCAGATAATGATACCCTTTTTAAAACCTGATGATTTCATAGATTTGGCAATGCCATATGTCAATCAAGAAGATTAATAAAACAAATAGGAGATACAATTTTGAAAATAATTCTCTTCAAAATATCTTTAATTCTTATAAAAGATACAATTTATCTTTCAGAATACCAATATTTGCATGTATGTATAGCATATAACTTTACCACAGAATGGAGCTCTGGAAGAAGCTAGCCTACCAAGTAGAATCAGCAAAATCTAAAACAGCCATGGCTAATTGATGTAATAACACCTTTCAAGTTGAGTTGGTGGCTTAACACTCCTATGAGTCCATAAAGTTTTCCACAACAGATATTATCATTATACATCTGTGTGCACAGCATCATTATATTCACCTAAGTGCTAAATCAACAAAATAAACCAAACTCACAACATGCAAACTGAAATAACTTCTAATTATTATATGGAGACCTCTACTCATTTACAGCTTCAGGTAGACCAAGTGAGTCATCCTTTAACATTACCTTCTATTATTCTACTCTAACCACCTTAAAGGAAGAGTTTTAAAATATTGCCTATATTATTCTAATGCAGGGGTTACAAACACCACATTTCATGTCATTTGCACGCCAATTCACCTACCCACTCCCTACCAATAATATCGCACTGGTCTCAGTTCCATTAATGGCTTATTATTTGAAAAAACTGATGTTCCCCAGAGGTTAAGAAAAGTGTCCAAATAAGTACTTCGCATAATTACTTAGACCACTATCTTATTGGGTGGTACAAATATGGCCCACTGACTCCATCAAGGGAAATCCAGTGTCTTTGTAACAATGTAATTATAGTTTGAGTCAATACTTCATATGTACATGGGAAGGCCCAGAAGTACCCAGCCTGACCTAGAGATGGTGGTAGTTGTTTGAAAATATCACTGTATTAGAAAGCATACAATCTATAAAGCATATGTTTCAAGTTCAAAGACTACATTGTTTAGTATTTGTTTGGCAGCCATCAATAGTGAATGTTTTCAGTGAATTTGTGAAAATGGAGAAAATTGGTCATCGTTATGTGATACAATACTTTTATTTGAAAGGCCTCAGGCAAACCAATATAAAAGCTGAACTGTATTTTACTCTGAGTGAGTCTGCTCCTTCGTTTACAACAGTAAAATATTGGGTAGCAGAGTTTAAATGAGGCTGTATGAGCTGTCAAGATAAGCATCACATTGGTCGACCAAACAAGGTGACGACTTCAGAAACGGTGGAGAAAAACCACAAAGTGATACTGGATGATGGTCAACTGAAAGTGCACAAGCTAGCAGATATAGCAGGCATTTCAAAAAGTGCAGTATATCGCATATTAACTAAAAATTTGGACATGAGAAAGCTGTGCAAGATGGGTGCCGCATTTGTTCACACTCAAGCAAAACCAGTGTCATGAAGATGTTTAAAATGAGTGTTTAGCAAAGTTTCACAGCAACAAAGCAGAATTGTTGCACCTATTCATAATCATGGATGAAACATGGGTCCATTACTTCACGCCCAAGACAAATGAACAATCAAAACAATCAATTGAAAGGGAGAACCGACTCCAAAGAAGGTGAAGACTGGTCATCTGCAGGCAAGGTCATGGCATCGGTTTTTGGGATTCGCATGGGATAATTTTCATTGACTATCTTGAAAAAGGAAAAACTATCAACAGCGAGTATTATGCAAACTTATTGCAACATTTGAGTGAATAATTCAAGCAAAAGCGGCTGCATTTGGATAAGAAGAAAGTGTTATTTCACCAAGACAATGCACCAGCTCACAAATTCGTTGTTGAAATGGCCAAAATTCATGAATTAAAGTTTCAATTGCTACGTCATGTACCCTACTTGCCAGATTTAGACCCTTCAGGTTATTTTATGTTAGCAAACTTGAAAAAATGGCTCGGTGGTCAGAGACTTTCCAACTGTGAAGAAGTGATGTCGGCAGTTAATGACTATTTTGAGGAGCAAGAGAGTTCTAATTATAAAAAGGGTATCAAACTTATTGAACATCGCTGGGAAAAGTGTATAGAGCTGAAAGGAGATTATATTGAAAAATTAATATATTTTTTCTAAAATTTTTGTGTTTCCTTTATTGGGTTGGGTACTTTTGGGATTGCCCTCATATATCCTCTATGCCACAACCTAGCCTAGCCCTTAGCTTCCCAAACGTCATATCTTGTCTCCTACATTCCAAAATGTTTGATTCATCTATGCCATACTGCAATAGCGAAGCACTATCCAAAATTGAAAAGGAAATTGAATTTTTTCAATATATTAAGATAGATTGAGATTAAACAACAGATATTTAGGGAACAGTGAAGGGTAAAAAGAGAAGATAGAGAAGAAGAAAAAAATGTTAAATCATAGATAGAGAGGAGGATGTAAGGAGATGAAGCAACAGGTTTTGGTCAAGAGTGGATGGAAACAGTAGGGGTGCAGATGGCCACTCAATTTGCAGAACACCTTTTGGTGATGGTAACTATGACATTATCATTCAAGAAAATCCATCATAAATGTAAAACTTAGTGCATGCAAATACAATCAAAGTTTAAAATTTTCATAAAAAATGAAAATTCTTCCAAGTGCACTAATATTTTTCCTTTGCTCAGCTTTAATACTTTTAAGCCTATTTATCTTATTTAATTGAACATTGAGTTTCTTAAAGTAATGTAATCATGGAATGGTAAGATAGTTTTCACTGCAGTGCATTAGGTCAACAGTGCAAAGACAATTGTTCAGGATTTTCTGAAAGTTAGACCATATATGTATGATGTGATTCCTTAAGGTTGGTAGTTGTGCCTTGGCGTAAAATTGATTTAAGTTTTTTAAGAAAACTTGTTCCTACCATTTTATTGACAGATAATATTGGTTGCCATATTAGTGCAAGAGTAATCTGTCTTCTCCAAACTTTCTGAGACAGGTAAATCAGTTCCATCACTCTAAAGTTTCCTGTAGGATCAATTAAACAATTTTTTAGCACCAAAGGAATGTAACTTAGTGAAGAAATACATCACATTTTCTTTCCTCAATTAGATCCATAACTGTACAAATCATAATAGATTTAAAAAGACGTAAAGAGTTTAATTCTTGTGAGATTTTTTGTGCATACAAATGGTGTATGATGCATGCCCATGATTACTTTTTGTTTGATGAACTCCAAAATGAATCACACATGAGGATTCTCAGAAATTAGCCAAATTTCAACAATAGGATGGTAGGAGATGACTTATCATTTTAAAAATTAGAAATACTTTTAACCACTACCATATTCAACTTGACTAAGAAACTAATTTTGAATAAATAGAAAGAAAATAAAAGAATAATTAGTGATGCTTAACAGTGAAATGCCAATACTCACTGACAATAAAGTCAATCTGACTTGACCAGACATTGTTGATATAACAAGGTAGCTATAATGAAATGGTTTACTAAGAAAACAGATATATCAAGTTTATTTTAAGACCAGCATACGGCTGAGTGTGCTGAAAATCTCACTAGCATGAGAGAACCATGTGAATACAAAATCCTTCATTTAAATTCAACTGAATTTAATGATTACTTTACTTTATGAAGAATTCCACATGTATGGAAAGGGAAGGTAGTATTTATCCAAACTGGCAACAGTCACAATCCAAGAAACATGCAAAAGACCAAAACTGGTAATTTTTTATTAGCTTCTCTTTCTTCTCTCCAGAAGTGTTCATGCTTCTTACTTCCTGGTTAGTGGAATGCTATTCATGTAAAATGCCAATGAAACACTTTGGAAATAATCAAGTATTGTTTATTAGTAAGAATGTGAATGATAGAGCTTGTTATTCATATACTTTTGAAAAAGGGTGGTTTGTATTTATTGCACTAATTTGAACAATAATCCATTTAATTATTTCAGGAAATACAACAATAAGGATACAGAGCATGAAGATACAATCATCCAATTACTAAACATTGAGAATAAACTGGCAAGCATTTATGCATATGTAACATATACACCACATGACCATAATAGGATGAGTGAGGCAGCCACCCATTTAAAAGATGAAAGGATGAGATCTATGACAAATGATACTACCACATATTAAAAGTCTGGCATTATACATATATTACTCAAAAAATTTTCAGTGACCACTGTCCCCAGAGTTAACAATGATAAGTAGGTACTGCATACTCACCCACAGCTAATAGCATCACCGGTGAATTGGATAGTCATTAAAAGCAGCAGGAAAGGTATTAGGTAGCTAAAAAGTGGAAAGCAGGAGATACATTTAAAAAAAACACAGTATAACATACCTTGAAGCTGGCGATTGATCAAAGCAGTAATTCCTGGGCCATCTCCAGCTTTCTTAACTATAAGCATTGGCTTATCTTCCCCATCCTCCAGGCTATTCGGCAGGTGCCCATTGTTACTGGCAGCCATTGTTTCACTGACCTGCCATAGTATGTGTGGAGAGAAATGAGATGAACCATTTGCTCATGAGTCCATCACACTTAAGCTAGCAAAGAAGTGTGTGGTGCAAAAATTAGAAGCCTTTCTTAAATTAAAATTTAGGGTAAATATTTTCTAATGTAGTTACTGGCTAAAATACATGGTGCCATACATGATTCTACTTGGCCTATGTTTAAGACTTAGTAAGAAAATGATTTCTAGGTTAATCACAGGCCACTCTAAGGCCCAATAGGAATGAATGCCTTACTAAAAGCTAATGTGCAAACATAGGAGCAATTCACGCTCAAACCAGAACTGAAACAAAACAAAGATGTTATGATTAATCCAATGCCATGAATTTGAATGGAAAAATATGGAATAGGTTGGAAAAAATCATGAAAAGAATATTTAGGAAAAACCAATCAAAAGATACTTTCTTGGGCTGACCATAAATAATGATGCTTAAATGGCAACAGAATTTTGTATATTCTCATTTCCACTCCTATCTGGTTCAACCCATGGAAGATTCATAAATATAGTTAAAATACACAGTGATACTATATATTTTGAACAGCTCAAATTATTTTAGCAATGAAACATTCATTTATTAATAGTACTGTTCATGAATGCACCAAAATTATAAATAACTTTTTTCAGCATTAGCAGAAGTAGAGTGCTGGTTGATCCTTTTTTCAGCATACATAAAGTCATAAAAAGCAATCCAAGACATACCTAAAAATATCACTTAATTGGTTGCCCAAAGCATTGTATGTTCAACATAACTCTATCTTAAACCCCTCATATCAGGAAATTCATGGCCCTATTTTAGCAGTCACAAAATATAGTACATGTATTTATATTCTCTGAGGTACCAATATTTATCATCTATCTGTCACATGCTATCAACAACAGACAATTTATCACTTAAGGTTAAAATATTCCAAACAAGTATGAAAATGGATGGTTGTAGAGTTCTTGTCAATCCTGTTTGCCGAAATATTGTAAATGAGATTCCCCCTACTTTTTAAATCTTAAAATAACTGTCTCAAAGTCTGAGGATATAATACATTTTATCATTTAGGTGAGTACTAATCTGATATCAGGGGGATTACATTCAGAGATGCATCATTATAAATAATTTGCTTTAAAGCAGTAATAAAACTACCTGGATCACTAATGCATGCATTTTCCTAATTCTGTCAGAAAATTTTCACTTGGTAAGTTAAAAAAATATGTAATTTGAATAAAATTTAACTCTGGAAAAGGTAGCCAAAATGCATGGTTGTGCGGTGTAATCAATTAACATTTGAATATCCTGCATTCCTTTTATTTCTTCTTCCTCTTAATCTCATCTTCTTCCTTCCACATTTACACCACTTTCCCTACTCCTTTAACTACTTGAGTGACATTTGCGGAGTTGAGAGTACATCAGCTCTAATGTGGAAGTATAAAAGTTAATCCTGAAAATATTTCGAATATTATTACATTTTTAATTTTTGTTTATAACATGACCTTTCAAAAGAATTATTTCCCACAGTGAGATTTGGTGAGCCATTTTTATCAAAGTCAGTAGGTAAAAGCCACCTGTCAATCATTTCAATCATTAATTAAATCAATGGCATCTAGGAAATGGAAATATTAAATCATTTTCATTAAGAATGCTGGCCAAGATGGTGTAGGTATTGTGGAAACGCATGCATTTAATTTGAAATACGTGGGTGATTATCGCTATGGAATAGTACTAAGTTACATTTAATGATAGGCATGGTAAAGTTAATGCTTCCAGAATTAGTTGAAGGGAATAAAAATGGTTAGCAAAAGCACAAAATTATTTTCAGCCTTCTCTCTCAGTAACTGATGATAGGGGGTCTACAGAGTATCAACCAATCAATTGAGTGGCCAATTTACTATAAATGTTCTTAAATAATTGCTTTCAACTTCAATTGAAGAATCAATTAAGTCAACAGTTTCATTTCTAAAGTTTTGGAAACTTGCACCAGCCACTATACCAATCTAATAACATCCAATCGATAATCAGTATTATCTCAGGTTTTCAACAGTAGTTAGTTTTAAGTCAGCTACACACATAGGAGTCAGCAGGCAAACTTTCCTTAGAATATATAAATATAATTTGGCAACCTATAAGTCTCCATTTCATTCCTATTCCACAAGCCACAATTTTTAACATAGAAAAGAACCTGCTTATATCCCAGCTATTACTTGCTTTAGAAAAATTTCATTTCCACCAGCTCATCATTAAAATTTGATAATATCATTAGATGATCCAGAAACTACATACTAACAATGAATCTACGTTATGCTCTTAATTGCTGATTATTTTAAGATTAAGAATATTTCCATGAAATTCTACATTCTTAAGGCCTTTTTGATTGTCTAAATAATATTATTACCTATAACATGTAAACAGACATTCCAACTGGTTCACATTAAAAAAATTGAGTCATATTAAAGAAAGAAATTATGAACTGACTAACTAGAGTTTAAATATTCAGAAAAAACTTGTAAAACAAAAATTTTTCGTGATTTTAAGTTAATGGAAAGAAAAAATGCAGCTTTGTTAATTCCTCTTATTTTCACTTCCTCTCTATGAAAAATAGACCCATATTCCCTCCTGCAAACCTGCAAGGTAAGTTTCAGCAGATGAGGGAAAGGCAATCAGGTGAAGTATGAAAATTTGAAAGTCGTTAAACTCTCTGCCATACTCCTATGAACATTAAATGGATTTATTTGGTAATGGTGTCTATATGTCATAATTCCATTATACGCCTTTCATCATTCTAAGCAAGATTATAAACATCATATAAGATGTAAAATGATCAATTACTTTCCTATATTTCCCAAGGGAAAAAATAAATCTGTATTTTTAGTTATCTGTATATTCAGAAATTTTAAATTTAAATTCCAAGAATTAGAAACAATGACACTGTCAAAAAGAGTATTAGCCATAAATTTCAAAATCTGGCTTAGTTTTCCGAATGTTACAATTTGTATGACTATTAAGTATGTTCTGCATCCCTCCATATCCAAAGCATGCTAATTTTGGAAAAGATTATAAAACATTTTAAAAGCTCTTTAATATGTGAATACATGGCACACAGTTAGTGAAAAAACCTTGTTTCCCATAATATAGAGAAGACATAAATTCTACAGAATCAAAACTTACTTGAGCACTACTTTGACACCTAAAACGAGATTGATCAAAATCAGTTAATTTTTCCCTGAGATTATTTGGTCAGAGATTTTTTTTAATTTATGAATTATATTGTCTTTACAATAAATGCTGGTGGTGCTCAAAACAATCATCTAATATTCTTAATGTAGGCCATAATATGTCTATTACTGTCGTGGTTAAAAATTAATAATGTTGATTCATCAGTGTTGTGATGCCTTTAACTGCATTTATCAGATGTCGTGGGGCATCCATATTTTATATCAAATTTGACAAAGCATTTAAAAGTATAACATAGGAGCAAAAGAGGTAATTGGAAGGATGTCACTTTGAGAGCACTGAAATCTTGCCAGGTAACACTCAAAACAATCCAATGAAATACACCATATTTTAAGTCCAGCTTATGTAGAAATCAATGGTCGCCTGCTCCTACAATAGCTTAACTGATATTTTATTGGTTCAATTGAAAAAAATTATTGAGTAAACCTCATTATTAGAGGGGGAATGGAAATTTTGTAATAAAATATGACCTAATGGAAATAGAAACCAGGAAAGGCTATTAAAAATGCGATATTCAGCATTATCCTTACATATGATGTACTATTGAAATAGAATTTTACTCACTCGTAATTTGTTGCCACCTTGGCTAAATTACCAGATGGTGTCAAAAATTCATTAAAATATATTCCTCAGTTAGGCAAAAACGTGATGGTGATATTTCTCAAAGTTAGTACATAGTTAGATATGTGATTGCTCCACACTGAAGAACTCACAAAAGTAAAGAATCAGCCTTATGTGTGCAGTACAATCATAAATAAGCAATTTTTTGCTATTCTACTGGTGAATGGTAAAAAGTAGAGGTTTGGGAATATAAATATGCTTTCACTGATGTATTACCATTATCTTTCTTGCAACCCAGGATCTTCAGGAATCTAGTATCACCATTTGTGAGGGAGGGATATATGACAAAAGGCTCTGGAAGAAATTCTTGGACTAATGGGCATATTATTTCATACTCGTATTATTCTACTTAAATACATTCCGGCACTTCTTGCAGGTTACCACTGAAACTAATATAACTTACCACTTATCAAGCAGTATGAATAAGTTGTTGGAACCCCAAATATCCCATACTGAAAAACTATTTAATCAATGCAATCTTTAAAGGTAATAGAGGTAAAAACATTTTAGAATGAAAGTAAAAGATACCTAATATTTTGGTGTCTCAGCTACATATTTGCATTTTGAAGCATGATCAGCTACCAATTGGCTAAACTCGCAACAGTTTAATTCAAAAATTGTAATTTTTTGCATATTTACATTATATAACAAGAGATGTAAGAGCATATTCATCATGTCCATAGAAAACCTAACTATCACTTACATAAAAATATAATCTTTGAAATTTTTTCAGTTAATATTGTGCTTGTATTTGTAGATGTATTCACCATTTATAAGGGATAAACATACATTCTGAGGGACCTTGCATTCAATAATTATTGTACAGCAAAACAAAGCCATGCTCAATTTGATAACCAATGCTGAAGTACATAGGTACAGCACAAGAGGGTTTAATGAGTTGAGGATAACTGCTCATACCTCGGCTGTTTGCTAAGAACATTTTTTATGGTACTGTATTATTCCTGAAAGAATTACCTAGAAAACTAAGGGAAATAGGCAATTTGCTGTCATTTAAATCTTAACTATATCAGTTTCTGAGCGAACATCAATTACATACTGTGAATGAATTTATGTCTCTCTCTGTTGATAAATAATTTTATTCTTATGCATGCTGTTACTGCTAATATTTATTGCTTTCTTTTTTATTTATGACTATCACTTGTATTCAAACTCCAACTCCATTTGTGTCTATCTGGAATATTTGTAAGCAATGTGACGTGTTCCATACATGTCTTTTAGGAACCAATAAACATCAATCAATCAATTATCCATATATATGTACAGATCAGAAAATTGAAGTCGCTATGATGTAGAAGAAAAACAGTACCTATGGCCGAAAAGCATGATTTCACAACAGATCTGCATTCATCATAGTTTAGACTGTCAATGTTTATAAATGGAAAATACCAATATTATGAAATCTCTAGACAATGAATCCAAAAATAAGCTGTAAGTAAAATTTGTCATTTAAAAGTAACTGGAATTTAGAATCATTCAGATGTCATTTAGAATCACGGAAATAACTGAGAGAATAAGATTTAACATTGGACTGAAATTACATATTAAAAATGTTTAATGAGATGGGTTTACACTTAAGGTATGGATATATCAAGCTCAAGTAGGGTCCACTATTAATATATTCTGACACTCACTGATAAATAAAATTAAAGATAAATACATGCTACAGTCAAAATATCTGGGGTAACCACTTTTCAAACCGATATGCAAATATTAACGTGATAGCAGCAGCTCAGTAAATCCTAGCCAAATACCCAATATTTCTTTCTCATTCTCCATTGGTTTCATGTGGTTTGTGTGTTTATGGCCACACACCATTGAATGGCTAGCCAAGTATGCATGTAAGTGTTGACTTGCTGAATGTTGAGATATACTGTGAATCTATAGATATTCCCTCAAGCAAATAGTTTATTAGGGCCTCAAGAATTTCAGGATTTTTCTGTTGTGTTTCATCCTTGCAGAGCTTGAGAGGCACTTTTGAATGTCTATATCAGAAAAGCAGTTCAGCTACGATAATCTGGCTCCTTTTCTTTAACCACACTCATTTCTCATCTGCCTTGTTGTTAAAGATGCAAATTTAAGGAAGGAATGAGAGATTTAAACAACGCAATATATCTGGCAATTTTATCAATAATTCTGTCCAATGTCTTATTTCTAAGAGGTTTTCCTTCAGTAAATAATTTCAGAGAACAAATAGCTAGCTGGTGATTATGACCTGCAATATCTCATACTGGAAAAGCTATGATTGGGTAGCAAACAATGGACCCTACTTGAAAGTGTATAAAAAATATGTACATAAAATGCAGTATTAGAAAGAAAGATAAAGTTATCTCTTCCCTAGCCTTTAGCCGTTCTATCTCATTATCAAGTTAGCATACTATATGCTAATTGTTTTTACCAGAAAATTTTAATACTTATGCCAACTGCAACAGAGCCTCATTTGAAAATTATGCAAGTACATAAAAATAATTTGAGACAAATGATTCGAAAACAAATTGTGTCTCAGCTTGCCATGATAACAATATTTATTCTTATCCTCTGAATTCACTACCTGGAATGACAGTAAAATTGAAAACATCTTCTTAAGACTTTATTAGTGTCGTGGGTAATGCAGGTGAATAAAGAGGAATTATTCATTCGTACTAATCTCAATAGTTAAACTTATTGAATTATATAACTAAAATATTTTTATATGCTTCCTTCAAACAAATCCCTCATGGGCTTCTGATATTTCAATTTAAAACTCATAAAAATTGCCATTAAAAGTTTTCCACATGACTTATTAATATCTTGGAACTTAAAAAGTGAGTTACTCTCATTTTCATGAACACAACTATAGTCACAACTATAATAAAATATATTTCAATGATAACCATTCTGAAACATTTCTGTAAAACAATAATGGAAATCTTCCTTAAATGAAGTAATATTATGCAAAAAAAGTTGGATTCTTGCTTATAGTCCTGGCCATTATTTGTCTCACTGGGAGATTCAATCACAGCTCATAAATATGATTGATTACATGTATTAACCTTTCTAAGTGCCTTTTCAGAGAAATGATGCATTTAATGGTTCAGGAACAAAATTTATATTTTCACTTTCAATTCCTTTTGAAATCAGATCAATGCCCAGCAGCAATAAAAGAGCTACCAATAAGTAGTGCCTAATATGGTTAACCATTATGTAATTATTTTTTTCCACAGCTTTCAACTTTAAAAGCAATCATCCATCATCATTGACATTTTGAAGATGCCATTTTTTACTTCTCTTTTCACTGGGCATGGATATTTTTTCCCAGTAACTTAAAAAATCAAACAATTTTTCCTGAAATATTAAACTATTAAATAAAATTATCTAACTCCAAAACCAAAAGCATTAATACAGGGTTATATATAAAGTACATAGGGAAAAAGTAAATTGGAGACAAATGTAAACTGTACTGCCCTCTCAAATTCTAAGTCCTATTATCTAAAGAATGATGCATTCTAATTTATGCTTATGATACTTAATTATGGAAAATATAAATTATAGATTCTTTGATCATATAAATATGCCATTTAAAGCAACTAAATGGAGGGATGAATAAGACACAACAACATACTTCTTTTGATGCCAAGTCTGATCAACTTAACAATATGCCATTCAATACAATAGAAAATTAATGTAATTGATGTGAAGAGATATAATTTATACTAAGTGGAATATTTGCAAGTACTATTATAGCAACAAGTCAAGTTAAGTTGGATGTATCTATACAATGAGATGAATGAGAAATACCAATTAAGTAAATGATCTTGCTCAAACCTTTCCTGGATAAGATTTACACTCCATGTATAGGTATTCTCAAGGTAAGACAGACAGATGCTAAATTCGATTGGCACTCATGTGTCTCATCAAAGGTACTTGCCAAATGTGTTGATCAAAACATAACCAAGAATGTCCTGTATGAGGGTAATTACCTGCTTATTACCACCTACCTACTACAAACATTACCTACTTATATATATATATATATATATATATATATATATATATATATATATATATATATATATATATATATATGTATATATATATATGTATAAACTGCCTCAAAGTCATTAATCTCATAAAGGGTTATAAATATTTCACTTGTAGAATATGGTAGTTGTAGTTATTCTATTTTCACTCTTAACAAGAAAACGAATTATGAAGTCTCTAAATTTATCCACCATATAAATGGCTAATTTCCAAAAACATTAAAGGAGATTTTTTTAATTAAAAGGGATCAGATGCAAAGGCTTAAATTGACAACTTCCGGGAAAGAGTCAATATGACTAAAACAACACAACTTAAATGAAAAAAATTACAAATATTATTAAATTAATGTTATTTCTCTAGCATACAAATGTCACACATTAATGATAGCAGTAAGAAAAGAGTGAAGTCTGAGTTAATGACATTCAAACATTTTGCAACAGAGATCACATACTTTACAATACACATATGGAAGAGTAAAGTTAATTGCAGAAGACACAATAGGTGAGGGTGAGGAGAGAGTTAAAGAGAGATTTGAAAAAAACCCAGTGAAAGTACAACAAGTGAGTGTGGAAGAAAACGTTTCAAGACATGTGAAGGAAGAACTTTCTTGGTCATAACAGTGGCTCTAATTTTCTTCTCTTTCGCCGAGAGATGGACTTGAGAGAGTGAAAAACATAACATGTAACAGCATTAAATTACAGATGTGGGATTGAGATCCTCCACTGGCCAGCAGAAGCAGTGACATAAAAAAGAAATGTATCCTCATCACCATATAGCATGCCAAGACACAATCATGTTTATGGGCTTGAAGGAATTTATGATTCATTTTCTCAATAGAATTTTCTCTGAAGAGAGACCAATGAAGGCATATGCCACCATTTCAAGAGCATTAAATGGTATCCTTGGCTTTATTCACATTATCCAATATTTATGACGGCTGCCTTTTTGATTCTCAAGGCCAGTACTCAAAAATAATGATCCTGGTCAGCCCATAACTCAAAATAATAATGTTCCACATATTCTCCTTCTCACTCACAATTCTTGCAGTTACTTCTATGAATTAGATAGTAAAAATTGTGTTTTTCGGATGGTATAATATGTATGCTGAAAAGAAAAACTGATATCTAACATGGTATTAGGGATTCTTGTATTTTTTAATGGTACACTCACTACATTGGTCTCTTTTGGCATCTATCTGTCGTAAATGTTATCAAAAGTGTACTCTTCCTTTTTAAACATTATGTAAACCAAGAGCACCTGAAAATATTCAGCACAGTGGAAAGGGGCCTGGGTAATGGAAGTGCTTTATTATTCACCCCTATTCATGAAAATATTGGTTCATAATGAAAATGATACTACCATTATTCTCATCAACTGAGCCTGATAATCATCTGTTGCTGCACTTTCAAATGTGTAGCACACTTTCTAGCTAATCCAAGCACCATTGGGGCAAATCCCACCCACAGCATGGATATAATTTTTCCAACACACTGTGTAATGTAAGCTTCTCTGCACTTGTCAACGGAGAGGCATGACCTCAGCCATTTAAGACCCCAAGCACTAAATAAAGGATTCAAATATTAACACCCTATAGTTCTTTGAATTGGTAAGTCTCAGTCACAAATTTTTGCAATTAGAACCTTATAAATCAGAAGAGTGGGAGAACTACATGATAATGCAGGGAGTTACTGGACAATGAGAATAGATGAGGACACTATTGATGAGGATAAGGCATACAATTTTATTCAAAAAAGTTTTCTATTTGATTTCTATGTTGTGACTAAGTCTTATATTATACATCTAACATGTAATCTCCTTTTCATGATTGGGGTACTTTCTCTGTCATACATACACACATACATCAATATGAGTTCATGCATACATTTCTGTGTAGCCATTTTTAATGAGAATCTAAAATTGCAGACAATGAACATACTATAAATCAAATTATCTATACTGAAAGTGTAATTTTGCATAGATTTGAAAACCTCAGTTTATATCATTGGGTAGAAAAGCAAAACTTTTTTCAATTTATTTCTTCAATTACTTGATTTCTATTGATTTTTAAATGCAGCAAGAGGAAAATAAAGTAATGCAAGCGGACCAGATTTGAATTTCTAGTGCTGTCTTAGTTACACAAATTTGAGTGTGTGAAATTCATGAAAATGCAGCCTCTAAATATTTTTCAAAATAGCAAAAAACAATTCAGAGGTGCTCTTGTCCAGATGGTCATCAAATAACATAATGTTCCAATGAGAATGAGATGGCTATGTTGTATTAGAGCATTCTTTTTAGCTTATTCATCATGTTCAACGTGGAATGTAGGTGGTCAAAAAATGTGGCTTGCTATAACTTCCTTTCTTATTCTTTCTTGCACTTCTGCATTTCATTATCCACCTGATAATGCAAAGATTTCTGCTCATTCCCAATGGGAATATGTAGGGTTTAGCTACCTCAGAAGGAAAGAAGTAATAATTGAAGCGAGATAAGACTTGATAAGGAATCAATGGAGTTTCCACAAGCACTGTGCCACACCCCAACACCATCCCAAACATGCTGAACAATTTTCAGGCACTCCCTTACTCTGAATTAAAGAACAATAAATATCCTTCAAGCCACTCATCATTAGCCCGAAATATTACAGAAGTAGAAGATAAAGTAAGTCTGAAAGGTAACAGGAAAGAGATTTTGTGTGAGCACACTTAAAAGCAGAGAATCCTCACGTTGCCAATGCTTTAAGTATATGATAAGCAACTCCCAAATTTGAAATACTCAATAATCATTTGCTTTACCAGCAATGCT
Organism: Hetaerina americana; assembly: GCF_022747635.1. Taxonomy (NCBI): domain Eukaryota; kingdom Metazoa; phylum Arthropoda; class Insecta; order Odonata; family Calopterygidae; genus Hetaerina; species Hetaerina americana. Next base: position 32,319,121 of record NW_027286069.1, read on the forward strand.
CCTAGATGAGCTTGGAAATCAGAACAACATTTCGAATGATAGGTTACTTTTATTTGGCATTACAAATTATTGCTTAAGTATTTTCGTAAAGTGGGCAAAAAAATCTGAGGGTACATTAGAATTATGAATTTAACGAGCTCTAATTCCTATTTTTATTTAACCTGAACAAATATATCCGGGGGGTTTTCAAATATTGTTTTAAAGAATGTCATTAATTAATGAGGATAAGCACAAAATAGCCGAGTTAAGCTAAGAAATTTAAATACTATGATAAAAGATAAAAATCAAGAACACATGTCTTAGTAAAGTAATGAAATAATTCCAAGTACTTCGAAATAGGGAGCAACTTATCAAACTTCCAATATACATCTGCTGTTGGTAGTAGTAAGCAGGCAAGCAACACCACACACGTAAGCTACAATAAAATGAATAGGCACTAGGACCAGACCAATACTGCAAAATCCTCATCACAAGAAGAGCCAACTACAGGCATCTGAAAAAACAAGAAAAGGAGTAATGAAAGGATAACAGAAGTTTAATTATTATCTTGATTCAGTATGGCTTCATCTTCCTCAATTTCTCAAGACTTCTCTGACTTGAAGTACTTACAAAAATCAGAGATGACAAAGAGAAGTTCCAAATTTTATTTTAGGTGAATGTATAAAAAATCACCGATACTATATTGATGTAATATATATTCCAAATCAGCATTGCAGTTACTAAAATCACATGCTTTTTAGAATTCAAGCCAAGATCTAAGTAATTATAGGCTCAAACAATTAATTTTAATGCCAAACTTATTAAAGCCTAAAAATGCAATCTAATTCACAACACAACATTATTATAAACATAGCCACAAAGTGACCTGTATCTTACTTTTCAATGAGTTTGTAACCAAGTCAAAACAATCATTTTGAGTCATAAAATTCTGCCTGCATTAAAAATGGTTAAATGATTATTCATTAAAAAGAAGGTAATTTCTGGCTCATTAATAAGGTGATAATAAATACCCAAGAAAGTGGAATAGATTGAGATCCAGTAAAAATTAACAAGTCAACTAGCAATAGTGAGAAACATGTAAGGTGATGATTGTATATCTAAAAATAAAAAACTGCATTGTAATTGAAAGTGTCAAGTTGCTAAGAACTGCTAAAAAACAGATATTTGATTTTTTTTAATTAATCAGTTCTATTAATGTGAAATTTACCATACTATATTTCAATAACAAACTACTCACAGAATACATTGCCAATATACTGATATGCAAACAGTTCCCTGAATGATCTCAATTGGTATGTTCTTCTTAGTCTTTCAATGTGGTAATTTCAAATGTTTCTTTTGAAACCCTCAGAATAAAAAGTGCCTTTATTCATTTAATGAATAATTCCCATTTTAACCTAAATCATTGCTATAAATCAAAGACATTAATAGTTTACTTAATTGTAATACAACAGTTTTTTGCATTCTAAGTTAAGCTTTTATTTCGCATCATACAAAATAGGCTTGCTTAAACAGAGTGAATGTAAGAATCCTTATGAATATCAATATGAAATTGATTAATAAATAATCAATGTTCCTGGTATTATATCATTATTATCAAAAGATTTTTACTAAAAATGTTTAGTATTAAATCATTCCATAATATTTGTTTCTATCTATTAGTAATTGGTGAAGTTGATCAAACATAAGTGTTTATACATGATCACATTTAAGTGCTCTATAAAGCTACAAAAAGCAGCAACATTTCCCTACCAAATTAACAAGGAATTTATCTTATCTGTTTAAGATTCTAGATTCAATTGGTTTTATTCATTCATCATTCCAAAAGCCAAATTGCTAGAGGTATAAATGGGGTGGTCTGCCCTGGACAGCACTCTTTTGAGATTAAATTTTGGTGGAACTTCATTGGCCAAGGAACTGGGTTAAATTACCTCTAATGAAGTGAAAATGTAATTCCCATGGATGGAGGAAGGGGTGGCAAAGTTAGGGATCACCGCTCGTGGCACTAACTCTAGCTACACCACCAAGTATATGGTCACTTTTTATGCATTTTTAAAATCAATGTACAATATAATGCAACCTCTAGAATTAGATACAATAATTTATACTGACCAAAAAGGAACAAATTTTCCATATAAATCTTTCTTTTATCTTGCTTGCTGTGCAGTGGATAAGTTGGACTTTATGTACACAAATTTAGTAATTTGTGAAATATATTTCGCAGGAAAAATAGAAAGCTCTTATTTTAATTATGCATTTTTTTTAAAGGATTTAATAGAGATTAAAAAATAACGTTATGCCAAAACTATTAGTGACATTTGTTTCCAAAATGCTCTTAGCCACAAAATGATTAGCAACTATCCCACATTATGATATTTCATCATGATGCAATTTTAAACAGAATGACAGGAGGATACTATATAAATTTAATACATTGCTTTGGTGTTGTGAGGCTTGGTTTTCAGCTAAATATTAGTTAACTGTATTGTAATTGTATAATATTGACAACTTGAATGTAGAGAAATAATTATGAGGCTGGGATCAAGTTAAAAATCTAAACTGTGTGAAAATAGTTTTTCAAAGGTGGGAATGAGAAAAAAGAAGATGATAAAGTCATTAAAGAGCCATTTTGAGGTTACAAGTAAAGGAAAACTTAAAAATATGTGCTTCATTAGATAATTTAACTATTCCAGAGACACAAGGTTTTCAACATTCAATTTTTTTTAAACTGCTTTTCAATATGTATATCCACAGTAAATACATTTTTGATAGAAAGGAGCAAAATGTACTAGAAAATTGTGTGTAATTAATTTATCTATGACAATGTGAGTAAATCAGACCGTGAATACTAATCTTTAACTAGATTAGGTAAAACCTACAGAAAAAATGCTGATGGTCAAATCAGTCATTTAAATAAAATATGCCCACTTAATTCTAATGCATTTTTTTCCGACTCCAAATGTCTTTGCCATTTTTTATGAACATTAATAAGAATAACTTACTGATAATTAAAACTTGTAATTGAAATAATAATGTGTAATTTTATCACTGAAATTTGTATTGTTTTATCCGTGAAGGTAAAATAAAGAACTCAACCTAATGAGGGTGAGATCCATTTTTAGGAATTGTTATATAAGTTATTTAATAATGCAGAACCAAGCTAAATGAAAAGCACAAAATGACCTGTGTATTGCATTTTACATCCACGGAAAAATATCTCAAACAAGTCATGATGTAGCTTATGTCAACACCACAGCAAATATTTAAGCAAAATTCTCTTCTTTTGTATTTGTTACAAATAATTAAGCCATGACTAAACACTGATTGCCTAGCATTAAGAGAGTTACACGGTTGCAGCAGTGAGCAAAAAACATTTAAAGCATACTGTCACCATACAAACCGTGAGTGTGAATGGTAATTCATCAATCAACTTTTATTTCATGAGTGCTAGTCCAACCTACACTTCACAATTTAGTTTCTTTATTCCCACAGGTTGATTTAATTCCATTTTGAAACTAATAAATATGCCACACCGAGCACAACTTGAATTAATAATAAAAAACACAATGTGATTTACAACAAGCTGATGCATGGTGAGAGCAGTGAACAAGTGTGTACAAACTATCACCATTATGTGCAATGAATACTTCATTTTTTTAATACATTCCAGGAAGTGTAATTCTACAAAGGCCACACAACAGTTACAAAGTTAATATGCTTCAAAACAACTACATACTTTATTGGTGAAGGTTAAAAGCCATTTAGGCAACACTTCTTGAAATTTTGCAATATTATTTTCATCCACATAGTACCACAACCGAGGAGCAAAAGTCACTTTCAATTACTGCTCTGGAAAATTTTTTGACCCACCTCAAAACAAATCTCAAGTACTTCAACCAAAGCATGCATATTGGGGATTTTGGAGGTTTCACCATTTGGTACACATGCTGTTCATTAAAATTTTCCTAAGTCAAATTCCCATGCATACCTAACACCTACATATGACTAAACTATAATACGCAAAAATCTAACAAAAACAGCACTTTACACAGCATCATTTAATACAAATTTTCTAAATCTATTAAGTGCTACACCAACCATACAGAAAGAAGGAGTGAGAGTGACTCCAGAAATTTTTGAATGAAAAGATCCAGTAGCATCGGTAAAATCTTCAAACTCCCCATCAGCCTCTTTTTAAGAATCTAATGATCAATTTATATTACCATAATTTATGCACTCTTGCATATTTTTTAAACATGACTAATAAACAGTAAGACATTATATTAATGAACAATCTATTTAATTTTGCTTCACACTGCTGGAATAATTATTTGGATGGAATTAAATTTTAGATTCTCCAAGGTCTGCTAAAATGCTACACTCCTCGTATGCTTTAGATTAGTTTGGTCCTTGTTCATAAGCATAGGGTGGAAATAAGGAGAGAGAGGTTTAAAATGACCACAATTCACATGTCTTGCACAGTAAATTGTAGTCCATTTGATTTCCGCAAGCTTTCCTGATGATGCATAGCACATCTTGGTAGTGATGATGCTGAAGTCATGTTACAGAAGTGCTCATCCTCATTCAATTTTTAACAGCAAAGAATAGAACTGATGTTTCCAAAGAACTCAAACAAAGTGAAAGGCTTCAAAATAATTAGGTAACTTCCATCAACTCACTAGTAAGGGAGAAGAGTTCAATGCATTAAAATATAAATAAGGATTAAGGAAGAATAACTTCTAAGGAAACTTATTCCATGCAATCTTTTGTTAACCATAGATATGTTTTAAACAAATTCATTATGATGTGCCTGTGCAAGAAGTTACCTGCTAAAAAATATTATTCAATAAAATTTTCATAAATCCTGCATTTCAAGCAACTTCTTCACAATTCCATTCCTTCTTCACACAAGTATGCTCCTGTTCAAAATAACATTTTGGAAAAAAGACTTCTGGCCATTGACTTGTTTAACAAAAACTTGGAAAAGATGCTGGCAGTCAAAAACCTATCTACTCTGGAATTACCATTCAAATATCATAATGTATACAAAAAATCTTTCCTTGTTAATTCTGTTTAAAATGGGGTATTCCCAGTGTGAATGATTGGAGTGCCTCAAATTTAGAAGCCCTCCAATCATTTATGCAGAGGGTGATGAATACGGGGAATATGAAGGGAGTCAGTGGCTATGAGGATGAATCACTCCAAGGACCACCAATATGAATTCTATGATTACCTACAGATTTCTCATTCACTTTTAAATGATTTATCACAAGAATTGAAACATTAAATTTTGTCCTGAAGGATACAATATTGAAGTATTAATACACAATCAGATAAGTTTTCTCTTACTGGAATTTTTCTAGATCTCAGATAAGTTATGGAATTCAAATATCTTCTTAATCCCATGCACGCATCAGACCCACTTGATTGATGGATTCCACCATTTCCTATAAAATTATTCTTCATGATCACTTGGATATCATGTAACAAGAAAATTTAAGTAATAAATATATATGGCATTGATAAAATTTGCTGTTACTATTTTCACTTTTCAAAATTCATTTTCATGATATTTTTTGGAGATTTTATTTTATTTTTGCAAGAAAAACGTTACTTCAAGATTTGATGGTCGCACATTTTTTTAGCACAGTTTGATTCAAAAGTTCCAACAAAATTTCTAAAATATAAACGTAATATATTGGTAGGAACATTAATTTAACAGAATATTAACTCACATGCAAAACATCTGTTGTAGGAATAATAAGATAAAATTACAGCATGATTGGGCCAGCCCGTAGAAACCTAATGCACAATCATAAGTACGTGTGTTAAAAATGGTAAATACCCCATTTACCCCAAAGAAGTTCTGAATCATTTCACAAAACAATATTAAGAGAGGTGAGAAAAGTTTTTTGGGATGAGAGGCAACAAAGACATAATTCTATCTGCCATGCTTGTGTAATTCCCAAATCAAAAAATTTATTTTTTTCCCATACCCTTAAAATTAAAAATAGCAATTCCTGCCTTTTGCTGCTAGTTTCTACATCACCCTTTCTATTTATACATTTAAAGTAAACCAAGTTAACACATTTATATACATCAAGACCATTTTAACAAAATTTTGTCTAAAAATTAGCCATTGCACTTAGTTCAAACATTTTTTTTCAATCTTGAAACTTAGCTCATCAAAATGCCAACAGGGATTTTCAAACATTCTTGTGGTTTCCCTTAACCATGAGTGAACTAAAATGCTAACCAATAATATTTATGAGAAATAACTAAATAATTTCAGAGAAGAATAAAGTCTGTTTTATAGGAACATTGCATTCCGCTCATCAAACCTTAATAACAAAAACCATGACTAACAAACTGTTAAAGATTAGAACTGAATATAGTATGGAAGTCCAAAATAGCCCAATGTTCCCATATTTTCTTTCACATTTAGGCAGATTTTACATCAATCAGCTAAACTATGTACTTTAATGTGCATAAATATTTTTACAATTAACACTTTAAGAAATTCAATAGTGTATTTTTCAGCTAATTTTGGGAACTATTCAGATTATTCCCTCAGTTTAAATAAGGCAGTTATAAGCTCACAATTCTATTGACCCTCTTAACACCACTAACTGAAGTCTCCAATAATGGAATTCAAGGTAACATTGATTATCACTTATCAGTTAAGTTGCTGTTCAATTAAGTAGTGGAAATAATCCCATGAATTAAGATCACAATCGATGACATTTTTTTAATGATTTTAATCATCTATCCATCCCATTTATCCATAGGATCTTTTGACTAGAGAATATAAAGGTTCCCACAAATCTTTGGAAACCTAAATTGCTTAGAAAAATTAAATTTGAATACACTAAATTATGCTACTGATCTACATTATGTACCAGTAATGAAACCTATGACAATCCTTACTTTTATTAAAGAAACAGATGTTTAAAATATAAAACATTCATTGTACCAGGAATATAAAACATAATAAAACTGCCACATTTATGCATTAATGCATATAACATTATCCATGACATCAAACATTACTTGACAATCAACTATAATAACAAAGATTTATTGACAGTCATTTACATAAATATCATTTAATACCTATCATCTATAAGTCAAATCACTGATAAACATTCTAATGACGAGTTTCATATAAAGGTAGAGCTATATAAAAATCATGCAAGAGCATAATCAATTATATATCGAAGAAAAAGTGCAGACATTATATTAGCTTCACAACATTTTAAATCTGATAGAAACTGAACACCAGACTAAAAGCATATCCAAGAACTTGGATAAAAAAACAACTGAAAAATTAATGAGTGAGTGAAATCTTCCTACAGAAATAAGATTACCTAATTAACTTATATAAGATATAATATACGTCAATTCATTGCAGTATTAGGTAGAAAAAATTAAGCAGTAATTTAAAATACCTAATTATAATATTTTATTCTCCATGAAAATAAGGTAGGAACCTATTTAAAATTATAATGATTGATCCCTAATATATACCCTAAATTATAAAAAATGGATATTGGAAATAATGATATTACATAAACTAACATTCAAAATTTATAAATAGCTCCCACTGGCAAGTCTTATTCACTTAGTGACATTAAAATGAATAATTAGATACTACTGCGTAAGAAAAGTTGGGTAGCGTGTATAAATGTAATTGTATGTATTCATGTAATTAATAGGTTTATGCCAGAGAAATTTGTTAAAACAAGAAAACTTAATAAATCATACATGAACTATGGAGTAGTAGAATAAATTCACAATTTATACCAATGCCATATACACATAGAATTCATTAATGAATTAGAAACAACTGAGTTCCTAAACTAGCAGAAGCCGGAAGGTGGAATCCATTATCCTTGATTGAATAAAAATGATTTCCATAAAAGGGGAACTTATTCAAAAACACACTTAAGAAAATTGAGATTAATATTTAAGGCATTTATTCAGTCATCACACTCACACACACTGGAATACAAAATCAATCTTAATCATAATATATAGAATCCAAAGAGTCAAACACCACAATAGTTAATTTTAAAAATTTCATTTTCATCCACAGTGTAAATTAGATGTTCCCTTGACTCTCAATACCTGGCCACCTTCCAATATAATTCTAGTAATTCACTGTTGTTGTAAATGAAATATCACACAGAAGTAATCACTCATCAGGTGTTGAATATTATACAGTCTAAGGGTTAATTTCAATGGAAAGACAACTTGACCACATTACATGAGATTACTGGTATGTAATTTTTGTAACTACTCACTAAGAACATAATGTTTTGGACATCCAAATATTGGCTTTGGTTTATTACACAGGAAACCTCTTATCATGCAGGGAATTAAACTATAGATTCATACAAACTTCAATCTAGGGACTTATCTTCAATAAATAGATACAAATCAGCTGTCAAATGCTAGATGCATGGCATACTAATCCATCATACTTAACCGCACTGATCAGCTGAGGTATCATAAAAATCAATATTGAACAAAAGCTACTGAACTAATAGTAATGACAATTTCACTATAAATTAAAGTAGCTTTTCTTCTGCAACTAAATTATTTTATTTTAATGCTATTTCTGGACTGTGGGCCAACATTACAATAAGTTATGATTTTAAATTACTCTATCATGTTTTACTTTATTTTACTCTGTTGCTGCGAAACCATGAAGTCATCCACTTAATGTACATCAAATAAGCTGCAAAGCTTATAAATTTTTCAATCCATATCCCTGCATTATAATTGGTGCCTCCTGTATTTGTTCTTATAGAATATTGCCTTTCAACAAAACTGCAGTAAGCAAAGAGTAGGATATGCAAATAGTAGAGTATTTATTACAACAGGGGCCATCCATTAATTAAGCCATGCTCTACGGGATGGCAGCAGAAATTTGACACAGCTAGGTCTCCAGACATCTATATACAATACGACACCTTTTACACAAATAATGAACAACTTTATAATGATGGCACTAGTTCATGAAACCAAAAAGATAATTACAAATATGAAATCTCATAAATTCAATCAAGTCAAAAATAATTTTTCAGTTCTATGCATTAGCTAGAAAAATCAAAAATCAATGAATACTTTGTACACATGATCTAAGAAGATAGTCTTAACCAATAAAATTCTTACACCAAACGACATTTATATACATCAAAGAAAAAATTGGCCTAATGTGAAAATCTACAAAAGTATCAGAGAGAAATCTCTGCATTAAAGTCAAAACGAGACCCAGCCAGCACAGAGGTCAAAGAAGGAATATGGACAGGGGAGAGCAAGGATGCAAGTCCTATGTTTCACAAACACAATAGTGAGAAATTATTTGTATTTTTATTTTGAAATCATTTCAAATGCACAAATACTCTAAGTTAGCAGTTGGCAAGACTGACAGCATAGATTTTTGATATTCCAAACTTGTATTTGGGACACTTTTAGGCAGTAAAAAATTGATGTCTTGCAGTGTTACAATGAAGGTTTGTTTCCCTACAGTAATGTGTTACCTTAATATGTATCCATCAAGTGGTCAAGCATTTATCAGTACATTTGATTTATTTTCATTAGTGCATTTAGTTTGCATCGAATGTAGAGGCTTTAAGGTGAATATAAGAATGATTATTCAATTTAAATTATATAAGGCAGTTTGTGAAAACCTATGAGGAATTAGGAGATAGCAAAAAGCATTTAAGAGGATATGTCAGATATTCTCTCAAATAAGTACCATACACTTAACTTGTTTGTAAAATAACAAAATTACCCGAGAGCCTAAGATTATTTACTAAACTCTTTTTTGAAGATATGTTTCAGAAAGTAAACTTTGAATTAAAAAATTAATTGTCAATATTATTAAATGACAACCTGAAGAATTAATGAATGTTCCAATTCAAGTATTTAATTGAAAAATACAATTTTAATTTCATACATTTTTCAGGATATACAATACTTAAACATGTATATCCATTTCTGTACTATGTAACTGCACTGGTGATGAGTACAAAATAGAATTTGTTACGCATGATTTTGTTCAATTAATTTATGTTAATCCAAATATTGACTAAAAGAAGAGAATTAGTTGCCTATCAAAGAAATGGATTGCTGTTACTAGGTTATTTGTTTTAACTATCAATTAAAACATTGACTATGATATGTAAGAGATATCTCTGCATTAAAGGACGTGTCTCTTTGTTTCCTCTATATAATCTTATCCATATTTAAAAGCTTTCTGTTTTAAGGGATAAGTTTTCTATGGTCAATACATATATTATACAAAAAATTGAGTTCTACTGTGCTGGCTAGGAAAGATTCATAAAAAGTATAAGATTTGGAAAAATACAAAAATAAACCTACTGCATGACATAATTTATAAATGGCCCCCAGGATGCATAATGAATTGAGACTGAAAGAATGTGATACCTACTTCAGGCTTATTGCACTGTAAGAGTTTTAAGATTTACCATTATGTATAATTTTTCGATACAAGACAATATCTAATGATAGATTTATAAAATGTTTCTTTGAGCAATTGACAATTCTTGTTACACAACATATAATAGTATTGGAAGAATTTTTAAAATGACATTTAGGACAAATTATTTGCAGTATGTCACAAAGAATAAATAAGCAAGCAAATATTATAGGTCAATATAAAAATCTTCTTAAAAAAATAGCTTCTTTCTTGGGAATTATTTTATATTCCACGGTAATAAAATATTGCAAATAAAAATATAGAGCATTCATTAAATTAAAATTAAAAATCACAATATGTATTAGAATTGTGGGATGCAAGTCACTCATTATGGGGCTATCCAAGAGAATTCACACATAAAGCAGAGATCTTCAATATATCACACATATACTTAAGCAACAAAATTAATTCTCTTACGATTAATATTATAGTTTAAGGCCATGTGAATTTTTTACATGTAATTGGTGTTGCCTTTACATAATCTTTAGTTCATATATGATTTGGTTTTATGAAACATTATCAATGAAAGTATATTTAAATGAACAAAGAATATAACTATTCATGAAATGTTCAAGAATTGAGGTAAAATAATGATTTTGGTACTCTTGACTGAACATGACTGTTCCGTAGATACGTGAATTTTGGTCTAAATTGTTTCCCATTTGTAATAATACTGAATCCAGAGTAAACAGTCTAAGATCAACTCCTCCAGAAGTTATTTTCATTGAATATTCAACTTGATTAAAGTAAAATAACAAGAAACCATTATCATTGCCATTTGATAATTGTTATTGGGATACCATTATATAAAAGGCTTCAGTAACATTCTACTAACAGTAAAAGGACTTTAATGAGCACAATCTCATTTGCATAATCTTCACTTTATCAAAAACCTTCACCTGTTTGCCTTTATTTAACTTGAACTGAAATTCAGCAAGCAACTGTATACAATGAAATAATTTCATAGGCATTTATTTCAATTACCATTCTTTTGGTAATAGTGAAGATTAGAACTTGGAGGTAAAGCATAAATTTCATGGGAAGAATGAAAAGTACATTTTGGCACAACATCGACTATTATCTTATAATAGTAAATGAATTTGCTAACCAAAGACCTGAATTTTTTATGGCATTGAGTAGGCTACTATGAAGCTAGAGTAAAAAATAAATCAGATAGTACATTAAGCTTATAAAATGAAAGGCACTGCACTCAAATCAAATCATTCCATTCTTAGAGGAATGTTACTTAAACCTTTTACGTCCCAAAATTTTTTAATGTCGCATCTAATACCTGATTTTATTATTTTTCTTAAAATACTCTGAGAAACGTCAAATCTTTGATGAAGAATTATTCCTGTAGAGATGATTAAGACACAGGTGACAATTTATATGACTCAATCAAATGATTTTAGCATTAAGCTTGCAGCTAATACTTGGAAGTACACACTTCATCTTTCAGACAATAGACCAGTTTATCATACAACAGTTGTGTGATATAAATAACATTTTAAGAAGTGTTGCATATTTATTGTTTCGCACATTAAAATAGTCCCATTATTATATCAAATACTTTTACAAGACTAAATGAGATTATCTCAATTTCCATACAAAATGAGCTCAAGCCAACACCTGGCAACTCCCAAAGTTATTAAGCAAAAAAATTGGTGTGAACAGTTACAAGTTGCTCGATACCAATGTGATGTACACCCCAATAATGTCTCCACTTACAACAGCCATTTTTCGTCAAGCAACACCAGCACCCATTAACACAGCAAAGGGATTATGCCTGGCCTTTGACTGAAATGGTTACCAGCAAGTGGACCAAGACAGAAATTGTTGGTGTGCAGGGGCTAGGGACTGGGTATTGATGTGGGCCGGAGAGTTAGGCCAAGCAGTTGTTGCTTATGAGGACGGTGCACGTGCCAGGGGGAGGGGAAAGAGGGTGTACAGCTTGGGGGAGGTGTTAATAGTGTTAGGGGTTGGGGAGGTGGAGGCTGGGGTGCCACGGGGCCACGCCTCGGCCCGTCCCGTCCGGCTCACCTGCATCAGCTTCTTGACTACATCTCGACCCAATATGTGATCAAAAACAGCTTGCAGGAACTGATCAGTGATGATTGTGAGTTTAAGTTTGTCCCTATGCCAGATCAGCACTCGGGACTCCTCCATTGCCGTTATGGATACCTGAGAGATACAGAGAGGTTCATTTAGCTAATGCCCTCTAAGAAAGGATTTTGGATTTTTATATGGTTAGCTGAACTTTTATGGCTGCTATCCCCAAGTGTATTCAAATTTTAGTCCCAAAAATTAACTCTGGAATGATGCACCAATTTTTTATATCTTTGGAGGTATTCCATGAGAAAAAGACTCCCCCTATTGAAATGAACCAACAACAAAATTAGATATAAATTTAAATATGTTCCTGACTAAACACAACAAGCAAAGGTATTCTCAAGGTGTTTCTCTTAAAGAGGATCTTGATGGAACCAAAATAAGGGGTGGGAATCTTTGGTAAGACCAGAAATTTCCAAGAAGCATCCTAGAGGTATTTTTTCACTTTAATTTATGTTGAAACATTTTATACCATCGATGGCTAACACGAAAGCATCAGATTTTTATTAGTATTTATGTCAAGGTTCATAATTGTGTGGTGGAACTCAATTTCAATGTTGTTTATGAACAATGGGTGGTACATAACCTAGCAGCAGCAATGTTAACACAATTAGCTGAGATGACCTCAGTTTGAATATTACTACTGGGTATGGCAATATAAATTCCTTTCTTCAAATGCAAAACGCTTTCAAAAAAGGAAGTTATGTTGCCGCACCCTGTATAATTACTTTAAAAAGCAACAGGTAAGGATCAAAGACTGCATTTCCATAGGAAAGAATTTATTATTGTCGACTATTTGCACTAAATTGTAGTATCATCTGGACTGATGATGTTACAGTGTAGCATAACTAGTAGACAGCAATAAATTCTTTCCTCTGGAAACAGAGTCGGTAATTCTTTCTGGGTGCTTCACAAATGGATGTCCTCACAGCATCAGCCTCAAATACCTCTCAAATGTAATTACTTTATCTAGAATCAATGACAATCAAGGGAAAAAATCAGTTCCAGTGCAATGTACATTATTAACAATTACAGGGTGTATATTGAATAAGGTCTGAAGTATAGAGTAAGGACTGAAGTATAAATACTGAATTATTTGCCTATTCTCATGCACTACATATAGCAATTTTTGCAGCACTGTTTTGTAAAGCAATGCAATGAAGGACTAATATTTTTCTGAGAAATCATTAGAAACTGCTTACATTAATGATAATTTATGATCGTGCCTTGGTTATCAATTTGTGAAAATAATTGATTTCCATCATAATAAAAGATTCATGGCTGAACTGTAAGACATCAAGTGTATCCACCAGTATGGGGACAGTGGATTGACCTTGAAATAAAGATTTTCAGCAGCAAAATATGTGAGTTTCGCAGAGAATGAAAAAGCAAAGTCTTAATATTAAGACCAGGGTAAGCATTTGCAGTAGGGAAGATAAAGAAGGTAACCTCCAAGTAAGACTAGGGAAAGGTACACTGGAACAAGTGGAAGAGTTTTGCTATTTAGGCAGCAACACCAATACCATTAATACCGATAGCAGAAGCAAGACAGATAAGCTGACTACTCCAGAGAAACAAATACTAACTGGCATACAGAAATAGCATAGGCTATAGCAAGTAAGTCAGTCATTAAATCTTACATATGGAGTGTACTTTTCTACCAATTTAAGATAAAGACCATTGGGACAAAAGCAAAAGAAGGTTGGAGTCAATGGAAATTATGCTACCAAAGAGTGGAGAAAATAGAATGACAAATAAAAGTGCTTTGAAAAGCAGGTGAAGAGAGAACCTTATGAAGGGTATTCACGAGAATAAGATCAAAACCAATTGGACATATACTGAGGCGTGATGGCTTACAAAAGACCATTTTGAAGGAGACAGAGAGGGAAAGAGCTGCAGAGGAAGGCCATGGATGAACTTTGGGAAACAAGTAATGGAAAATGTCAGTGCAAGGAGGTATTAGAGAATAAATTGGTAGGAAACATGATAGCTTGGAGAGTTCCTACAAACAAATTCTTGGATTGATAAATCATCGTGATGATAATAAAAGGATAAAGCAACTCAATTTTCATACCTCATTAAAACGCAGATTTCAACACCATGTGTGATTATTAAGGATAAGGATGATGACACACTGTGCTGACACCATTGTCAGCGTATCAGGTATGAAAATTGACTTATTTGATTCCCTCTTTATTAAAATTACTTTCCATTATATCTATGATAAATTTTTGTACTCTATCTAGAACATATTTTGTCCAAGAAAATGTACAATCAAAGTGGTGGAACTTAAAATTAAGCCACAAAGGTTACTGTATCAATTCAATGGCAGCAAATTCAAAACGCACACATGATGATGACTAAAACTGAGCCATGATTAACATTTTATTTTAGAAAATGTCAAAACTTTGGGAATTTAAAAAACCCCGGCTGTTAATTTTTAATTTTCTTCATTATCATTCTTTATTCTATAGGTCTCCCATCAATTTTAAATTCATGATGATTGACATGAGTCTTTTTAAAAAATTGATGGAAGTCTGATTAAAATTTCAAGTGTGGGCCATTTTTAAGAGACTCCATTATGCTGTAAGACCATACTTTTCGTTAACAACTGATCTAGTATTGAGAACCCCCTTGACAATTATAAATGACAATGAAGGTAAAAGAAGGTACAATGTCTTTACTAAGGTATTGTATGCCATTAATTTCATTATTGAATCAATAAAATCATGCTAAAAATTCACACCTGTTATAACAGTTGTCTTGGCCATTTAAGCTGAACGGAACAAAGAATTCTAGCTACAATAAACTTCATACTGCACATTAACCTATTTGAAATTTCAGATAGGATTTTGGAAAATATATAGAATTTCTCAATTTCAACAAGATAATATCTTTTTCTTAATACAGGTCTAAATACAGCAAAAATGGCAGGGTATGGAAGTGTGCTTCTCCCCAGAGTACTTACTGAAGTGAAACTTATCATGATAAACATTAACAGTGATTAAATGTGGGGGAAACAATATAGAAAACAATGGTTGGAAAAAGTGTGCTAACATCTTGAGTATACCTAACTTTGCGTGATAAACATAACAGAAACTATAAGTAGTTGTGGCAGGGTCATGAAAAATAAAGTCATGAAAATTAAACACATTTAGTTCAAAATATAAAATTTGTTATTTGTGTAGTGATTGTATGACAGTATTTTTAAAAAATTATTACCATGAGAAATGTGAGGATTTCATTTCAAACATCTATTTTTAAGTTCTGATGAAGGTCCTCACCAACATGCATATTTCAAAATGAAAATAAAAAACTGGTAACTTCCTCTGCAAATTCAAAGCCTGATACAAATATTCTTTTACCAACATTAATCCACTACCATCTAGATTATATGGCCCCCCTAAACTACATAAAGTCAAAATCCCCATCCATACTGTGGTTTTAGATCCTGTGGCTCCAGCTTACATAGTGATGTACAGAATGAATTCCATTTTACTAAGTACAAGTAAATTTTCCCCAAAATATAGTATAAGTAACTTAAAGCTTCAGCTGATTCACTATCTTAACTTTCTCTCCTGAACAAGTTATACCAATATCCAGTGATGCTGTGAGCTTTTTCATGCCAGTGCCTGAAGAAAAAAACTTAAAAAAATAAAATATTTTATTGAAATCTTTAGTCAACCTAGTGCTTTCAATTATAACAATATCCCCCAATGAAAGTTTGCTGGAGGCAAAATTATTTTCTTTATCATAAAAAATTAAATTAATAGATGAATCGGACTAGTGGTCAATGGCTGAAAAAAGAAATGCAATAGCATAAAGGATCACACTTATTACAAGGAACACATACTACTTTACATACTCAATTTGAACTCCTTTTTCTTACTAAGAGATGAATCTGCATGCAAAAAATTATTTTTCAATTCATGAAATTGGCTAACCTTAATATTTCCCTTCAATTTTATAATTTTTGTTTATTCTGTATTTACCCTTACATTTCAAATGCCTAAAATAAGTAGAATTTATCTATGGATCTTGCCGGTCAATTATGGATTAACAAACCCTTAGTAGCATCTTTAATACATGAGCTATATTAAAATAACTACCAAGTACTTGAGGGAACCATTTCAATTTACTTTAAAAATTATTAGAAATCCATCCACTTTTAGAAATGTTGGTTCATCATCCTATTTTAAGAACTGAATATAAGATACATTTCTACGGTGAAATGTATGCCACTCATTTTCTAACTTCTAGTTTCCAACTTATTCTCAGTTTTCAATGAACCTGCCTTTCTTTCCTGATTTTTCTCCCAAATGTTTGGGAACTGATTAGGTATTTTTAAGGTATTTATTGGTATTAGGTATTTATTATCATATTTCAAAATTTAATACAGAATTCCTGTTTTTTTGATTAGCCCTTTTCCCCATATATTCCAGATATTTGAAGAAACTGACCTATTCTTGACTTTTCCCCAATTTCATCAATTGAGGAGCTACCACAGCAACACTGCTCAATCAGTTGTCATAATATTTGGGAAGCAAAATAGTAGGTAAAATTAATGACATAATTTCTCATTATTTCTTCAATCATCAATAATATCATTAATTTATATCAAACAACATGGTGCTTCCTGTCATACTTATAGCTTACTGTACATCATTGGTGCCATTATCCAAAATCCAAGCCAGAGAGAATATTTGACTTACACTATGACGAAGAAGAATTGGAACTGCCTTCAATCACAATCATCAGTAGGCATTTTAGGGAGGGCATTAGTCATGTCACTGAAAAAGGGGTTGACTGGTTGAGGGGTTGAAAAGGTGAGGCAGTAATTTCTGTAAAGCACTACATCTTCCCCTCAGTTCTGAAGAGGTAAGGTTAAGTTCCCCATCATGTCAGCTTGTCTTTGCTGAAATATCATTTTCAATTACACTTATTATATACTTTATCTTAAACCAAATTCTCTGTCGTGGCTCATCTCACTTATTTTAAGTGATCAGCAATAGTAGTGGTAGTGATCACAAGACAAAATGAGATGAAAGGTAAAACATTGTTAGCTACTCCCTTCATAAAAAAACAGATTTTAAATGCTGCATCATAATAAAGGTACACAGACAAAATTAACAAAATGATTTTCTTCAGCTTAAACGTTGGAATTCTAAAACAATTATGCCTAGGATCTAGTATATTCATAAAAAATATGCAGTGATCAGTTGCTGTGTGTCATTATGACATAGGTTATTACTACAAAAGGGCTCAAGAAGTTTAATGAAATGGCAGAAAAGATTCAATTTTTATATTGATTTTTTTATGATCCAGAAAATGTACATTTGTATTCACTTTACAGCTCTGGCTACCTCTCACAAAGTTTCCCATTCCAAAAACATAATACATTTGGTGAGGTGCAACCTACACTGTTACATAGACCTGTTCAGGAGAGCCGCATTGTTCCAAAGAAAGTAGTTATTAGGAGTTTGATCAAGAATTATTTTTTTCATTATTTCATTTGACACAGCTTGCCACAGAAGAAATTTCCTATCTTTGAGAAAATTTGATTTTGAGTGATATATTTTACATGTTATTTCACATTTCAAGTCTCAATCTACCAGATGATTTGCCCCATATATTTTAATTTAAAAAACTACATTAACCTTACAACATTTCTGTTAAAAAAAAGACTCAGTATATACAACTTAAATCAAGAGTAAATATTCTCATGCTTATGAAAACTTGCCTGGAAGAACTCATCAGTCGACACACCAAACCATTCTGGGGAGTCAAGGAACTGGTGTGGGAACACAATGTGGAGAGCACGGCCATTTTGAGAAACAACCAGTCTGAAAAATACCCAAATGAATCAAGAGTTAATGTGGCAATTCAAAGAATATATCTAATTAACTAAGTATAGGTAGGTCTCTAAGTCAACATTCATGCAATTCTTCAAATTTAAAAACATTTACGATGATATCCATGATGTGATCAAATTAAAAATGTTGATTCTTTAATCAAGTTAAACATAACTTAATGGTATTAACTGCTATCAATATGACTAATCAAGTCTCACAATTTTACATTTAATTTAAAATACTCCCAAATGGGTGCCTTACATTAGCAATGAAAAATCCTGTGCCCATGATCACAGAAGAAAATCACTTACTGCATAAAGCCAGAGCACTAAATATCTAGCTAATTCATGTAAAATTTGAATGCAATATTATTTACTCCTTCAATCAATCAGTTATATTTTCAATGGGATCAAATGCAGAATATCTAATTTAATATTTTTCTGTCAATATCACTTGTTCAGAGTTTATTCATTTCTAAATTTAACTTTCAAATAATCTTTAAAAGAAAGAGTTAAAAGTATTTAATTTACCTTTCCAAAATTTCCAGTAATTTTGAATATTTTAAATACACATGCAGTAACAATCAGGACAACTTCCTTCATTAGTTGAGGCTGTCGAGTGCACCATTCAAAATCACTTACCTGTACTTAAACTTAGCCTTTAAATGCATGTAACATTGTATAATTAATTTGGCAAAGGTACATTTTTAAATAATTCATTTCCCAGCAACTTGGAATTTTATTGCATCTTGACAATGTGTAAACCTTCACTTCCATAAAATAATAGGGTGAGAGAAATGTGGTGGACAATACAGTGCAAGGTTATGGAGAGTTTACAGCCTAGTAAAATATCTAATTGCTAAATCTTATGGCTTCCTCATCCTTGGTTGGTTCCTATACAATACATTTTCCAAACACTGGTAATCAGTAATTGATTTGCCAGAGCAAGAATTATGTTCTCAAAAGAAATCGTTAGTTATATTGGCCTAAAATGTATGTGGATTGCCCATTTAATGACTAACATTAAATTTCGACTTAAGACAAACATGGCACCAAAACATTGTGGGACAATTTTTGGAAATGATCAAACACAGATGTATACTACTATTTATAGTATTTTAATTTAATCAATTTTTATTGGACTAAAAGGAAAGCTCTATTTTTTCAATATATCAAAAGATTATATCCTGTTCTTTATTTAAAAACAGACACATCAAGCTTCAAAATACTTCAAGAGAGCTAGCATGATAAACTGATACCTGCCAATTTGTGAAAATATTCATTTTTTCCAGTGTGAGTGTACAGCTGTGAAGTTAGGCTTCCTGTTCCTGCAGAAAATTCTCCACATCACATGATGTTATTGTTACCGAATATACTGTGCACTATCTGTCAACATTAAAGGATGCTGATAGGAAACTCATTGGCTATCAATATTTTGGTCAATGTGATTTTGAAACTAATAACTAATGTGAAAAAACGATGGGAAAATGTCATATATAGCAAGAGAAATGCCATACATTTGTAAGAGAACACAATTAAAAGTTATGAGAGGCATGATTGTTAATAAGAAATAAGGTCAAGAGCACACTCTATCTTTTTACCTTTCATAGTATGTGGATCAAACAATAGGTTCCTGAATGTTATTCTAATTCGTAAGGCAGGACAGATGAAAGAGTTACAGAAGTTGACTCCAGCATGCTACAAACAGTCAACAGATTATGGATCTATATTAACTCTTCCTCATGAACAATTGTACTCTTAAGTCCAACCTATAAAATTTATCTCTTAGGAAACCAACATAGTTTTGCCATATTAATTCTATGACACCGACTTATTATGATACATGTTAATTTAAAGTGAACTTACTTTCCAGAGAGGACTAGTGATAGACTTTCAACTTTTGTGACCTTCTCTTGGGCATAAACTTCTTGATACTTGAGGTGCCTAATGCCCTTCATGCAGTCCAAGACTTTCTTAAACTGATGCCTGGTCACTTTTAAGGGTTGAAAAAGTGCCAAATACACCTGAAATCAAAACAATAATAAGTATTCACAAGCAAATCGTTTTTACCCACAATTAGGCATAACCAATTTTAAAAAGATAAATACCATGGCAGTAACTTCATGTCCATCCATATATATTGCACCAGTCTAATAATCATGATCAGTATGCTGCCATATTAAAATAATGGAATACGGTTGTTAGAAATAAATATTCACTCATAATTGGTACTTTTGGCATGCGTTTCACTTGAAAATACAAATAATAGAACCAAATTACCATACTTTCTCCAAAAAAATCATGACATAGCCGTACTTTTGCATAAACTAGTAGGCTTGCATGTACTAGCAGTATATATCTGCCTAAGAATTGCCACAATCATATCGCTTTCATGGAAAAGGGTACCTAATACTTAAGTGATATAAAGTAATTAAACAACTTCAGTAAATTCACCAATACCTACGTAACAACTTTAATTTAATACGAAGTACGCCTTTGAAAATAGCTGCATAGTGCAAAAAGGGTCCAATTATTAGCTTTCCCATTTGAAGAACTGACTTTTATTAAATCCAGTAGTGCAGGAGTAAAATTTAAACAGAACCCGATAAAATAGTAATAGTAGTTCAGGATACCGACATTTTTCGCCCATCCGTAGCAATTGGCCTTTCCTGTCTCGCATTCCTCGGCTCACGACGCTTAAGGGGTTGCGCCCCTCCTCAGGGACTAGACCTCATTTTATCTGGTCGGCATTTCCACTCAACCTTCTTTATTACAGCTCTTTTCCCAACTCTTCCGAGAGCTCATTCCCTTCATCACTTCTCATTTCTAATACTCCTGAGGACAAGCACGCAACCTATCTCTGACAACATTTTGAAGTGGTATTAAGTGAATGCTCTCCCACGAAAACGCCCCACCACAAGATGTGTACACACTGGTAACTTTGTTAAGCCAACAACCTGCAACGAGTGGCATAAAGATAAACGGGGTAGAAATTTTGAGAGGATTTAGTGTTGTAGTGTGCTTGTTAAATTACATATGGCATCATTTCTTTAAATGAAGATTCTTCTCATAGAGTTAACATTAAGAATATTCTATCATTAAAATGTACAACAACCTCTAAAGCCTCGCGTAATTTTCTGAAACAAAAACGAGAATTTTACGCGTGAAACTCACGCGCGAATTTAAAAAATGAAAATATATTTTTACGCAACAATGCGTTAGATAGCTTTGATTGTACGAGTAAATATGTTGCATTTGAAAATTTCTTTTCGTAACCTGACTATTCGGAATAATTTGAGATGATATAATTATTACAGTTTTACTATCAGGAAATACATTTTATTGCATATTCTTATTGAATGTACACATTATAGTAACGGACAGGAAAACAGTTGGATAAATCACAAATAATCCAACAAAGAAAACAAAAGAAGGGAAGGGAAGAAGAAAAGAAAAATAATAAGAGAAAAGAGGGTGACATTCTCAAAATCGGCATTAAATGTTATTGGGCAATGATGGAAACCAGACCGTGCTATGGGCAACTGAATAAAATTACAAGTAGCCTAGATACACCTTTGAAATGTTTAGAATACTACTGATAATGATGTTCAAGTCAAGAACAATTCCATTTCCCCTGTACCATTTCTACAATGGACAATGAATGAATCATGTCCTACGATAACAAAGGAGTTAGGCCTGTAACACCAACGTACTGATAGAATCGTCCCGCAATGCGGAAGAATCTACGATCGAGAGAGCAACTGCTCACAACCACAGCGGTATATGTATTATCATGAATGCGGCAGAAACAAAAGAAAGGTATTAGAATTCTGGTGGCCTCTGTAAACTGGGGATAGGACGGGAAGGTAAATTCAATTGGCGACCCGACTGCATGCTCAACTATCGATTGAGACAATTGCGCCAGAGCAGAAAAATTGGGGTTGAAACTCCGAATGGAGACATAAATATTCGTTTCGCGTTTTGCACCCGTCTATTTACCAAATCGATCAATCAGAAAAAGTGACTCATAAGTTTTAAATACGAAAAACCAATTACATTCCTCCTGCAAAACAGTATATTCATGTCAGGGTGTATTTTCAATAAAATAGATTTTTGTGATTCCCATTTTGTGTAGCCCTGATAATAAATTTTCCCTATTCCCGATACATAGACTCAATGGCGAAGGCAAGGCTTTTAAAATAAGGAACAATTTTGAGGAGATTATCATTTATGTACTGAGAAGTGTTAGAATTCTAAAATTAAGAAGGGAGAATAACTCCAAATATGCATGCTTCCAGAAAAAGAGTGTTGCATATTTTATATATATATATGGGTCGCGGTAGTCCAGGGGGTAGAGCGTTGGACTGCCGGAGGGTCCCGGGTTCGATTCCCGGGCAAGGCACTCTGGGCACCTGCAGCTCCAGCCAAGCTATGTGATTTTTCGAAGACCAGGTCTTCCTGGGAAACCAAAACCGGCACAGGGAAAAGAACTGCCCCCCCTACCCTGATGTGTGAATTTCACACGCCGTCTGGCTTAGTTACTGGGTGAACTCTACCATCACCGACCTTCGGGTTGATTACTGTGTTTATGATATGGAAATAAATTGCCATCGAAAAAAAAATAATTTAACAGAAACACGCCATTATATTATTCCCATATTTCCACATCTGTTTCAGATGCTCAGAAGCTATGGAAAAAAATTGAATTATTTTAAACCTTCGACCAACCCTGAGGGAATACTATCGGACCCTAATGTGGACCTGATAGTTAAGGGAGTGCCATGGTGATGATAGTACAGTCAAGAACGGATAAATTTCAACTGCTTCGAACCGGTGC
The DNA here is from genome assembly GCF_022747635.1 of Hetaerina americana. NCBI lineage: Eukaryota > Metazoa > Arthropoda > Insecta > Odonata > Calopterygidae > Hetaerina > Hetaerina americana. Next base: position 32,342,425 of record NW_027286069.1, read on the forward strand.
CCCATAGTTGGGTTTCCATTAATCGCATTGTCTGGGTACTCGCAGGGATCAAATGATCTGGGAGACCCTGGCGATCGGTACACAATCGGTGCCCCTCCCGGATTTCTTGTGATGGGAGGAACCACAACCCCTCACTCCCTTATTGAGTCTAGATTTCAACCAAGATATCATCTAAGTGTATAGAACTCTCTCGAATAATTCTTTAAGCTTTTTAAGGCATAGGATACTGTAAGATATAAGGTGCGAGGTTGTTACTTGGTGGAAGTCTTTCATGCTAGTCTATCGTCTCCAGAAGAGCGGCATGCGTGCCTAGCTTTTATGAAAACACCTGATCTATGTCGTTGACCGCAGTTTCGCTTTGAAACTAGAAATGGAACCCAGATCTAATAACGGAATCATAACCGAAAGGTATGATTCTCTGATTAGATCAATTGAAATAACATTCCATAATTTAAATTCGCATACATGAAATCTCCAAAGCCTAAGATTCAAATCCATCCGAATGCATGACTCTCAAAATTCAAATATCCGTATCCCAACTATTCGTCACAGGAAATTACAGAGAAAACGAAGTGATCACAAATAGTTTATTAGATACGAATTCATGTGGTTGAAGGCTTAGGACAGGAGCTATTGCAATATCTGATAACAGCAACAGAAGACGTCTCAAAATTATCAATATTATCCTATGAAAAATAACAATATATCCCACAATGTTGAAAGGTTTCGGACTTAACGCACTAATGGAAAATCGATTGGGAAAAATGAGCAAAGATGCGTGAAAATGTTACCGCGGATCCAAAAAAGTACATGTATAGAAGCAAAGCTAAAAAGGACGATGACGAATCCTCCCTTGCCGATTCTGATCTAAATTTCGGATCATCCCTAAGAGCTCGGAACCGATTTCCGGAGCTTCAATTGCTAAACTTATTGGATCGATAGGTGTCGAATGGAACGGGAAAGTTGCATTATGATATTTATACGGTACTCACCTTAAGCCCTGTCGACCGAAAAATTTTTGAGGCGTGACATTTGGTATAAGCAAACTACCTTTTTCACCCCGAACAAACGGCTCAAAAGGCTATAGAATTGGGGTCAGGATCCTGGTATTCGTTCTTTGATGCTAAAGTAATCTGTAGATAATACTAATGGACGCATTCTTGTAATCGAGAGACCGAAAAATGGAATAACCACTCACCCATTGCGTTCGGGTACAACCGAAAGCTCTAGCTGAAACAACATCATGGAGTTGATAGAATAGACCACGAAAAGGGAATTCGAGAAAAGTAGGCATATCTGAGTTTACCGTCTATTTGTGGAAGCTTTCACATCATCGAGACGATCTGGATGCCGTCTTTATCGATTGGCATATTAGTTATATTTGGATTTATATTTAAGTTTGACGTCGGAGTCCAATAGTTTCGGCTGATCTAGATTTTAGTAAAGTATTTGACACTGTCACCTCTCGATTCCGATATGTTCTTTTAACCATTTTGTCAATCCAAAGCTTGCAACAGTAGGACAGATTGATTTTAATAATTATTTCACAAGCACGTTACTCGAGGGTAAACGGAAAACCAAGCTATACTGGAAATGAAAGAGGATGACATTTTTAGCAGTAGTATGCAATATACAGGTAGCTCTTTAAAAAAAATAATAAGTAAATTGTTCGAAAACAGACAGAATATCTAATTTACGACATACACTTTGAAGGACTCGACAAAATCCATTATTCAGATAAACCAAAAGAAAGGCGAAAGTTAACAAACTCCTAAAATTACAACAATAAACCTTTCCTTTATTAAAGCTTACGCTAAAATTTTCCGTGTCTTACTAATTTTTGTATGGAATACATCGACACATTGCGTGGGAAATATCGAGCAGGTAAACGGTAAATTGTAACTTTTATATCCCGCATTGGAGGCCAGGAATTAAATTTTCAGTATATACGAGGGCGATTCGAAAAGTAAGGTCTTCTATTTTTTTCATGAAAAATCAAATGTATTCTTACTTTGCGTATATCGTTGGAAAGGTTGAGCATTTAGCTATTTTTCCGCATAGTCGCCTTGACAATCAATCACATTTTGCTGTTACCGAAGAATCTCTAGGCAAGTAAAATTTTATTTCAAATAATGCAAATTGTTGTAAACGGGTTCCGCGAAAATAGTCTTATGCAATAAATCAAAATCCACATGCTTTCTTTTAATAAACTAATATTATAAAGCCCACTCCGTTCACTGGTGAATCTAGGATTTAAGTTTGTGGGAGCTAAAAGATTAGATAGTAAAAATATCGAACGAATACGACTATCCTAATTTATAGCCATTTTTTCAGCTAAATTTCGGAGGTTAGAACGAGTCGCGAGAATAAACCAACATATTCATAATTCTTAATCATATTAATACACTTTAAGTACGGAAAATAATGATAATAACTTGGATAATTTCTATAACAATTCTTGTCGGTTTATAGATGGCGTTAGTAGTACTTGAAATGCAAGGTGTAATGAGTTAATTTCAGCCAGATAGGCAGGCAGTTATGTTTTAGAGAATAAGTGCTGAGTTATTAAGGCCTACAGTTTCTGATCCGGGATATAATGAAAAGCTAAATATGCAGTCAACTTTTTCATATAATATCAGTTATTTACTGTGGGCGTCTAATATGTGAAAGAGGTAATGTTTCCATACGGAGGCGAGAGAGCAATTCTCTCTGTGATGTCACAAAAGCCACAAAAAATACTTACCTCGTGAACATTCGGGATAAATCGGTTGACATGCGCTTTCCTTGGGAAGGCATCTCTATTAACTGTTCAAGCATTATTCACAGAAAAAGGAACATCGCCGTTACTAACGGATTTCAAGACGAATTGAGTGCGAATATGCGGATGAAACCACAAATAGAAATTTGAAGAGAAATAGTAAGAAATTTCACATTATTTACGTTAATACAAAAACATTATTGAAATGAACCCTTTAATTTCGTGGCTTTTATGGACCACAAAGTACATAGAAACTGAATTATAGTTCCGTTGCACGATTTTCACGAAAAATAGAAAAAAAGGTTTCGCAATGCGGACATCGAGTGAAGTTCAAGAAAGCATATTGTGACTCTGCGGATGATATTCTACTCATCTGCTCAGGGCTCTGTCTGTAGACTAGGATATAACAGTGTTATCAGCACAAAAACAGCGCGCGCATTCGTTCGCCAATGCGAGATGAATTTGAGGTCGAAGGGAGAACGAAGAAGAAATGAGTCGTAAAAAGATAATAGATTCATTTGGAGCGGTGTTTAAGGAAACGTGCCTTCATCCGGGCGAGCATAAAGCTTCGCTTCGTAGCGGAGCACAAAAAAATAAAGATGAGAAAGGTGTTCTTCAACGGAGCTGGGGTTGGAACAAGGGGATTACGGGGACGAATATCCTCCCCACGCGGCGGTGACTTGAATTTTTCATGCATCAACAAGGAATGGGAAATGAAGTCTGAAATATATTCCAGGGGATTACAAAAGAGGGAGTGGAGATGGGTAGGATTGTAGGTATTCTATTTCCAGAAAACGTCCTGTTTGCGAATGTCATTAGGGACCCCTCTGGGGTAATTCGTTCCTCTCAACCTCTGACGGAGGCTCTGGTAGCTATTTTTTTCTTTGACGACATAAGGAAGCTGCGAAAAAATTATTATCATTAGATTTCAAGTAACTCATATAAATTGCAAAAATCTGCGCACGACGTAGATCCCTAGGTTGCAGATCCTAAGGTTTACCGTTACTTTCTCATACTTACAGGACCTGTAGGCCCAAACCATTAGGAAATCACATGATGGAGTAAGAGGTTATCTGTCGTCTGAAACACATTGACAGGAAAGAGATGAATCTATTTCATTCACGCAATATGAATGCATAATGAACTTAAGAGAGAAATCGTAAAATCCACAACTGCGATGATAAATATATTAGGCATTGGTTGAAAAAATGGCATTCTTCCGAAGAATACAGCTATTAATTGGACGTTTATAAAGGAGTTCTGATTTGTGCTGGCTTCATACCTTTGGTATGAAAAGAAATTTAGATATTGAGAATACAAGAACGAGGTAATATTAGACGATTGGTGAGGAGATTCGGTCAAATTTTACAGAAAAAGGGACACAGGAGATATTAAGAGGCTAGGTGAAAAGGATGACTTTTCTGAATGTGAGGAGGAGGGAGGAAGAATAAACATTTTGAACGGCATACGAGGTGTAAAGGTCTCAGGACAATTAAGACGGACGATAGTGCACGACACACGTGGCACACAGAAGGGCCCAAATATGCAAAACGGTGGACTAAATCTGTCACTTGAGGGAAGTCTACTTATGACAATGACTTAAATTACTTCGGGAGGGTCTACATCTGCATATTTACCGGCAAGACGCCATATGGACGTGTATGACAGGAAGTGCTAGGACACCAAACATCAAGGACAAGCAGAGTAATAATGCGCATACTAATTAGTTCTATCTTTGAGAAGGCGAATTTTGCGCGAGGGAAGGAGGAAGTAAGGAAATTTCTTGTCAGGCTATGATGCAGTTTATTTTTCTTAACTTTCGGTCATAGTATGATTTCGGCCTTCGACTCGGCAACGAGTGGCGACATAATTATTTCCAAATGTCAAATTCAAGCTAGGAGAATTGGTGTTTTTTTATGGCAGGTCAAAAATCTTTCACGTAACAATCCTGCATCGAAACGTCCCCACCCTAGGTTTTCTAGCAACATTGTGAAGTTTCCATTCCGCCCGAAGCGAATTTTGACAAATCGCCTTACACTCAGTCACGAACTCACATGAACAAACCCCCTCTGTGGTGAGTTATGTGCCGAACGCTATACGAAATGCTCGTCCAGAGGAAGGAAATTACGAGGCCCAGAATGTGTATCAAACTAGAAGGACAGAATAACCAGCTAAGTTACGAAGTCCCGCGATGGATCATTAAACGAGCAATTTCATCGGAGATCCGGGATTTTGCGAGTTCCTCGCGGAATGTGATATCTGGAAGAGAAAAAAAATCACGGGTGGCAAATACGTCGCGTGATCCCCTCGTAAGGAAATAATCCCACTCCGCCGCATATCGAGCGCAAAGCCAGTCGTAACATCCCTCCACCCTTCCGCCCCTTCAAAGGAGGCAGGACCTTAAAGGGCAGTGAAGCCAGTGAGCGTCCGCATAGGACAGGGCCCCCTCCCCACGTTTTATAATCAAGCGCGCCATAGCGTCGAGGCAGCACCATGTGGTGTTTGCGACGAAAAACCACGTTTAATAGGAGAATCTCAGGAAAAATTCGGAAAAGCCGAGCAAATATCGTCCGGAATTCAAGTTGCCTCAGAAGGATATTAAAACATGCTGCATACATGCATGGTGCCACAGGGTGTACTTTCTGAATTCCAATTTCTGACTTTTCACCCGAAAGAGATGCTACCTTTTTTTCTAAATTTCCTCGACGCTTCCCTCGAAATCTGCCCACCAAAAACAGTAATAGGAATGGCAGACACTAAAACCTTATGTGTTTTTCTGGAAACATGATGCAGCGCTTTAAAAAGTTTTTCTTTAAACCGAAGTCTCCAAACTTTCCCAATTTTCCCGACGGAAATGCCGCCCCGAATTTCCTAGACTTACACCTCGAACGCTTTCGACCTACAACAGTAAGCAATACAGATTATAGGTACTACTATCTCATTGTTTTCGCTGGAAATATGATGTATCGCTTGAAAACAGGTTTTTTAAATTAGAGAAGTCCAATGCTTAAACCTCTTAATTTCAAAACGGAAGAAAACAAATTTTCTTGTGAAGTACAGGGGGTCACAACCTAACTTCAACCTTTTCCCTCCAAATCAACTACCAGTATCACCGTAGTCGGTCCTACTCTCATTTCGGTTTTTGACATTGCTTTTACCAACGACTGCTCGACTTTGAAAAAATAATGTCTCTACGTTCTCGAAGAAATGGAAAAATTACCGAAAGATCCACATTTTACTGACTGATTGGTCACATGAGCAGTTAAATTTACCCGACCAATCCACTCCGCCAAATAATGATTAAACCTGATTTTTTAATAGAAACCTCACCAAAGTAACTTTTAGCGGAGTTACCCGCTGAGTATGCACCCAAATGCATTTCACAATGCAAAAATCATTCGTCCGGTCCCGGATTAGCCGATGAATTTTGAACACTGAAATCCTCGTAACTGTAATTATAACTCCAACGTGAAAGGTAAAAATTTTAAATCACATTCACGATGCGGAGGTGATGACTGTCGAACCCTAGAAGAACGGGCCACATGTGCCTCCCTCACAGGGCACAACCGCGTACGGAGCAGGGCCGGGCACCGCCGTAAGGCGTCGTCCAGCCCTGCTCCGTACGACAAAATCCTTTGCCGTACTCTTTCTCTGCACACCCACACAAGCGGCAAGAAAACAACTCCGGTCTCATGGGCAGCAACCAAAGTATCGATCAAAAGGGGTGGGGTGGCACAATGGGAGGAGGGAGAAAGACGTTTGGATCGGCGACGGAGAGGGTCCCGGGGGAGAGGAGGGAGCTGTGTGGATGGGGGTAGAGTGAGTGGGGACGGGGGGATGAGGGAATGTGAGAGGTTCTCGATTTCATTTCCTGTCCACATGCCGCAAGACCGCTCTCGGCGACGACGAACTGAGGGGTGCATGGCAACGAGGTGTACACCACCCCATTCCCACCCTCCTCCCATCCCCACAGCACTCGCTCCCCGCACGGACAACGCCTAGTAGGCGACTGCCGTGTACATGTGATGCACCCGAGCACTCTCCCGACCGAATCGGGACTGGAAATGTTCGGTGAACGAGGAACACGTTCTAGGATAGAAGAAGCATCGCAAAAATTTCAGGGACACGATTTTCCACTTGGTCAGGTATTATTTGCTCCGACCGCCCAAATAAAAGGTGAGAGGTGGCCTTGGATGAGAAATGGACAATGCCGCACACACCAGTTTCATCGGATATTGGATCGACCCTAACTTTTCTACGAATTTGCAAACTCCATAATTTTTTCCTCTCGGGGAATTAGTCAATTGTGATCGATGACACCGAAATAAAACACTATGCCATTTTGCGACAGTGCGCTTGAGTGTCGATATGAAATTTTTCATCAAAATCAGTAGGTATTTGTTCAGAATCTGCTCACACACCCTGCATTTACCGCGTGAAAATTGGTACTAGCTGGTGATGGCAGCTTTGACTACTGTTTTATTTTAAGTTCATTTACCAAAACCTTATCCTTTTGCGTACAAAGCCTGCGCTGGCGATGACTTCAAGAGTTAAATGATTTTTCATGTTGGCAATCTGCACGACGCCGGGAGCTTCGAACGGTGCCGAGTATATATCATAAGAATATAATTACGATTTAATTTTTAACTTCTTTAAATCACCCATTTGCTGAAAATCATTAACAAAATCAAAAAATAAAGGAACTAATATATTTAAAACTCGTTAAATTTCGATTTACTTCATGACAATTTAATGATCGATTTGTTTTATATTAATTATACATTTTTATGAAATTATTTATAGCTCTCTGTTGGTCTCTCACATTATAAGTAATTGCGAGAAAATACTATCAACGATCGCTATCAGATCATCGGTAGGCGGGTAAAAGATAGATTTAATAGCTGATTCTCGGGTTATCTGAAAATAATAGGGGACACAGATCTCAATTAAGATATGGTAAGACTAATACATCAATATATATGATTAAGCGTTTATCTAGAATGTACACATGCTTCCACGGCATCATAGGAAATATTTTTTAACCTCAGCCACCGCTTTAAAACATTTATTTGGATTTTATATCATTCATAATTTCCTGCACTGGTAAATAAACTGAATACAACGTATTTCTTTGCTCAATAAAATTAATTGTCAAATAACAGATCATACAAGTAAAAATTGATATTGATATCTTAGGATTTCCATGTATTTTTTTTTTCAAATAATAATGGGGTACAAAGTGGACCATTAAAACGATCAGTGATTACCATTCGCATTTTTTCCGCAGATATTGCGTAAGAGGGAGAAATGGTTTCTTATGTTCCAAAATAATTATTCGTCACCTACCTCATACAGTTCTTCAGATTAAATTAACTGTGATGAATATACGTTTTAAATTGTACTAGGACAAGAAATACACAACGATAAATTTGTATTTTTAAGTTGATTTGTTGATTGGTAGACAATTGAAAACCAAACCTCATGGAGACTTCGGGATTCTAATTACACCTACTTGAAAGGTTAGGGCCAATTTAGCTGATTTTTTTTTATTTTGCTAGAAGCCATTAGTTATATTTATTTATATTATCAATGTCCCAACCTGCCCTCAGAGAAGTAATCTGCACTCAGAGAAGTTGTTTTTCATGGATTTCATTTATACAGTGCTTAATTTTGTTTGCCATTCATTTGAAACTAAACAAGGAAATGTATCTGAAGCTAATGGCATTCATGGGAATGGGGTAAATGGAAAAGTAAATACCATGCGGAAGCTGCGTTGATTTTTCGCTCACAGCTGCCTTTCAGTTTCCTGAGTCTGAAACCACATGGACGCGTGGCAAGGAATTTTGAGATACTGATTTAATATTGATTTTTGAATATTGAAATTTGATGATTGACTGAATATTTGATTTTTACAGATATTTTCTTGAAGTGAATCATGAATTTTTGGAGTGTTGGTAAAGAGAAAGTTAGATAACAACAGGGTTATTACATTAAAAATGATGAGGTGGTTACAGATAAATGTGATCTGTTTAGCACGCAAAAATTGTGCTTTTTCTCACTTTTTATGTAAAAATTTGCAAATTAAATTTCACATGGCCAAGGTACCTTCTCATTCAGATGGTCACGCAAATTAAAATTTTTGTGATCTAAAATTAGAAGTGCAATTTCCATGACGAAACTTCGAGCAATGACTCTTGATTCATTTTATTTTAGACAGGATATTATCTAGAGAAGGGTTTTGGACTTAGAAGCAGCATAGATGCCTAATAAATTGAGATAAATCCGCTTGAAGTAATACAAACAGCCTCTGACCCACAGAAATGAATTATTTGCCTCCTCCCAATTTCTCACTCCATGCCGTTCAATGCACGTATATAGTATCCTCTCTTCCTCCCTCTTCCAGGCTTAGACTTAGACATAATTCATTATATAGAATTTTCTTAGAATTCTCCTTTGAATAGCATTTTTAAATACCACTATCATTATCTATATCGCGTATCTTTCTCATCTATTTTTCCTCCCTTCTTCCCAGTCTCCCCTTAGACCTCCTTCTTATCTACGTACTAAACTTACTTGCCTTCCTCACTATTTAGTCTCTTTCGTGCCTTCCTACTAGTCTCTTTTTCAATTCCTTTCAATGGTCACGCATTACTATCCAGAAAACGCAATCCAATGTTAACAAAAGGACAAACGTTCTTTTTCGTACTACAACGACTATTATTATGACCCTACTCAGAGTTATGGTAATCATTTATGTCTCCTTTAAAACGCTTCTTTTATTAATAACTCACCTGAATCTTCGCCTAGCCTTAAACATAAACTCTCCCGCCATTTTCTTGTAAAATTTGTACTTCCCAAGATTACACTTTTGATACATTTCCCACTCGCTGCTATTTTTTAAGTTTAGACTCCAACTTCATCTCCTTATCATTGCGAATCACTGAATTATGTAGAAAAAATATTAGTCTCCATGGTATATTTATCGCAAATATCAAGAGCTGTGTTCACCAAACAATCTCTTAGTTTCCTCACTTCCCGAAGCTTTATCGTTCGCAAATATATCTTATCCCTGGCCAACCATTACAAATTCTTTCAGGTCTCTGACTACTCCTATTCCTAGCCCTAGTCCCTCCCATGCCCCTGGCATCACTTCCTCCTCTGAGTGCATGTAAACACGGGCAAGAGATAACGGATTCATGTCTCACTTCTCCACCCAAACCCGATTCGCCATTCGCTACCGTTACCCGTGAACTTTGATACATGCAGTTGTTTCTAATCAGCCACCAAACCTCCCGAGTCTTATAATGTATTCGCATTTCCAGTAAAAAATTATCCACTCCAATCTAGCGAGAGACCTCTAAATCCAAGAAATAAACGAAGACATCCTATTTAGATAAGGTAATATCCTACTTCGCTTCTATTTATGCCGTCACTAAGCCCATATCGTCGCGGGTTATCCTGTTCTTTTTAATACAAATTTCTCTTCGCCTAATTAATCCAGCACGTTTTTTCTGATCATGTTAGAGCCGACACGACTGAGATATTAAATTTAGCCCTGAAGTTTATTGCTTAGTTATTTCTGTACATTTACCAATTTACCTAATGATTAAACTACATATTTTTTATTTTTTAAACCGTTCCGTCTTTAATTGACCTATCCATGGAGGATTTCTGCAGTATTGTTACGCATACCTCTCCTTTTCATTGCTGATAACGATTTCCCATGGTGTTTTTCCACCCCAAATAATGTCCATCATTTCATGGACACAAATACATACCCTCTCTCGATCAGCACCGCATTCTCCTTACGTCTAACTGAGCCCACATTTCTTTCAATATTGACATACACAGGGATTGAAAACCAATTTCTTTTGACAAATCTCAAAACATGTTTTTCCGCAAAAACGAATTTTCCGAAAAAAAGGAACGATTTAAGGGGATAGCAAACATAAGAACGCATTCATGTACAAGAAAAGAGGCCTCGTACATGGGGAAGTTTTTGAATGCATACGAGATCCACTACTCAGGAGAATGGCGCACTTAGCTTTGATCCTCCGCCCGGTACTCACCCATTGTGAAAATTAATGCACCAGCCATGAAATGATTTGGAATTATCCCACATTACGATTTTTTGGGCATAAACAACTACATTTTTCCAAAGTTAATATTCTCTCATTTGTAAGGACACATCCTAACGAATGCGTGACGAAATACATTGAAAACTGACGCATACGTTCAGAATGCCAATTATGTATCTGCTATTGAGGGTTCTTCTCGAAATATCCCTGTCAAAATATTGGTTGACATATTTTACGTTCGAACTCCTTTCAAATTTGAAATTTACCCCAGGAAACCTAGCTTAATCCTTCGAACCCTCCCAGAATCGAGGAACAATAGGTGGTCAATGAATCGATGTAAATAACTAATGCTCCCTTCCCTTTCACCAGCTATACCGTACCCCTGTCTCTCTCTTTCTTGCAATTTTTTTAATATAAACAATAACTTGGTTATGAAAAACACCGGCAGAATAGGTAGGGGAAATGATGGAAAATGTGTAATAAAAAAAACCTGGCCATCTCAAAACAATGCTCTTTTTCTGTAACTTAATCATCTCCAATTCAGTTGCTGACTCTTTCGCCGTTTCCGTAATTTTCGAACCGCAACTTTTTTGAGTAAATATGCAAGAATTGTTGATAATGTTTCATTTTTTATCGCAACAAAACATTCAGCTCTTGCTTCCGAACAATATAGTCTAACTAATAATACCTGACAAAAGAGAAGGATCAATAAGTTATGAAAATAGACCGGACCCGAGTTCTTCGACTGCCTCTCATTTTTCGACAGATGTCTCTCATTTTCAAACACTCCTATCTCTTCCCTTCTTCCGTTCCCTTTTAATTGAACGTTTATGAAAATGAAGAATGGCTAACTTTCTATAGACGATTGTTATTTTCTCTCCTGTTCATTTAAAATACGGATAGAATGAAATATACTTAAGGGGAAAACAAAAGTAAAAAATGTTATCAACCGTCCAAATCACGACCACGAACACTTATCTCGCGGTACATTCGGCGAAAGATGCCTTAAAGGACATGCGAATCCAACCAATGATTTTACTATAGCTGGAACAGAAATATTTCAAGTTACCTGCTTGAAAGATGGCCACGAAACCTACCCTTCATTAGCTTTCTTTAGAAATATGCCGCCGTCTTAATGGAAATCTATGAAAAAATTCTAGTCTGCTATGGATGCCCACAGAAATTTTGAAGGATTTCCAAAAAGCTTGGTGAATAGTGCAAAAATTATGCACAAGAATCATCAAACAATCTGTTCATCACGATTGGTTACATGAGTGAGTATTCTGCTTGTAATAGGCTCGACGGCGTGTAAAATCAATCGTACTTTCAGCGTGAGTGCCCCGGTATCACACCACTTGCCGCGTACTGCGTTGATCTGCTGCACAGATGAACATATCTGAGTTCTTCTCGAGACGCCCAAAGGCATCGTCAGGATATCTTCACCTCAGATCCTTCGCACGACGGCTGCTTCGTCTTCAAATTCAAGTTAAATGGCGAGAAAATGCAAATCACCGAAAAGGGTCGCAAAGAACAAGGAGCAACAACCCTTGGCACGGTTGGATTGGAACCCCTTTCAAACACGTCGCGTGGTACATACACGGACGGCCTCAATCCCAGCACAAAGATAGTCTCACAGAGACTAATCATCACCAAACACGTATGATCCCCCCATCCCCACAAATCCTTCTCTGAATGTATATGTCGACATGTGGAGTGTACGTATTCGGAGCATCGTCCGGAGTTGGAGCGGAACTCTTGTCTGCTTCCCCCCCGCCCTCGTGATAGCCCGTCTCTCACAAAGGGCAAATGAGAGAGCTCGCTTTGAATTGGTTTGGTTGCGCATTTTTTGCATCTTGCATTTCTTTCACTTTCATGCGGCGGCAAACCCACACCGGTTGTCTAGATGCACGCCTCATTACCTCGAGAGCAACGCCGGTTTCGACTTGATGGCCACATGCACGTATGCTGAGGGAAAATCCACACGGGTTACCTAAAGGCAAACAATAATCTCATCGGGTTACCGCAAGCCTTTGGCAGGTCTTCGCCAAAGGTTTGTACCGATTCGAATTTTCTCCCTTGATATACTTGGGGAGAGACATTTTTACTAACCTTATGCGCATAACAACACATAAAGATTTTTACGAAGACAAATTGCGGGTTAACTTTCAAGAATTATTTATTTATTTTGTTTTTAACAGAAATTTGGCAAGTAAGTATGGAATAGTATAAAACGTGAATGGGGAGTTTTATGCTAATCGAAAGGCGACTGTTGATTATAAATCAGAAATGAGGACGGCCAAGCTTTTTTAACGTTAATATTAGTTCCAAGCGGACGGCTGACATGTTGCTACTGTGATGTTCCACTCTCAGTTTCATACGATATATTCGTATAGTTTTACGCCAACTAAACGTATATCGCACACGATGTCGAGTGAGTGGGTACACCACACCTCCTTGGAACCCGGGGAAACGCCCTGCCGTAGTTCCATCACACAGAACAATCCCAAATTCTCAAAGAAGAGAGCCATTGAAACGATGAGAATTCCTGTTTCGCAACTGATTTATGTGGTGTTCCTCTCGGCTTAAAATCGCGCTGACTTATACGAGGACTGGGTGCACGAACCTCTCCATGCATATTGAACGTATCTGAAGACTTGGGGGAATTATATTTCTCTCTTTTTGAGAATTTTCCTCTCCCTTGGTACACCAACCTATCCTCCTTCCTTCCTGGATCTTCACCTTTATCCCCCCCTTTCTCTCTCTCTCTTTTTTCTCTTTCTCACTCTCCAGCCCCATACGAAGAGACCGACTCCTCCCAACCCCCCCTTTTCTATTTTTTCCTCAATCCACTCTCAAACACACGGAAAGGCTGTATTGTGAGTGGAGAGGGTCCCCAACCTTTTCGCTTAAGTGAGGCACATCGAGGCGGTAAATATGTGATGGGACCACACACAGAAACACCAAAGTGGACAAATTTAAGCCAAAACCGACAGAGGGGGAAAGGAAGGAAGATACATGTTTTGAAATGCGGGGAGGGTTCTGTGCGGTTCTTCTCCGACTGAGTTAAGGGGAGTTTATTCTTGGTCAAATTGACCCAGTCTGCATCAATGCTTTTAGTTTTAACGTTAGCTTTATTAGAAATAGTCTACCAGATTAGGTTAGGTTTTTTTAAGGATCCCAACTCTACATACTGCTGCACTCCCAAGCCCTCTCTTTATAACCGTCTTCAGCATCCCGTTGCCGTCATCGTTACCACAGCAGTATAGCACCTCGTTGCACCTCTGGTTAGTTAGTGTGCTGTTAAAATGAAAATCAAGCAACCCATTCATATTTACAAGCGTTGGAATAAAATGGTGCAGAGTAAAAATTAGAGAGAGAAGTACATGTCTACTGGTATCACTTCAGATACAAGTGGAAAATTATTTTGGCATGCCCGGTCCGAATTTGGGCTGTGAAAACATTGCCAGAAACATAGTTCAGGTCAAACGTTAACATAACCCGTTCCTGAGGAACGGAATGTTTTCGGGATAATTCAATGACTTGGGATGGGGATTCCAGTTGCACTGGGACCACAATGGAAACCCAAAACACGCCACTACTTCTATCGCCACGACTTGTAGGTTTGCAGTTCCGACTGATAAGTGACTACGCACTTCAATGCATCCGCGGATTGAAAAAATCTTGTGCCAGGAAGATAACAGTCTACCCAATCAAATTGATGGCCTAAGTCGAGACTTAGTAGAATCCTAATGTGGCTGGAAAAATTGAATAAATTTTTTTAAAAAATGCGTTTCACAGAATTAAATATTCATTTCAAATTATTTCAATCAACTGTGTGACCTTAAGAAATTGATGGCAATTCTTCACTGAAGTGAAACTGTTCTAAACTTTAAAACAGCAACCTATTACAATGCACCAATTTGATGGCTTTTACCTTATGGACTGTGGTGCATCGCGCACGACTACGAATGCCCGTGACATTAAATGTACGGTGTTTCTTCACAGCATCTTGCTCCTTTTAAGTCCGTAATTTCAGAGTGTAAGAGGACGCCTCGGTAGCTTAACTGGCTAAAGCACTCGGCCGGATTCGAATCCCGGTCAAGGTGAATGATTTTTACGCTCTGAGATTGTCACATTTGTAATGTACATTTAGCGGATGACTCCGTTAAAAGTTACTCTCGCGGCATCTCCCACAGAGTCTTGGAACTAACCCCTTTCAGCTTTCCACTTCGACTGCGGCAACTAGTTTAAGATTTTTTTCACGACTTATCACTATTTTTCATTACTCAAAAATATCAACATGACGATAAATGGAAGAATTGAAGGATAAGACAATATGCTACAGACTAGAGGAGCTATAAAAACGTCATTTTAAAATATGAACTTGGATTCGGCAATGAAATTCCTATCCCCAGCGGCGAAGGGATCGGGGGACGGGAAAGGGGAGTATTGATCCCCCTCCTTCCCTCCCCGAGGGGAAGACAGCTAAAGGGGGTAAAGTGAAGTTATCACTTCCCTCCACTCGATAAATTTTAAAATAAATGAAAGCAGGAAAAAAATATTTCAAATCCATGGAATTACAGCAAGACCGTTGCATGACGAAGATAGTCATAAATTTAACGGTATCTGGCGTAACTTGGAGGAATTATTTCATACTGGAATTGAAATAAAAAACGTTGCTTTCCGCACGACTTTTATTGGGCACGACCCAAGTTTCATTGCGTCGCGGCACTGTGGCAACTGTAATTGTTACTGTGTACTAGTGACTGTTAACTGTGTACTAGTGACTGGGTTTCGTCGGCATATTCAGGTAACTGTGATTGTGACCTTGTACTAGTGAGTTCCAGATGATATCACACATCAACGGAACATGGGTTTTGTGAAATAAAGGTCCCGTAGAAAACAAAGTTTCTCATTACATTTCCAGGAGAGAGTATTGTTTTCACGTTTAAAACTGCTACTTTTGTTAGTTCAATAAATCTATGCAAGATTCCTCGTATAGGCGGAAAGGAGGCGTACCGTTCCCATTGACAAGATCCCAAAAGTGTACCCTGTGGAGTCAGTTTTTGACGAGTTTTCAATTGCAAAGGATAAATTAGGGGCCCTAGATGGTCCATTGCTGCTATTCTTGTTTATCTCCGCTTCTGCTTGCGAGCCCAATAGCGTTATCAATTTCGCACCGCAATGTACGCTGGAGGGTCTAAGTGAGGAAGGGGTCACATTTATGAATTTACACAGATATAACATCATAATAAAAGTTCATCTCACATATAATTCACGACACGCAAGAACGGCTGAACCGCACGAAATTCGCTCAATTGACCAAGAGGGCGCAGTTCATTTTCTCGTACCATTTTCGAGTGCGTCACGCGTTCGCATTCAATATGCGTACTCGTGTAAGTCCGAAATGAAAAATATTTCATAATTTTTTTCCATAAATATTTTAAAATTATAAAATTTTCGGATATATATGCGCACACACATATTTTATAGACAGCACCTTTATGGCGTTCAATAATTCTTGATAGGCACGCATTTACTTATAGTCAAAAGAAAAATGAAAATATTGACCAATATTTCGGTGGCCCCAGCCACAAATATTTAAGTGAGTTATTTCCGTTTAAATTAATCTTTTTTGAGAAATAATGTATTTCTTTCAACTATAAAAATGTTTTTTTATATCTTTTAGTACCCAGAAGGCCACCGCAAGGGGGTATGGCAGGGGATGAATACACACCAGACTAAATATGCGTGTACATCGAGCATTACTGAACGCCAATAAAAATGTTATCTTTAAAATATGTACGTGCGTGTAGGACGAATATAGGCATATACGTGCACTTTTGCTTATGTATGAGTGCCTATTTAAGCACAATTATTTGGTTATTTGGTAGATGTATGTAGATAAAGGGAATAAGCCGAAGCTAGTAGGAGTGGAAATAAGGCATAAATGAGGTATAAATACTACTTGAAGGCATTTTCAGGTCTATATGTGGTAAAAAAATAGGCAAAAAATTCACTGATTTTTTTAAGCCAGCAGCATGAGCTCACTTCCGCCATCCAAATGTGGGTAAAATTCAATTTGGTAACAATGACGAAGGAGATAAGGCGTGAGGTCATAATGACGCTGGCCTCATTGGGAAGAAAAAGGCACCATATATGGTCGATGGCACTTCCAATGAAATCTACTTTATCAGCTGATACCGTAGTTTGCCATTCAAACGAAAAAAATCAAGTTCCCCACGCACAATGACAGCAAAACAATCTCCCTATGACCAATAAATATTAATTATAACCGTTTTAAGTAGCCATAAAAGTTTTGTTCGCAGCATTTGCATCAAAGCGACGCCAAACGGTGAAAATCTCGCACGCTATGCGTCTTTCGGCAAGTAAATGGCAAAATTTATAACGAGGAAATTTGTTTACAAAGATTTCTATGAATAAATCTTCGTTTGTTTCTTAGTTTCAAAGCGGTGCTTTTTCATAATTATCATGCATTAAAATACGTTCCTTTAAAATTGAAATAAATGATAGTAGATCTCCGATTGGACATACTTGAAGTATGCATTAAAATGTGTGTTGATCGTTACTGTAAGTCACGTACAGTAACATTTGTGCACTCGAAGTGCGAAAAAAAGGTGAACATTTACGTGTTATATATTCTTAAGTTTTTTTTAATGACAAATAAAGAGTTCGGCCAAAGACTGAGGACCGCCTTTTCTAGTAGAATTTTTAAACTGTGACTCATATCAACAAATATTTCGGTCCCAAAAGAACTTGATCCATTGAAATGTAAAATAAATAATATATAAATGAAATATTTAAGCACGCTATCGATCTAAAATGGAACGCAGACAGTTGGAAATGAGAGAGGAGAGTGCAGAGGGATGAACAGCAATCTAGTTCTCCCACGAGAGTCCTTTGGAATCCCATTCCCCATGACGAGATTACGAATCCACGGCTACTATCGTGCCATGAGGCTCCACATAAAATGCAGGGTGAGCAAAATGCCGCCAATTCCGAAGGCGAGAGGGAATGACAGAGCGATTAGTCATCGCTCTATACATATTTCGGCGGCGGAGCACCAGCTTCCACCCACCCCGCCATTTCCGCGATTTCCCCTCCAAAGGAGCCAAGTGTCGGGAGAGAGGTTAAGGACCTAATTCAGACCGACTCCTTCCCACGTGAATGCACAATTAATAATGCCCGTTGGACTCACATCCACCCCACCACACTGGCGCCCTTGCGTACGATGTGCAGAAGTAACTGGACGAAAATAGTTTTTGATCCGAATGCATTAAACTTGAGACATCTGAAATTTTCTTGTTCGTGGAAAAAATGATTTCGCGCTGAAAGAACTTCATGGATGACACACTGATACCTCAGGATTTTTTTTCCCGCGAGTATCGAGTATTTGTTACGAGAGTGTGCCTTGTCGTACTGTCCAAATAGGCGTAGAAAAAATCCATTTGGATCGTGAAAGCACGTTTGTTTAAAATTAGTTCGTGCCCATTTCCGTAAGAATATAGTTAAGGCATCATTAGGTGATATTAACAAAATCTCAGCCTTATTAGAACGACCGAATGAGTACAGTTGTCAAGAAAGTATGTTAAAACATGAAATTACACTATTGACACGAGAGAGACATGTAATCACACAATTTCCCACAATAGAGCGCTTATGATTACACCAAGATACGTAACCATAGCATGACATATAATTTTTACATTTCGCACTCACGCCAATGATAACAAACATTTCTCTAAATGCATAAATTACAGTATCAGATAAAATATAGGTACCCTCATCAAACCATCAGCGGCAGTAGTTATTGCAGGGTATAGCGACACCTGCGGATGTTCGTATGTGCTACATGTGAAGAAAATGGGGTAGGTTAGTTGGCTGAATGAAATTGGTTTGTATGCGGAGGGAAGATGGGGAGGGGTTCGGATTTTCCCGATGTTGACGTCGGCGAAAGGTATCACAATATCCATATCGTACGGTTTGAAGACTACCGAAGCTCTTCACGCACACGCTTAAGTGGTGAAAGGAATATCAATTAAAAATTCGATGAGAGGAACTGAAGGAGGGGGGTTGAGATACGGCACGTGAGGGACGAACGATCAGGATCGCAGTCACGCAGGGAAAATCGGGGGGGGGGGGAGCAATTTGTGTGACCCCTCAGCCCTCCTCAGCAGTGACTCCTAATATTTTTTAATCCACTTCAGGGGCGAGAGAAACGAATGTAGCTACATATTCTTTTTAAACTATTAAAATATACATCGAATCTATGGTAGCTAACAAGGAACAATTTACGTTCGCTAAGGGGTGGCTTTCTTTATGCATTTTTTCCCCGCATTCTACGCAATGTGTATTACACAATACAATATTTAAAACGCTCAAATTCAAATAATTGCGGGAAAGGCCATCAAAGTTACTTAAACGGAGTCATCCACTGATGTGCAACGAAATGAGAAAAATTCGCAATGTAAGAATCCCGGTCAAGGAGAACGTTACTGAACGTTGAGAATTTTTCAATCCAGTCAAATGATTTGACACAGAGTCATATATTTTATAGCTAAACCGTTCTTAAAACTTGAGTTTTTGAAACCAAACACCTCTTGGATATCGTTTGACTCGAAGCTCAAGCGCCCACCGAAAAGTAACCACTCAACAAATGAGACATGAAATGTTCACCGACATATCAAAGCGTCTCGCACGTGTTTTCTTCAATATGGTGGTCCTTGATAATTAGAATGATTTGCTTTTGATCCAAAAGGAAAAATTGTGCTACGATGTCAATAGTTTACGACATTTTATTTTTTCCGGCAAACTAGGCAGTCACAAAGTTGCCAGATTTCATCAAGAAAACACCTTATTCGCAATTGAAACTTTTTAATGAATCGTAGAACAAAGCCTTCCCTCAAAAAAGGTGCCGTCGCTTTCATTGCACAACGTCACTTAAAAAATGCAATTTATTACACAATTATACAATTATAATCCTTAACATAATACGCATGTTTCAATTCCTGCTCGCTTGCAAACTTTTTATCCACCGCCATATTCGTAATTCCTTCCACATACACACCAGGTACTACAAAATTGAACAATATGACGGCAAATACTCAACTAACAGCAATGCTCGACCAGACCACCAATCTTGTAAATGCATAACTGTGAAAGAAAATATGATAATTGAACTGAATCCTCAGGAAGCTATTTCCTTTCATTTCATGAAAGGTTTTTCATTCGAAGATAATTGTTCATTTTTTCTGTAATATATGTCAAAGACGATGTGAATAACCCGGCAAGTAACACTTTTCATATTATGTGTTCATCATTGAATATGAACAAAATATAAAATCTTTAGAGGCGTGAATCAAGCCACGTGAATGAAATTTCCGTATTCTAATCACTGAAGCACAACATTGGTTCTGTAGAAACTACAGCCCATATGCAGAGTCGAGATAGTTACCCTCATTCATGGTAACTATGTACTTCTAAATGGAAGATGCACATCGACATTCAATGGATGTGCACCTAATCTCTGAAAGATTATATTCACATGTGATATGACCAGACTACCGTCTGCTCCTCTCCCATCTACGTGGATTGTAGTTTTAAATTTGAGCTAGGATTGGTGTTGAAAGGAACAAAGGAGCATCCACGGGCGCACGATAAAATTACGTCCCCGACGACGAAGGCAGGAGAATGTGAATCACAATTCCAAGTTCAAATCTTAAACTGCTATCTCATGATTTCATTTCAATTGACTTGCACCGCTATGAGCCTCGTCAATCGGACCAGTGGTTGCCCTTTTATTTTTGAAATTATTTCCGCTAGGCCGTAAAAAATATCAAGAGATCTCCCCTTCTCCTCAGGGACGTACGCCATGCTCCAGTCCAGACATTCCTATTCTTTTCTTTTTTAAACCGACTTCAGTAAAGAGTAGAACTCTTCGCCGGATTAAGTGAACAACTAAATCTACTCGATAGCTATTCCTTAACTCACTAACCAATTCAGTTCAAGAGCTGCATTGTAAAATACTCGGTGTCTACGGCCGGGGCCGAAGAAGGCGGGAAAGAGATAAAAATGAAGATTGCCACAATCATTTTAAACTCGAATAGTAGACGGTACGTGTGCACTATAGGAATGGGCAGAAGAATGCATATCCTTTCGCAAATTCCTCTAAATAAAATAACATGCATAATTTTCAACACCATTCGTATGCAATGTGCTACTAATGCGATATATTTCTTCGCGTTTTATTTTTCACATTATCAGTAATAACTGCAATGCGGTGTCCCGTTATCTTGGAAGAGATTAGATATTCTTGACCAGGCCATTGAAAAATATATGCCATCAATCTAATGCAATACAGCACTTCAATTGAAGATAAAAACAACTTCCAGGAGTGTCATTAGGGAAGGGAAAAAAACGTTGTTATCCACGCTTACACTTTTTTGATTTTAGCTTTCCTAAGTACCGAGGCAAAATCGTCATGATTTCTCCGTCTCTTACTGACAGTGCGTTGGTTCGTGTCGGGAAAAGGCCACTCACAAACCACGCGGTGCACATTTCGGTCATCTTTGCCCCCGTCTCGCAGGAGTCTAAAGGTGGCGTACGTCCGCCTACTCCACACCCCAAGGCTATCTCCCCGCGACGTCCTCGCTCTCATTTTTTTCCCTTCATCATTTTCCAGTAATTTACTCTCGCAGAATGCATGCGCTTGCTCATTATAAATCCGACGGGAGCGTGTGTGCATCACTGCCTCGACTTCCCATATCCCCTCGAGGATTCCTCGGTTGAAAAAATGATTTACTTTTTTTTTACTTTCCACATTTAACATCCATCCGACCGAAAAGCAAACCGTAAACGCCCAGAGCTCACAAGGGAAGTCATTTCACCGATATTTCTACAGCCTTAAACTCGGGCAATGAAGTGTAAAATAAAAAATGATACAAGCTTTTCGTCTTGTGTGGGATGCATCAAAGTGCAGCACGATGGTGACACACGACCCGCGGCCGGTGGAAAACAAATGGAAGGGGCGGTGTTTGGAAATTTAAAAACGGAAGGTGGCACGTGACGTAGGGCCTTCCCTCCCTACACCCCTTTCCCCTCGTGTTACTTTCGGTGACATTTGCCGTGACCCCTTCTCCAACACCCACCACCCCAATCTTTGAAATGCGTCACGAGGTTCATTCCGAAGGAATTAGAAAAAAAACTGTACTCTGCAATGGAATCTATTAAGTCCCACTCAACAAAACGGCGCACAATTTTCCAGTAGGCGGAAATTAACTTGATCTCCGCCCCGTGGGCGGATCGTGGCTTCACCGCCGTATTATAAACATATGAATGGAAAATTAAGTATCCGATACTCAGTTACTCAATTCATCTTTCTTTCAAACCTCAACAAGAATTCGGAAAACTTAATGAAACAAAGCGAAAGTAATCAGTACACAGATTGGCCGAATGGGAAGGAAAAGAGTACGCGTTTTTTGGGACGGAGGGATCGCCTATTTTGGTAGCCTGGCAAACGACGTTAAGAACCCTCTTTACAACCCCAACTACCACACTTATTTTAGTCGATAGGCGAGTCCTCATTGGAGGCCTATGCCACATGGGGGGCAAGCTGAATGCTTCATGAGGGAAGAACTTCTGCAATAACCGTGACCTCAAGAGGCCTCCAGAACCGATTATTCGAGCCTCCTCAGCTAAGATGCCTTCTGCACCATGACGAATATCGAAGTAAAATGTGCAGGGTTCATAGTCGTCAAAGATGATCTGCTTAAGAAGACATAGGTTAAGAAGAAAAAGGCGCTAGTGGACGACTAAATTCAACAGAAGTGACTACAGAAGACGTATTCGCAGAACGAGCATTAGATTGATCAAATATGTTTTCCGCTGAGCACACGCCGGACACGAGAGACGAGACATTGAAGGAAGGGCGATAATTAACCCCTCTAGGGTAAATCCATTACAGTCGTCCGCTTCGCTCGAGCTTAAAAAAGTTCTGCCGGGAAAATTGTGAATTTCAGTCCACAGAGGAGGACTGGGAAGTTTGTTTATCGAGAGCCGGAAGGAGGGAGAGAGCGAAGGGGGAGTTCGAGGAAGAAGCCCGCTTCGGTTGTGTGCAGCCCCCTGGGGGATGGAAGCGCCAGGGGATCGCGTTCCCCAGGAGTCCTTTAATAGAAGAGCCGGATCACAGTTTACTCCTCCCCTCCCGTCGGGTCTTCCACGGATCACGTGGCCCGCGCACGCGATGCGGACTCACAGAAAAAGGGTTCTTCCTCTCGAGATTAAGCAGAGCTCGTAGGGAGAGGGAATGGGCAATTTTGACGAAGACATCGAAGAACCGTGCACACACATTTGATACGACATACGTATAAAAAGAATATTGGTTTGCACGTGAGGTCGGTGCAGCGAAACCATGGATATAATGCGATCCACCGTGGTAATTCAGCACAGTAAGTAGGAACCAGATAAGTTATTTTCATGGTAGGTACGAACTACCTACGGATTCAGAGAAGCCATTTCAATTGAATATAACTTGGGTCACGTGCAATTGAAATGGACACAGGAAATTTAGTTAGTATCACAGGCTCTGAATTCATCTGAAATCAGGGAAGCATTCATTGAATTTTCAGTCAAAGCTTAAAAACAAAAAAAAGACTTAAAATACCAGGCGCTACGCTTCATTCACGCTTTCAGCCCCACTTATTTAGTTACCAAGGCAGAACTCGAAAATTATTGACACTGAGGTAGTTCTACGAAATTTTTTTTTAACTCTGACCATCTTATTTTAAATGCAGGTTCTTGCCGTAAATGGGATGGGTATTTTTCTTTGTCCATGACTTAAGAAGTAAATATTAATGCCACTAAGATACTTGAGTTACGCACTAAATGCTCTCACCCTTGCCAAAATAAGCACCTCTTCAAGGCCTTCAGGCTCAGTTGATACGTAATATGAATAAAAACATGGTTTTTCATATTGTGTAATATGATTGTGACCTGACCAAAATAATGACATTTTTTGTACATATTGATGGGATTTTTTTTAAACTGAAATCAATATCAAACTGCATGTGGAATAACTGAATTTCTCATTTGAAAAAAGAAATTCACGCGTCCTTTGCCTTTCAGTTTTAGTGATTTCATTTATTTTAGGGATTGCATCTATGCTAGGGACGCATCACTACTGCTTTGGATGAAGCACAGGAATGCCGCCATTTTTTACTTCGATGAATATTGCAAAAATTTAAATGATTAAAATATTTCGACTCAATATTCGCCGGGGATCATTTGGGGTATTCAACTTTTCACGCAAGTTTGAACCCAAGATTCTACTTCCAGTTTCTCTGATTTTTTTTATACAGACGTGCATGTAGATAACGATCCCAATGGATTCTGTGTGAGTTGAATAATGCTTAAATTTCTTTTGGCGTAAATGGGTGGTGTTTGAATGATCTTCGGATTCGTCGTCGGCATACAGTATCATTAAGCGACGAGTGCCAATAATGCGTCAGTGGATTCTCCTGCAACTTTTTTTCACACTTATCTTTATATCATATTCCTGGTTCTTTATCAGTAAATGTATTTCGCCTTTGAAGCACATATAATTCTCATTAATGCACGTGCAACTCTTAATTTGGACGTTCAAATCGCAATATTCAGGCAATTCAACTATACATTCATTGTCTGAAAAAGAAATACTTCTGGAAGAACGGTCACTGGTTAAATAGAGAATTATCAAGCATTAAATACTACAGTAATATTAGTTGATGTCCAATCAATAGTTTTTCATCGAAACGTACATAAATTTCGACCTTTAAGAAACAAATATAATATAAAAGCTATCGAAAAATTCAAAATGTAATTACAATGTTACATCGTTTTGAGCATTTTAATTCGACACATTAATCCTTCCCTTAAAATTAACTCAAAAATACTACATGGAAAAGACTAAAAACTTTTAATTTTCCTTGGAACGTAAAATTCAGGGAAAACGTACGATATTGGAGAAATATGCCATGCATGTTTCATTAAGATTTCAACGCCATAAAAACATCAGTCATTTATTTATTACGACCTTCTAAAATAGCGAAAATATAAGTCCAAGTAAATAAATAATCAACAGAATATTTTCATATTGTGTATTTCAATTCACCACGCATTAAATTTAAACATCCCCATTCACACAAAATGATGAAGGGTAAATTACATGGTTTGTATAAAAAGTATCGTGAAAAGTTTCTGGAAAAATTAGTTTATTTTAAATATTGTTACAGTGCCTCAAAATTCTTGAGAGTGCATCTATTGATCGTCGACACGCTTTGCCAGTGGCTTTCCCGCGACTCGAAGGCTCCCTGGCCGGCGGATTCCGGGAGGTCCTTAAAGGTACGCGTGCAAGCTTCTTTGATGGCACTTAGCGTCCCATGGTGGTGTCCTTTGAGGGGGGGGACTTCACTTTTTGGAATACGAAATAACATGCTGGTGCCAATTCGGGACTGCAAGGAGGTTGGGGAATCGTCGTGATGAAGTTTTTGCCAGATAGTCGATTACCTTGGAGAAAGTGTGGCTGGGTACCTTCCGGACGACTTTAGCGCAGATATTTCGCATCGCCAAATTTTTCAGTGATTATGGGGTGTACTGTCATCTTATCAATGCCAATACGATCTGTGATCATGCGCACGCTTAACCGATGGTCTGAGTTCAACACTTCACGCACACGTCAGAAAAAAATTGCTAACGATACTTTTTATACGAACCTTGTATTTAACTCCCAAAAAAAAAGTATGTGCTCTCCACGGGCGGAATACTTTAGTGCCCTCATTGAAAATCTTGCGAGTCTGAAATATTTTTAAGGGGAATGAAAGTTTGAACGTGGAAAAATTTGAACAGTTTCATCAGGCATCAAATAATAAAATTTGACTCACTCGGCGCTGAATTAAATACGAAATGTTGGTTCTCACAGCGTAGGCTTCCAGACGTTGCCTTTCAGGAAGCCATTCCGACAATCGATTGGTGAAAGTCATTTGTCGCGAAATATACATAATACCAACTCGTGGGTTCCACGTGAGGCAAACAAGTCAAGTGAGGGTAAAGCTGCAAGGCCGTGTAAACGCAAATATCCACGTCCCGAGGTTAGAATACAGTTGGGACGGAGTTCTGTAATCGCCATTATTGAATTTGCACGGCTCATTCCGGCCGTCGTCGTTAAGCTTTTGATGAACTCTCGAAAAATAAATACAAGGCCGAATATACAATACTGCATCTCACAAAATAACTAGTCTTCCTCTCTGCACAACCGCACAGAGTCGGAATTACGATTTCACCCACCTCCCCAACCAGTGCGATAGGCATGAGGTGACGTCCCATTTCTGAGCCTTCTGAAAAAAATATAGAACGGCTAGCTGCAACAAGATAGGAGATACGAGTTGGCTGGTTCTATTCCGTCCCTGAATGGAAGCAGCAGAAAGCAGAACGTCATAACATGACGCCGCGGTGACAATACAGAGTCCGAATTTGATTTTAGCAGGGCATCCGCTCCCTCGACATTTTACCCCAAAAACATTTTCCGGGATTTTCAAAACCAGTACATATTCTCCATATTGCTTTCGATAGATCAGTGGTGCACTAAATGAGGGAGTAAAGAATTCAAGTGACAACCAAGAGATAACACAATTATAAGTAATAAACTCAACGGGCGGGTTCGAACGGCGGTGACATTTTTTTTTCGCTCTCCCACCTAGGACAGACCTGCTAAAATTCAGAGCATGGAATGGAAAAGGCGAAGAGGTAGGAGCGCGAATGAGAGAAAGAAGAGGGAAAGGGAGGAAAACAAGGATTACGATGAACGATGACGAATGATTAACCAGGATGCTACGCGGGGATTGACCTCGCGCCCTGAAATACCAAGCGTGGTGAACTTACAATCCTCTTATACCGCAATATCAAAATTCTGCAGAGTCCAAACAGTGTTGGACTTAAAATTAATCTCCCTATATCTCTTCAGGAGCATCACAGAAAGGGGATGACAGAAGAATATCTAGTACTATTATTTTCCATGGGGTAATAAATAAAGCTCTTTTCTATCGCGAAATGAGTGATTTTGAATCATTTTAAAATGGGCATAATTGTTGAAAATCGAAGATCCATCATGATCCAGACAAGAGTTGTAATACCTGCGTTCAGAAGCCAACGACATCTTCTCAAGGCAACATCGGCTGCTAACCCCATGGAAGATGCGACACTTTCTCGTGACCTCACGCCTTCGTTCAGAAAATGTGAACACGAAGCCGAAACAGCACGGAAGAAGCATTCGACCTTCCCCACGGGACATTCGGAGTATATTCCTGGCTCCGGATGGTGTTTCCCGTGCCATAAAAGGTGAGAGACACCCTTCTCTCGGGGCAGGACCTTCCAGTGCAGCTTGCCCACCGCACCGCAAGACGGCTTTTTTTATGGGCACCTTACCCATCCGTGAATTTTTAAAGCAACTCGGCTTACGACTACCCGAAAATGACCGCGCACGATCAACCTGACCCTCTTCCGGACCCAACCGAATGGTGTTCCCCATTCAAAGCGTACGGAGATAGGAAAGGCGAGGGGCTTCAGCTTGATTTCAGCCGTATAATTCCCCTTTTCCCCAACACGTTGTGTCAACAGTGGAGCGCGCGACAAAAACGGTTGTCACGACCGCCTTGATCGTTTCCCGGAGCCGTAGCTCCGGCGTAAATCAAGGGTCGCAGACGCAACTAAAATGCCCATAAGGACCAGGCACGTTACGTGCATGAAGGAGAAAATCTGGTGACGTTTTCCTTGCATTAAGACCGGAAGAGAGAGCGGGAGATTGAACAGGGTTGTACTTCAGTTCAAAATTTTGTTTCGCTTATAGATTTCAATTATTCGCCCATAAGGTAATTTGTAAAAACTATAAAATTATAACGCCCATTTTTGCAATTGTGGCTTATGATCTCGCGGATAGGAATATACTTGCTGTACCAAGCTGCAACAATGAGCTAAATTAACCGAAAATAAAGTGGTGTTTGCATCTATTTACTTTTAGGGAGTGTTTTCCGCTTACGAGAGGCAGCAGAGACTGTTTTAATCAGTAAATTCAGTTTTTCAGAATAATTCACCATGATTCTATATTTGGCTTCTTTCCAACGCCCACGGTTGAGTTTTGGTACAAAATCTGATCCCTATTTCACCATAAAAAGAGAAGGCAGCTTCAAAGAGGCTACTTGAAGGTGACGACTCCTCGTCAAAAAAAACACTTCATGTAAACGAGGAACCCTTATACCGTACCATTATTGCGAGATAGAAATAATATAAACATCATTTCCATTTTTTCAGATTTTTTCAGAGACAACTACATCGGATGTAACATAAAGACGGCTAAGGGAGGGAGATTTTAAAATCATTGATACTCCCACAGGCGATCATATTTTTAATGGTATTCATAAGCAGAAATCTTTCCTATTTATGTAATATCACATAGTTAACAAGCGATGGCAAAACGGAATGATAAAAAGCGAGACAAATGATTGAAGCCATAATATTTAGGCACGTCATAGTAAATGAATGTTTACTTGGTTCAATCAAGGGATCGCAAGAAGAATCTTGCAAGGTATCTTTTCAAATTACCCAGGAGAAGGTATATATATACATACATACATATATATATATATATATATATATATACAGTTATGTATCCTGTATTTACTCTTATCTTCGAAACAGAACGCTCTACGGTAAGGAGCAAATATATGAAAATATATACATGAATATATTTATTTTTTAAGGTAATCTACCTGTTAAAGTAGGTTTTGGATGGACACAACGACCAAATAACTATCTCCTAAGAAAACACAATACAGCAGCCTACTCTAGAGCATGTCCCTCTTCATCTCTGTGTACTTCCTTCCTCCCTTCATTCCGTCAGACATCGTCATCCTATTCCTACCTCTTCCTCGTTTGCCTAAAATTCTTCCCTCTATTACAGTCTTCAACATCCCATTGCCGATCAATATGCTTTTCATCCATTTTTCCTACCACCTTAGGATTTCTCCAAAAACAAACCCCTCTCCTCGCCCACCATACCTAGTACTTCCTCATTTGTTTTCCTTTCGGTCCATTTTACCTTCTCCATCCTTCTCCACACCCACACTTCAAAATACTCCAACCTGCGTCTATCCTCCAGCTTCAGTGGCCATGTTTCCGCGCCGTACATAACTACGTTCCATATCGAAGTTTTCATGGGCCTTCTCTTAACACTCTTATTCAACGTCCCTGTTATCAACACCATCCTCCTAGTGAAAGTCTCTTTCCCAGGTGCAATTCTTCTCCTTACGTCGCCACTGCTTTGACCATTTTGGTCCATAACACTTCCGATATAGGTAAATTGTTCCACCTAGTCTAGTTTTTACCATCCTACTTTAATGCTATGCTTTGATTTCTTCTTCCAAGAAAAGTGTACAACCTTTCTTTTATTTATATTAATTCTCATCCTATATCTATCGCACTGAATTTCCAATTTACTCAGCAATGCTTGCAACCCCTTGGCTGACTGGCAAACTAGAGCTTGGTCATCAGCAAACCTAATTGATTTTACGAATTCCCCGCCCACTTTCATTCCTATCTCCAGTTCTTCCCATGCCTCTTTAATCATTTCCTCTACATACAGGTTGAACAGCAACGGTGATAATGGGCAACCCTGCCTTACACCTCTTTTTATAATTGTCCTGAAACAACTTTCCTAGCCCCATTCTTCCTAAAAATTGAGAGCTTTTTCTTTTAACTTTAAACAATTACATAATTAACCCTAATTTCTAAGATTTTCATTTACATTCGTCTAGTACTAGGCCGAAGAATATAGAGTTTAAAGAGAAAACGTGTGACGCAAGGAAGGATAACGCTCTAGTTAGCGCCGGCAATGGAAAATCTTTCAACCATGTTGGTATTACAACGATAACCGGAACGGCACAGTGATAAACTGATTTGTTTATTCCGTGGATACACAATCCTAAAGCATTTCCTTTGAATTAATTTAATATTTGATCGATGTAGACATTGAAAATAAATATATAGAGCGCATATCACTGCCTTACTCTTTTACTGATAGATCCAGATTTAATTACAGCCACCTACTCTTTACAGGGACTGTGGATCATTCTTCCATCATTATAAGACACATCGATGCCCTTCAGAAGTAGATGAATTATTTTATTGCTACTTGATTCATCAAATGCTTTTTTCAGACCCACAAATGCAATGAATGATGGTTTGTTCTTTTCCATTAACCTCCCCATGAGTAGCTCAAGAGTCCTTCTTGTCCCAAATCAAACTGATCGTTTTCGAGGAAATCCTGTTGCATTCTTCTGTCGATGATTCAAGTAAAGTTCTTCGATGGTTGTAATGTCAAGATTATAATGAGTTTTCAAACATAGATATCAAACATAAATAAAATTAAATATTTCAAATATGAATTTTCCCACTTCTGTTCAGAAATTAGTACAAATATGCTCTTCTTTAAGTCCGTCAGTATTATACCGGTTAAGTACGTACATGTCCCAGATTATGTTTTTAAAATCTTCTTTTAAGCATTTTGATAAGCTCCAAATAGAAGAGGAAAAACAAGTTAATGAAGGCAATTAAGAGATGTCATACTGAGATCGAAATTCAATTGAGCAGTTTAGGGTCTGTGCATCAACAAGGGCGCAACATTTTTGACTTTTGGGAGTCATGTTCATAAATAAGCAAGTACTATCTTACCGCTGAATCTTAGTATCTCGTTTAATTGACTTAAATTATTTTTGCACTGAAATATTTTCTACGGCGAGGTTTCTCTAAATATTATTACTATGTTTTCACTCTGTCCTCAGTTGTCATTTTTCCCTTACCTGGCTGAACTGTATTACACCATAGGCTGTGTTCTTCGGTTTTTCAACGCCTTTGCAATTGGCTTCAACCCTCTGCCCATACATCAGATTGTTTTTATTCCTTCGCATTATTATTCATCCAAATTTTTTTTCTTCTCGGATGCTTTCATTTCCAGTTTATTCATAACACAATTTTTCACCTCGGGTTACTGAACTACGGAGAAAAAACAGAATACTCGTAATGCGTTTTTCCAACAACATGTCTGTTGTGGCAGAGTGAGAAGTAAATCTAAGGATGAAATTCCAAAACTTAGCTAAGGTTATGCAGAGACACCATCGGAAGATGTAAATAAAATGAAGATATACTGTTGATAGAAGAGCAAAGGGCAACACAGTTTTTCAAATGAGCGAAGAAAAGATACACAGAAGTCAAGAGTTTCATTATTGGTAAGTGTGTTAAGTAATTATGGCAAAAAAACGGAGGAAATAATTAGTAGAAAAGCCAGCCGGGCAAAGAAGACACTTCATCAATACATATATCTGGAGCATGCCTCTCTATAATTGTACATTATGAACAATAGGAGAAGGAAAGTAAAGGATATCTGGAAGAGTGTGTGCTAGAGGGGAATGATGTTAGACAAATGGATGGATCAAATTACTAGAGTAGAAATCATAAGTAGAAGAACAGAGAAAGCCAATGAAAGTTCTGAAAATAAGAAGGAATAATCTTATCGGAAACATTTCGAGAAACTAGAAATCCTGGCGAAAAGAGCTGGACTGTAGAAGAAGGCCCTAGATGGGAGTATCATGAGACCAATTATGACCGGTATAGAGGTAGATTTACTACGTAAACATAGAGAGATAGAAGGAATGAACCGAGAGAGTTGCGTCAAACCGATCCTCGAGGATAATGGCAGAGATGAAAACATCTAAAGCGAGAGCGAGCCGGGAAGCAGGGAGCCAAGTCAATCCAGTGACATGTGGCAATAGTGTAAATATCTCTCTTTCTTCTGGGCGGGACAAGACAAAAAGTCAGAGATTTTCTATTTCCAACTATAGCTGGGAAATCAACACGCTTTTCAATAAGAATTCATTCTTTACACAATATATCACATTAATTATCGGCGACATGACATAACATCGCACGTTCATGAAGCTAAATTAGTAAATCTACTATTCTGGTATCTAAAACAAATTTAATCCCAACAATCCATTATGGAAACGATTCTCTTTCACATGACATGATTTATTGATTAAATATATAGGCCAGGGGAGTACTTAAATTTTTAAATACACTAATTTATTTTTATATTGTGAAAAAATTGTCCCATTTCTCTAAAAATGCCAATAACTAAGCAACTTAAACGACAGCAGGGTAAATTATTATCAGGTCGTCCACCATTAAAGGTGGGGTCTTTAATGGGCTTAGAATAACTAGAGCTACACTCATATCTATCCTTTTCCTCCCTCTCCTCCATGTGTCTCACGTTGTGCCCTTTATAACAATTTAACATTCGATTGCTAATCAAAATGTTCTCCATCCACATTTCATCCCTCTTTGGATTTCTCCCAATAACCCTCCTCCTTCGCCACCATTCCTTGTACTTATGTGTTTTATTTTCCACCCACATTACCTTTTTCATCCTTCTCCACACCCACATCTCAAAATCCTCCAAACTGCGCCTCTTTTCTCACTTAAACGACTAAGTTTCTGCTCGAGAAAAAACACGCTCCCAATCAAATTGTGCACTAATTTCATCTTAACATCCTTACCCAACATCCACGTCATCAACTGCTCTCTCCTCATTAAAGCTCCTTTGCCTAATGCATTTCTTCTCACGTACCCACTCCTTTGACCATCTTGGTATAAATAACAGCCAAGATAGGTAAACTGCCCCCCGCCCTCGTTTGAACCCTCTGATATAAACGTTTAACTTATCCTTTCCATTCCTCAAAATCCGCGCAACCTTTTTTGTTCACATTCATTTCCGTACGATATCTATCACAATTATTTTCTAATGCAATCAAAGAGAAAAATTCACCATTGAGGAAACCAGGTTTCTTTATAAATTATAGTTTTCGCGTCGGCGACTGAATACCAGCGCCAAAACTGGAGCTACCCATCAACTTCCGCGGTAGTGCATTTCGTGGGAATAGTAGTAACCTTTTGTAGGAAAGGATAGCGAGCGATCACTATCGAGTGATTCGCGCTGTAGCCTAGTCAACTGCCCCGTCGATCGGCGGGGCAGTTGGGAGAGCGGAATCCCTCCTGGTAGGTAACTAATCCAAAATGTGCGTGCCCATGCACACTCACCGAGAAACTTTTTTCCTCACGTAGATTTACGAATACTAACACCGCATTCATCATGAGGGGTGAGGCCCTGGGATCGGGCCACACGAAGAGTGCCGAAAGGCCTCGATTAAGCGGAGCGATTTCATCGCGATCGCATTTTTTCATCACCTGCGAGGGATTTCGCTTCGTGCGGCCGGCGAGAGAGATCGCGAGATTCGCCCTCCGTCGAGGAAGTAGAAAAAATGTTTATTTTCATCGTTCCGATGCCAACGATAGCCCCTGCGGTGAGTAATCCATTTGTTGCTCAATTGAAGGAGTGAGTCACGTCTATCTAGCAAAGAGTCAAGAGGTGAGGGATTTGCATTCCGCCGAGCGAGTATGTCCCCCTGCGCGCGTGCGGACGAAGTCACGTCCATAAAAGACGTCACGCGGTTTGGGTCCATTTTAAAATTGTACAACATCCATGCGGTCACGCTTGGTCACGCTGTTGGACCGTTAAATTATTTCGCTGTAATTTCTTGTTTCGGCGTGACGATTCCAATGAACTCTGCCGTGGTGACCACCGCAGATTGGCGTGTCGACCGCTGGGAAACAAGCGAAGAACTAAAATTTCCGAAGAAAATTCGGGAGCAAACATGATGATGAAATGGGAAACAAGACACCGCAAATTTTCGCCGGAGTGTCGATTCATTGCGCTTGTTCGCGATGAAACGTTTTAATGTCAGGGACAGCCAGTGATGTAGCGATGATTTTATTTTGCACGGCGTTAGCTTGGATGGTGCTATACTGATTTTCCAATATCGATTTATGATATAAAACAAATATTATAGCAATATCAATATTAATCTGGCAATGGCAATATTACCTAAATAAAACATCTACTTCTAATCGTTGATAAAATCATATAGCCACAGGGCTATATAACTATAGTCACTCCTTTCACCAATTTAAAGAAATTCGTTTACACGGTTTATATCGTCGGTCAAAATTATTCTGTGTAACTTCTCTCGTCCAAATCGTTAGTAGATATTTATCGTCTCCTTAAAATTAGTTACATAAATCTCGACGATAAAAAATATATTGACATGTTGAAAAATACCACACAGATCTGGTGTTACTGTTCTTGTTAAGTCAAATCTCTAGCCTCTCTCCACTTCACCACGCTGAGCCAAGACCATCAGCGCGTGACGCCGTTTGTGGATGGCGCCCGAAGGAGTCTATTGCCCAGTCATCGCAATAAACTGATGCGGGGGATCATCATTATTGTTCCGCGTAACCCCCACAAATTCAGCTAGTGCCTCCCACAGCGCAAAGTAGTTCCGAGTCACTCAAGTTGTTCATCAAATGAAAAAATTGCTACATTGATTTGAAATTCAATACCTACGTGTTATTGCGATCGCTGAGTAAGAATCCGAAGTTATAATCAAAATTCTATTGGTTTTTTGCCAAATAAACCATTTTTTTGCAAATATATTTTTATGATATAACGAACCTCGAGCTTAAGGATGCGACTTTACGGTACATGGCAGAATA
Organism: Hetaerina americana; assembly: GCF_022747635.1. Lineage (NCBI taxonomy): Eukaryota > Metazoa > Arthropoda > Insecta > Odonata > Calopterygidae > Hetaerina > Hetaerina americana. The sequence continues at coordinate 32,376,970 of NW_027286069.1, forward strand.
TTAATATATATGTAATCTTTGTGTAGATCATTGGGCGTAACAAATTAAAGTTACAAATAAATAGATTTTGATGTAAATGCAGTAAGGTAACATCTTTTAATTACGCGAAAATTACCGAGGTTGCAGAGACTCACATACAGTATAGTAGCGGTTTGAAATCGACAGTCCTAATACCATATTCATCTCTTCCTGAAAGCATTTATTTAGGATATTTTCAACGCCCACAAATATATTATCTGTGAACCAAGTATTCCGCATTTATTTTGCTAGTATCGGGAAAGGTAAGACTGAAACTTGTTAAAACGTCTGTGCTGCAATGGTTTGTCATAGTTTCCTTCATAATACGAGCCTTTAAAAAAGTTTTTGATTTGACAAATGTAACTTATTTCCGGCATGCTGTGAAATTATAGACGGAATTGAGCAACGAATTAAAAACATTCAATAATATTTTGACACGGTAGCGACAGGGAGCGTTGGGTCGCCCTCTGCACACTGGGTCGAAACATTAATTTCTTTTGGACAAATCAGCCCACAGGAAGCTCTAAAAGTCAACGGATTACGATAATACTTGGGGCCCGTGGTCTGGAGATGTATGGGAATCGATCGCTCCCAACAAAATTTTGATTGGCGCATTCGTTTTGTTTTATTTCACTCACAAAAACAACCAAATATGAACGAAAAAACGGGAATTAACCCCACGCTGACCTGTTACAGCGAATGAATACATTTATTCATGACCGAACAAATTTGAATTTGAAACACTATTCAAAAATTCTTTATGTTTCTATGTTTTTTCCGGAAATGTAATCAAAATTCTGCTTCGAGGAATCGAATACCAATCATTTACATATGAAATACTTCAAATATCGTACGAATCTGTTAGGTTTCAGTCATCCTGCGGACTGATTCGTTCAAGGAAACTGGCGTGTCGGCCTACTGCGCTGCGTGGGAAGAAGTTCCGAGCGGGGTGCGGCTTGGCGGGAGGGCCTCCATGGACCGGGATCGCCTGCCGCGCCGGTGGGCAGCAGCCACCACGTGCCCCCTCCTTCCCCCTCCGACCTCCTCGCCCGCATCTCGGCGGGGCCATAAATCCGCCCTCTCGCGCCTGTGAATCCATAAACGTACCCGAGGAACCGAAGGCAAAAAAATTGTGCCGGGGCCACTTGAAAATGTAAACGGCCGCGTGGGTCTCGATGGAGTAGCGTATGTATATGCAAAGGGAGAAAAGAGGAGAGCACGCCGCGCTCGACGGAAGTGGTGCTGCGAGAAAAGAAAAAAAACACTCCCGAGCCGTGTTCTTGTATCGCAAAATTTCATCTAAATCGTTCAGGGTGCGGATATATTACATGTGCCAACCTCAAGGTCAGCTATTCGAACAAATCGCTGGTTAGTTGTGGTCACGGTGAATCGCAGCGGCAGCCAGCCTGCTGGCAAACTTGAACGACTACATGAGCTCCTTTATTTCACTCGAATGAATGACACACGAAACCATTTTTGTCTGTAGATAAGTATTAGCATACAAGGCTGCAGTGTAAATGGGCGGCATCACATTTCACGCTGCAGAACTTGTTTGCAATAAGATTTTAAAACTTGACACTATTAGTGGTAGTCCGATGTGCTTTATGTTGAGAATCGATATTGGAAAGGGAATATCATAGAACCCAAGTTCACATAGACAGACTACAATACTTGGTGACTAGAAATCGTAACGCGATGCTATAAAAACACTGTAATAGCAGTGTTTTTGCTATAAAAACACTGTAATAGCAGTGTTTTTACAGCACCGCGTTACAATAAGGCACTTCAATAAACAGAAGATTTAAAGAAGAGTCAAGAGGGCAGGGAAGAAGAGTTATTTTTTAACGATATATGGGAGGGTGGCGAGACGAAGCAGAAGATTTGAAAAAAATTGATGGATCGTTATTTTTCCTAGAAATCAATTTGTTCTTGAAACATGAAAAACAGAATGGCATTACTAAATGGGTGCTTTACTTATAGCAGAAACAATTAAATACGTTAATATGGATCGTTGAATGTGAATCTCAAAGTAAGAGCATTGGGGGAAAAGCAAGAGCGTAGATTGGAGGCTTGTCAGAAGTTTGGAGAATTAAAAAGTGAGCTTGGCACTGGAAGACATATGGGGAAATGTTAGACTCGTTGAGGAAGTAGAGGATGTCGGCGGGTGTTGTTCGGAGAACAAGTGGATGGAGGAGGCACTGAGGTTCGGCGGAGTCTGTTGTAGGAGGCAGGAAGAATATTAAGTAAGAAGAGAGAGGAAGGAAGAGTAGGGTCGTCTTGAAGATTGTGGAAATTACGAGAATCTGAACAGAAAGATCTAAAGATGGTAATATATGAATAATTCACGAAGTCCTTGACATATCGGCATCAGATGAAATAAAAGGTGAACTGCGAGTCATATCAATATTTGAGAAAAGAAGAAGTTTGAACATTGCATATGGAGAACTGGAAAAAAATTAAATTTTCTTCAAAGAGATGGTGGATGTATAAACATATGGAAGGCATATGGTGACATATGGACGTATACTACCGTTACTAAGTAGAACGTAGCCATGTATTAGATCTGCTCACACTATGCTACATTACATTCTACGTAAAAATCATTGTTTCATAAAATTTGGAATATTTGGAATTCGCAGATATTCGTCGAAATTAGACCCGGTATTAGATGCGGGGAAAAGCTAAATCGCGCTCCATCCCTAACCATTACTCCCAGTGAAATGTAAAGACAGCCGCACATAATTGTGACGTGATGCCTGAGGTGTCTCAAGGCGAGCGAAGAACACGGATCGCGATGAAGAGCGAGGTGACGAAGGGAACGGATTTGGTTGCATTCTAGGTTAGCATTCGAAGCAATGCACGGTATTAATAAGATTCTTACGAGGAGAGCAAACGAACCAACTCGCCCTTGCACACTCGGAGTTGTCCCAATGGATGAACACGAGAAAACACTCGGGTGTTACCATCCCATCGGACCTAACACTTGCAAACAACGATTACCTCGTGGTGTACGCGATGCCGACTTGAATAAAGGTAGATATGTGAAATGAGCAGAGCACATTAAATGCACTAAAGGGCGAATAAGAGATTCTGTTCTCTACTTGATAAGACCTCTTATTAAATGTTAACTTTCACCGATGCATACCAGAAAAAAACTGACCCGAAAACTGAATTACATGAAATGAACATCCATCCGGTTTATGAAGAGCTGTCACAAAAAACTTTTCGCACGAATATTATAAAATCTGTGGTGGTAATTCCAGGATAAGTACATTGTGACACCAAGTAAATATCACGTCGGATTTGATAAGAGTAAAAAAAATAGACCGTTGAAACAAATCACTTTTACCTCGCACAACTCATGGTCACAAAACAGAGGACATTAATACATCAAAACACATATTCCCTTTAGAGCCTTCTTCGTCTTTTCCATGGATGGAATCCTAACACCTCTTGCAGCGCGCCTTTGCGACAGGGCTTGCGGAGCCCCAGCCCTGCGTATGAAATAACCTTAGGGAGGGAGCAGTTATTACGCTTGGCTATTATTTGTCTGTGCGCGAATGAATCCAAGTAACATCACCATGTATTTCTTTAAAAATTAACTAAACCTGCGTTTTTCCTATGCCAGCCGACGATTATTCAACATCGTTATTTATGGATTTTTATTTAACACCCGGTACTGTGGGAAATATAATTGTTCCCCAAGGCAAATAACATCTAATTTATTATTTAAAACTTATAATAGTGAATCGCCTAAAAATTAAAATGATGATCCATTTTGTCGGTGACGAGTGCTGAGAAACCTCGAGGATTTCCTCGTTTACCCGCCCGTGGATCCGCCACTGATTCTAAATTCAAATGGAAACTTAAATCAAGTGGCTTCTTTGATCCGAGTAACAGACCGCGAAGCTGGGCTGCGACGAACTGACCGGGCCCAGATTTAACCTTAAAAAGCAGCACACTAAATTCTTCTCTGTTCCAATTTAGATAACAGAAATAAGCATGCATGGATTTAAATACTAAATGCAATGAGAAAGAAGGAAAGAGACTATAAAGTTATACATTCACGAGGTTCAGCCTGCAGAATAAGTGACCTTGTAGGTATGTTCTGAATGCAGATACTTTTTGATGCGCCGAGTCTAAAAATAATTCCCTTGTCAGGTGCCATGACAACGGGCATGAGCCTGCATATCAAATGCTCCAAATTACCATGTGTGTGAGTGTGTGTATGTGTTACGAGATACGAGTACGTATGCCCTTCATCAAGTAGTTAACCTCCCACGTGAAGTAGGCCGCGCCGCGACTTTCGTGTTTTTTACTCTTAAGGCTCCCCTCTTCCTTGTTTTATTTAGCGCATTTTTGAGTCTTGAGATGCCGCTGGCGCATTCCAGCGCCAGTGGCGCCCCGAAATTTGCCAGCACCTTCACTTTGTTTCAATTATTCGACGCATTTCCCAGCATCATTGAGAGAAAAAATAAACATCCTACCGCAATTCTGGCATATCACATTCCGAAGGCGAAAGCAGGTAGCTAGGTCTCCCTCCACTGTCCGCATGATTGGTCCATAATAAGGATTATATTTCCATATACTGCTTAATTTGCAATTGGATCTTTTAATATCAATACGATAAATTATTCTTTGGAGAAATAACAACGTAATATCCCTCACAAAATGACTTGTATTTCATAGACACTAATTTTTCCTTATTCTCAATCCGGAGTAATCGCAAAAGGAGAAGTCTGATGCAAGTATTATTCGCTCATTTAAATTAGTAATTGACCGGAGCGGTGTTAAAATTCTCCCGAATTCACTCCTCGCCCAGGAAACAACAAAGGCACAATGGGATTCTCGGAATGAGCCTCTTTGTTGAAAGCACAGTTGAGCCCACTGGAAAAGTCCATGAAAACATCACGCTCTCTCCACCACTTAAAATGGAGAAAGTAAACTGGACCAATATCTTCTACTGACGGAGTTACTATGCCATTCTGTTTACGAGGCCTTAAAAGTGCCAAAAGTGTGGCGAGCTCAGGAAACTTTATGAACCATCGACCCAAAACTCAGACAATCGGTCGGCCCGGAAGCACAGGTCTCTACACGGTCTGCGACTAGTCCGAGAGCGGTCGGCGACATCTGCACCTCGCCCATCCCTACACCCGCCGAGACCAACTTTTCAGGCACGCTGCCAACATTGATAATCTCAGGCTCACAAGACGAGGGGTGAGCTCAACTCCCGACGAGAGCGCACTTGTGTATGTAGGTACAAAACGTTCACGGGAGTGACATGGATTCGGTCGCCGCTGAAGAAATATTCCTCGTGAGTGCCGAAGCGTCCGGTCTGGCGGATGATGACGTGGAGATCGCGGAGAGCGCGTCGATTCGTTTCGTAAGGAGAAAGTACCGGTGGTGTACGCGCGGGGAATCGACCTCGGTGCCTCCGGGGAGATATTCACTGCTGATATTTCCCTAAGGCAGGAAAACATTTCAACTCTTAAAATTTCCATTTCCGAGCACGCGGGAGGAAAATAAAATGGATGCGGAGCATTTCTGAGATAGTAGAAATGCAGCCATTTACAAGCCGAAGGAGTGTGGGGGCAGCAACATTTTTAATTCACAAGGGTTTTATTCGACAGGCGAAGAATCGTCGAAAAGCAACGCTCGAGAACACAGAGCTCCAGTAAAATCCATCCCATCCGGCTCGACTTGGCAAAAATACTCCATATTGAGAAAAATAATGAAAGCTTGTAACATTTCATTCACGCAAACCCGCGTTTGTCTTCCCAATAGTGACTCAACGCTGTGGCGTCACCCTCAATAGTGCATTAATAAAGTTTTAAAGGAAAAAAGGGAGGAAAAAATGAATGTGCATGGAAAATTTAAAAAATATTTTTGTGTTTCAATAAATGTTTTCGTACAGCAGACACTCAACAAATGTAGACCTGGAAGAAAAAAAGCATATATTTCCGATGTAACTGTACATATTAATTTGTTTTGATCAAATGCGCACATGATTTTCCTCTCAGAACAGAGCTAAAATGAACATTTCAAAACGTAAGCCGGAAGAATTGCGAATTTTGAAGATTAAAATTTAATGACTTTCGTGAAATCATACCAATGAATGGTTCTATTAACTCTATACAATATCTGTAATTCTTTTTTTTTCCATAGCTAACTTGTATATCATGACACATTTTCCACTGGTAGTAGCTACATGAACTTAGATTCGATATAATTATAATATACATGTATGTCACAAATTATGAAGACTGTTGTAACTTTATGATCAAAAGTCAAGTTCCTTCATCATTCTGGCATACACTTTGGTTAGTGGTACATTCATAACCCACATTTACATAAGGCCACACATATTATACAGGCTAAAGTAATTAAATAAAGTATAACTTTTCTGTCTCCCTAAGTGAGAATTCTGATTATTTAACGACACGGCGGTGATTACTGCGTAGCGGTGTAATATACGACACCGTGCAATTGGAGTTTTCAAATAACAAAGCGCAAAAATCTGAAATCTTGTTCATATTTAAACGATGGAAACAAAAGAACAACCCTCCGGGTGCTTCTTTACATGGTATTAATGAGGTTCTCGGTAGCTTCAACAATCTTCTTCTTTTTCGAAAAAGCTTTTGCTCTAATGCTGCCATAAGAAACGACACTGCCTGAGGGTGAAGAGAATCCGAGAAAAGAAGGCCAATGTTTACAATATTCTTTTATAAATGTATAACATACAAGGAGCAGAGAGGTCACTTGAAAATATTTAACTGACGTCGCATCGAGTTCGTGGGGGTGTAATCACTATTGTTCACATTCAGATTTCAAATATACATCTCAATTTTGTCCCAATTTCAATATAAAAATCGCATCTCAATATAAAATGATGAATTATGTCTCGAGTGTCAGTGAAAATATTTTATTTCAATCATAACAAAAGGATAACTCCACTCAATCTTCACATTTCATTTAAATGAAAGTCATCACACAGCTCATGGTTTCAAGATACTAGATGATAATCAACCTTGCGAATAGGTATTTTTTCCTTTCAATGAAATTTATTTATTTACATTTGATAATTAACAATACACAATCTTATACAACATACAATGAATAATTGCAACTATCAGCTCGGTCTTAAATCGCCATTATAATGACATTAACAATAGCATAGCAACATTCATCATGCATACTTTTAGTATATTATTGTACAATATACATATACCAATCAGTACATACCCTATGCGTCAACAGTATGTATTCTACTTCCACAGTAATTCTGATTCAGTCAGAGTGAGTTAGCACTTAAAGAAGTAATAGCTTTTAAAATTCTTTTTTATAATTATTTATTTGATTGCTACATTATGATTCTATTAAGTCTAACCTTGGGCTTGTCAGAGGATGTCAATCAGTTTAATTTGTCTATTTTTATTACGTCCCTCATATATTATTTATTTCATTACTACAGTTTTTGGTTTTGATTTAATACAGTAAATTTTATTTTAATCTGAACTTGATTTAATTTTAATTAATCACTATAATAATAATATTTTGATTGTGGCACCCGCTGTAATGCATGAAATGTGAAAATTTACTCGAGCTATCTTTTTATTATAACTGAAAAAATCAAAGGAACTTGAAATATTTAAAAAAACAAATCAATTCACGCACTGCACGCACCTTTCGAGTATAATGCAAGGTAGGTCTTACCCTTTTACCAGTCTTCGTTACCCTAAAACCCAGGGAATAAAGAAAGGAGAAATGCTAGAGGTTTCACTTTAGGGCAGTCCACATCAGGGATACCAAAGAAAAGCACATCATTAAGGACACACCAAGAAAGATACGAGAGTGGGGAGTTATAAGGGGGAGTAGCCATAACCATGAAATGAAGGACGTGGGCTGCCACTGGAAAGGAATAAAGAAGGGTGAAGGGCGGGCTGCAGCTACAAATCTTTGTCTTGGAGAACAAATGAATGGCCAGAGGGAAATGCCTCACAGGCATACTTTACTCCCCTCCAGGGGTAAGTATCTATCTGTAGTCATCTCTTAATATCTCGGGCAACTGTCAGCCGAAAGCTTTTTTTCGCCGCCTTGGTAGAAGATTAATCCGCCCAGACATTTACGCTATGAAGATTTTCGTTCGCATTTGTTTCTTTAAAAAACACCCAACAAAATCAATAGTGCTGGCAGTAATTAATCTTCGGGGTGCATCATTTAGGCATACAGTATTTTGTTCACGTAGCTCCATCCTTACCTTCTTTTTTAACGCAATGTATAAACGTTCGTTAAACAAGATGGCAAAGAGAAACGCTGGCGTTTATTGATCGGGTCGGCCCATGCAGATTTTTTTCAAATAAAAACTGGAATGACGAAGGCTGCATATCCATCCATTCCCTATCTCTGTCTACGACGCTGAAGACAATATAACTTCTACTGGGTTTTTCTTACCCTTTGCGACTTGTCTCCACTTTGCGAACACGAAAATATTCCGCTTTGTGTATTCAATACGCTCTTGAATATATTTCTTTTTACCCATCAGACCGTGAAGTTTCTCGGTGATGTATGGAACTGGAATTTTCACAAGCTACTCTTGTCTCCCTAGTTAACCCTCCTCAGCGCAATATTTTAGATCTCAGATGCAAGAAGAATTCTGGCCCTCGGAATATAATTATCATTACTTTGTATTTTACCGTTAAGGTGGATATTGTCATATCTTTAATTATTTTCTTTCTCTTACGTACGTCGTGGGCTGATTTTTTTTAAGTTTTGAAAATATTTTCGCGAATATTTTTGGTGGACTATTCCATGAATCTTTAATCTAAAGATTGAAGTTTTAATCTTTAGATTAAAAATTTGTGGAATTCTGTAGTCGGAAAGTTATTTCGTTGTATCCGGGTTTTTAATCAGCTTTGGAAGGTTTTGAGGATGGAGTGAAAGACCAAATATAAGACCTTACGATTCGCTGTCGTTGGAAGCATGGATAAGGTACAAGGGGAGTAAAAAATTTAGTTCAAGGAATGGAAAAGGTTCCATCTAGGCAGGTAGAGAGCTTACATTGAATGACTGACGAAAGAGTGTATATTTGCCCTAATTAGCCATTTCCGGGACCAAGGCAGTGAATGGAGGATTTTCTTAAACAGTTTAAACTTTAGTAATTAGGTTGTAAAAGTGATATGATATCTGAAAAAGCGGCATACATTTTTATTTTGATTATTTTTCTTTTACATTTTTAAGTATTTTTGGCAAATAGCCAAAACTCGTTCGTTACGAGGTGATATTAAAAAAAATTAGCACCGTTTACCTTAACGACAGTGACGTTTCATTGCTTCGACAAATGTTTATCGTAAATTCTTACTTCCTGCGATCATACATAAAATTCTTATCTTCAATAAAACGTCAAGCTTAATCAGATCTTGCTCAGATGTCTCATGAAGGAAGCTGTGATTCGCTGAAATATCTCCAATGTATTCATCAAGATACTTTTAAATTGATAGGGAAAGAAAATAATCAAAAGAAATTTTTTAGATCATAAGCTTTTGTTTCAAATTACATAAATAATAGCTTTGAGATAATAATACTAATGCAACTTAATTCGCTCAAACACGATCACGTTTGAATTAAAATTGTACTAAATTCAGCTTGTGTTGTACCATACTAAACTAGTGGGCGTTTTTGCAAATTTTGACTCATGAAGAATAACATCATTCGCCAACAATGAAATTAAACTTTAAATTTGTGAAAAGCCCCACGACACACACTGAGTGCGTTCCAGCAAAATACGCTGGCTCAAACGTATGAATGGCTCTAATCCCGTGCAAATTGAGTTCAACCCTGATGCCTGGGATAGAAAAATACTCGAGCACAATTTTTACCTCCTCTAAAAATGTTAAACATTAGAACACCTATTAATCTTTAACTGACTAATTAAGCGGGCCTATCGTCGAGTTTAATATATACTGATTTAAGGAAATGAAGGCCTGTCATTTTGAAGAAGATGGCCATGGGAAAATGAATGCTCTGGAATTGAACTGATTACTGGCTTGAGACCAATGGAATTGGGGAAATGAGCAAAACTCTTCCAGTTAACGGGGAAGATCCAAATGAGTATCAACTCATTTGAATCGAAACGAAACGCACGCCAACGGAAAGTGGGTGGCAATCTGTGTCACTTTAAATCACGATAAATTTAACCCCCTGAGACTGCGCAGGCAGGTGCTGCAGGGGAAGACTAGCACGGTGAAGTCTTCCCGGGGTTGACTGCTCGAGAGCAGTCTACCCCGGGACGCACGCGCCGGGGGCAACGGGACCGGTGGCTGCATATGGCGTCCGTGGAAAGTGAGTCACAGAAATCGAGGGGTCACTAAATGGAAGCGTCGTCGGAATGCACCTCGCCACCGAAGTGCCCTCAAAACCCTGCGATGGGCAACAAAGCGCAACCTTGATTCGAAAAACCTGGTTCTACGGGGTGTCGAGGCCGGTTCCTCGACATTGACGGCCGGCCAACCCACCCTCCCTCCCACCTGCCGTAATCATCTTCTCCACTCGCCCGGTCCGGACGGCCGGCGGAATGCCGCTCGCTGGCCCGATGTGGACGACCGACAATGCCATTTTGAAAAGAAAAATATGAGGACGATTCCTGGTGGTATCCCTCTCTCACATGAGTCCCGACGGATGACAATACTCTGGCTATGATCCCGGAGATGTTATCAAACTCGTACTGCGCTTTTTTTCCCGGGGCGGTGCATGTCCGAGGAGCGTGGATATTCGGGCGTTTTATAACGCTGCCGGCGGCCTCGGGATAAAAACAAGACTAATTTCCATAGTGCATAAATGTTTGGAAAAATTCCACCCTACACAAATCAGTAGTAGTGCATATTCTAGACACTAAACACAAACCTAATGTGTCAGTTTTATTAATAGTGTAACGAATATATACTTACTCTTACATGCATAATACTTATGATATAAATACTTCATATATACCATGTATACATAAAATATATGTAAAAGTATAAAATACATAACTATTATAAATACACACACACACACACACACATATATATATATATATATATATATATATATATATATATATATATATATATATATATATATATATTTATTTATTTATTTATTTATATATATATATATTTATTTATATATATATATTTATATATTTATATATATATATATGTATATCTATTTAAAAAAAAAAATATATATATATATATATATATATATACATACATGCATACAGTGCAAAGGAAGGAGCAAAATACGTCCATACGTGAGTCTGGTGAGGGGGGAACAAATGATTTTGCCTCCCTGTAGGAAGGATTTCAATGGATGGAAATTTAATCCCATGTAATTTTAGTCCACATCGCGGAGATATTAGAGAGGGTGGGAAGAAGAACGGAAGTCGGCGTAGGGATTCCGAAGAAGATGGAATGGACGGTGAAACGCTGACAGGTAGAGGGATGCTGAGGACTCTTAGGTAACTGAGCGGGGACTGGTAGACATTTTTGGAAGACACGATGAGAGATTAAAAAAAACTATTAGACGGAGCCGAAAAAGGCCACAGTGTAACGCAAAACTTGTTTCCGTTGGGCAGAGATGTTTAAAAACTCCAAAGTTATGTGTTATGACTTCCGGGGACTATCCTTGTCAAGGACTAAACTTATAATTTTAAATCCCACCAACCATTTGCATGATTTTTTGAAAAAGGTACAAACATGGCCATAAATAGTCACAAAAGTTTTCATTGATGGTGACTACCCTTGCTTAAGTAGAACAAAAATACTGAAACTTATTCAATTATTACAAAATCATTATTGTGACCCACAGTATAGGAAGGAACAATGTGAAATAAAAATTCCTTCCAATGATATGAATATATACAACTTCCAAGAATTGAGATGAATTATTTTATTGAAATTTTTCCGCGGGCCACCAAAGTTTTATCCCGTTAGAACCCTGATGATAGCAAAGATGAGGGAGATTTTCGGATCTCTCCCAATCTCGCTTACCCCCCCCCCCCCCCATATGTCCTCAACAAGGCAGTTTCCAGACCCCCCCACAATCCCTTCAGACCCCCCGTAAATTCAAATTTATGTACCCTAAAAGAGAGTAGGGATTATCTAACGGGGAGGAGGGGGGACAAGTGGTCCTATCCCCTCTGCGGTGCCGCTGATGAATCCGTCTCGACTCCGAATCCTACCATTCAAAACCTCGTCTCGACGCCAGCGTGCTCTGCATAAGGGCGTAAGCCGAAGCGAACTAGGTTAAGCACGCATGAATGAGACACGCAGTCATCGTCCACACAAAGAACGTTACCGGTTCCGACCCACGTGTGGCGAAGGGATGTCGTCGGACAACATCGCACATCGGAAAGTTTTTTTTTTATTTTTCCGGTCTCTTTTGACTCCAGCCTCTGGAAATAAAGCACTGACCGAGAAAACGACGTAGCATTACGTTATAACATTCAGGTTATTCAAATCGATATCCACGGCGAGAAATTTAAGCGACATGGATAAGAGTGGCGGTGGCTGGCCTCCTTCTTCCCATGGCCTGGGAGGTGCCAATACCGGTATACGAGAGGGGATTCCTCACTGCCGCCTTGAGCAATTTGACGTGTTCCGTAAGGCCGGAGAACCATTCGCTGGATTCTATATTACCCAGGAGCGTCTTGCGGATAGTGCAAAATCCTCAATATTCGTAATGCAGAATACCTTTCTACTGTGGGATCATCGATTAAAGTTGAGATGAACGAGTGCAAATACGGAGAAGTCGGACATAATCACAGCAGAAGCATTAATTTATTATACGTCGTGGGTACGCAAGTGTGTGTAAAAGTAGGTACTTTTTTGTATTTGGACAAATATATAATTATATAAATGCATAGGGCACTATATGTGGACCGTTCAAATTTACATTTTGTATTCGCATAATTTATTGGACAAAAATTTGTTGCTTCATATTGTGCAAAATGTTTGTTACATGGTTCGCTTAATTTGCGATGTATACGTGGTACAGATTTCATTTATTTTACTCCAGTATTGAGTTGGAGGCGGCCGTTGCAATTTGAAACGTGTTCATTCAGTGGGGACGTAAACAGACTGGCGCCCAAACACCCCTCTCCACACACCCTGGCGGTGGCGTACGTGGTATTAGGCAAATGTAGATTGTGGAAATAAACGACGCTTGATTATGACCGGAAGACGAGTTCAACATTCTCCGAGAGAGAGAGACCAAAACCGGCTGGGTGTGGAAATGAGCCGTCGTAATCTCTTGCGGCAATACCGGCCTGCTTGTCGTTACCAAATACAAAGCAGCGCAGATAATAGTACTAGTAGGCGACGGCTATTTATACAGACCAGTCAATCTTCGCCTTTGACGTCACAGATGGCCACCCACACCCCACGTCGAGGTGCTTCAAAGGAGGGCGAAACCACGCCTCCTTCCCCAAAGTGCGTGACGTCATTCATGGACGGTGGTTCTCTTCGAAGAGGATCGGGAAAATGGCAAAGTGAAAACAGCAAGAAGACTAACTAATCTCAAGAACATTACTTCCATTATTAAATTATTTTTTATTCATTCATTATCCCTTTGTGCGCATTGTGCGCAAATTGCCGCGATGATTTACTTTCCATGAATGCAACTGGTAAGTTTGTCGGAAGTGCTTTATCCAGTTTGAAAACACACCATTCTAATCTAATGATCTCAGAGCAAAACTGTTACACTTTTTGGGAATAAACGAAAGAGGAACCTTCTCCCGCCCCCCCCCCCCACCCTCCTCCCTAGTTCCAACGGCCATAGATAGTTTGGTGACGACGATGGGTACAGAAAAGAGAGACTTGGTATTTTCCAATGTTCCCGGCTTTTTCATCGGAAAATTTATATCCTTACACACAAAGACAAATGGCGCGATTTCAAGAAACATTTCAACGCTTCACGCGGATTCCTCGAAAACGGAATCACAAAAGCCACCAGTAAATGTTTCATAAATCGGGTGCGGTATTTATTAAAATTATTTCCACGTAATATTTAAGGACGAGCGATTTCATGAATCGAGGAACTTCTGCGAAATATTCATAGTCGTCTGGCAACTGCGAGAACGTCTCCATCATAACGCGAACTTTCGTACAAAATACAAAGATTCACGGAATTAATACGCCCCGTGCCCGCGCCAATTTTCGCTAAAAAGGGTGTTCATCTCGAGGTTATTACACTCAACCGCAACGTCCCTGAGACGAACGTTTAAAGGGTATCTCCTTCCTCGCTCTGAGGAGACGGAAAAAACGCAAGAGGCGACCTCCTCTTGGTGTTCTAGGTCGGTCGGCGACAGGGGCGGGGGGGGAGGCGGGCAGGTGGGCGGAGAGCCCTCCCCCTGCGGCATCGACGGAGAAGGGAAGGCCCCTTTTCTCCCCTGCGGAGGCATATATTCGCTCACCCTTCTACCGCCGCCCCTCCACCTAGCTCCATCCCCTTCCCCGAACCGATGACGCCGTCGCCATCTTTTTCGCCGCGGCAGAAATAGGAACACAATGGAAGAGAGGATGAAGAGAGAGAGAGAGAGCAAGGGAGAAAGGTGAGGAGGAGGAGGCGTGTGGAGTCTGAGGCGCATCATGAATGAAAGACGCCCTGGAGAGACGGGTGAGGTGGTTGACGAGGGGGCACTGAGAGTGGTGGGAGGGGAAGCGACGGATGATGACGCGCGGTGACTTACGGATAGGCACGCTGCTGTCATCTTCTTCTCATCCTCCTACCGCCCACGGAACACACTAACACGAGACGACCTCGTCTCCCATACATGGGAGGAGGGAGGTAGTGCGAGGATAGGGTGGAAGGGAGGTGATTCGCGACCGTTCTCGGACGCGACGTCCCACACATCTCTCTCTCCCTACCTCTCGACTTGCGGAGCTCCACACGTAACCGGAACTATCCTTATGCGGCTCCCAATCTATCCCCTCACCCTCCTCCCTCGCACACGCACACACCTACCTACCTCTTTCTCCCCCTCCCTCGACGCAACCTCGCCCACCTTTCACGAGAACGGCGCGGTGGTTGCTGCCAACGACGCCGTACGCGCGGGGGTTGGGAGCCGAGTTGTCACTGATACGCGGGGAGAGGGGAGGCTGGTTGTGGAGCTGGAGGTGGTAGTGTGGGCGCGGGGAAGAGTGAGGATGGGGAGGAGAGACCGCGTGGTATGGGAAAGCCGCAAACAAGCGTCGTCCTTTGTTTTTCTCGTTTTTCAAGTTTTATCCCATTCCCATTGCTTTCGACCTCGGCGGAAGTTTGGGGGACTCTTTTTTTTCTTTTAATTGTTTTTAATAAAGGCGGAGAGAAATGACACCCCTTGCTGCCGGTCCGAAAAAAATGACACTTATTGTCTCGTGGATGAGACCAATTGGAATGCCAGTCCTCGTGCTCAATCGAACTCCAAACGGTCTCTCCGTGTTCGCAATGCGCCTCACTCGCGCGCACCGATTGTCGGAATAAAGGGTGGAAACCTCGAAATTGCTCGGCCTCGGCGAATGAAAAATCCCAGATGGCTTCGTTCGTCTGTTTACGGACCATGAGTTACGTCCTCCCCCTCCCCTCTCGAATTCTTCATTCCCGAGTCGTCACTAGTCTGCGATTCGGGAAGGATTTAGAAACAATTTTGCATTATGAGTCAAACTCCCAAGTCTATGCCCTGTTTGCATTCTTTTGTGCCGCGCTCCGCATGAATCACCAGCGGAGATAGCTGTGGCGTGACACTGCACACACCATTATCGATGTAAGTTCATACAGTAGTTGCCTGCTTTCACTAAAGAGAATACATATCAGAAGCCGCGAGTTAAAACAAATTATGTCTCACAAGAAACTCCGAAAACACTGCGAGGAAATGAACTATTTACCGGGACTAAGTTTTGGGTGACAGTGGTGTGAATGGGATCGTACAATTTTGTTGGTGGGGTTTCCCACATACTTACACGTAAGTATATAATTTTGGAAGTCGATTTTTGTGATTCCACGGACGAATGATTATAAGTAGGGATTGTTTTCAGTCTTTACCGAATCCTACCACCCTTCTTTCATTGCTCGCTTTGCGGTTTAACTGGTCAATCGCTTTATGAGTTCACAAATACACGTATTACAAAATCTCCCCATTACAGAGGCAACATTTAAAAAGGCACATAAGGAAATTATAGATGAAATTTAAAGTTACTGAATGTTGAACTATGCGGCATCTGTTTTAGTCTTCAAGTGACGAAAAGAAACTTTAAAAGCAGTACATGCAGAGGGTTAGTTTTAATTCAATTTTAGTTGAGCGAAGATAAGAATTCTGTCAGGAAAAAGGAGAATTAAAAAATTAAAAATTTTCCTGAATACCACTGAGAAAGTCAGAAATTTTCCTTTGAAAATACTTTCTCAGTGACGGATGAAAGGCTCCGGAATGACTTTCCCGCAAATACGAGTATGATAAGAGCAAAGTTCATTGTTCCATTCAAAATGTAAGTCTTTTATGTTTCATCAATCGATACTACTATATTGCTTTCGATCTTGGCTGAAACTCTCTCGATACATACCTGATTCTTCATTAAAGATAAAGCATATGGGATGTATCGACATTATTTGCCATCAATAGCTCCTGACGCGATACTGCCCTACATTCTACTTGGCTTTTTCGTGGAGGTGTGTCGTTGAACAATATTTTATTCCTTCCTATATAATGCGAACATACGTATTGGAAATGTTTGGAGTGCGATAACTATGACATCAAAAATAAACTAATCGCTATTTCAATAAGCGGAATTGTAAAATAACACAATCAGTGCACCGTAATCACCAACTGCTACTACGTATTTCAATAAGCATAACTTGTCACAGGGGTGATGCTAAATCACTCCCCCACTCTTCTCTTTATTGCAGCTAAAACTAATGTCTTGCGACCGTGTCACCATGGAACTAACTCTACATTGAAGTAGGAAGCCATTGAAATTAATTCATCACTGCCTATTTCTCACAGTGGTCTTTATCCTATGTCCCTAATGTCTGTGGTTTGCATAAAACAATGATAAGTAACTCAACCTTGAATACATTTTTTGAAATATGGATTTCATTAATCTAACTCGCTTTGTATTTAAACAGTAATCGCACTAAAGATATTGAGTTGAAGACATATATATCTCAACTGAGAGTTGAACTTATCAACTTTGTGGCCGGCCAAAAAATTTTAATTCAGTTCATTCTGTTGATGGTGGATTAACTATGTACATACAAAATGTCGGTTGGATATGAATTAAAATCATAGTGAATCACTCGTGCGTTAGCTGACTGCGCGATTATGAACATTCCAAGATGAAAGAAAAGTGACTTTCAAATAAGGTTGCGCAAAGGCGTGACTCTGATTGATGATTGCGAATTGGCGAACTCTTTCTTTTAAAGTTCTACCTTGAATTTTGACGTTATCCGTGATGACCATTGTTCAGGAGAACGAAATAAGTATCTAAGATTTCTGAAGTTTTTCAGCTTATTGCAATGGGAAAACCTATATAATATATATTATATAAAATATAATAATATATATTATATATAACATATATATATATATATATTATATATATTATATATATTATATATATATATAAATAAATAGCCAGTTCCATGATTATGGTTTCCCAGAAAGATCTGGTACTCGAAAAATCACATAGCTTGGGTGGAGCTGCAGGTGCCCAGAGTGCCTTGCCCGGGAATCTAACCAGAGCCCCTCCGGTCAGCAGTCCGACGCTATAACCCCTGGATTACCGCGACCCATATATATATATATTTATATATATATATATACATATATTTATTTATTTATTTATTTATATATATGCATAGATATATTTATTTATTTATATGCATCTTAAATGCCTTTGGTAGACGTCGATAGAAACAATAGGCAGCATATAGGCAGTATCAACGGAAAAACAAAATTTCTTGAGCGAAAGCAAATATTACGATCGAGGGTAAAATATAGGCATTCGATTCATATCAATGATTCCAGGCGCGCCTGGCCTCAGCTGACGTCACTACAAAGTAAAAATAACACAAAAGACTCATCAAACCAACTAATGGTCAGAATGTTACAATTTTTATTTGAGCGTCCGCCTTGGTTTTGATACAACTAAATGTAAGTTTTCTGGCAGATATGTTTTAAAAAAGATGGGCCCATAAAAACTATGCCCATGATGCAACCAATTTCATTAGGGACAGGAAGGGAAAACTCTGATTCAGATGAGAAAACGGCGAGCAAATCGAAAATTGCATTCTAAATATGATTTCAGGGCTATGATTTTAGCGAAAGTCATTTACTGTTTTATTATAACTGCTAAAGCACAAAATATGCATTAATTTTAATTATTAAAAAATATATTTAACTTTCCTTAGCCTACATGGACGTATTGAGCATCGTGAATCTCGGAAGCAAAAGCACCGCAGCTGTATCAAAAGTAAACTTAATATTAGGAGAGCGAGTCCTCAGCCAGGCACACACTGTTTTGTTTTTGCGCCGTTCTAGTTTCCAAGAAGGCATGAGGAAGGAAGCATCCCTTCGTCGCCTATTTTTCGATAACATCCCATTTCCCGATTCTTGTTTTTCTGAAAAGTTTTTAACCTAGGGAGCAGCAGATAAAATACACAACTGTCTCCTAATAATTTTTCAGATCCGTCCATTGAATAAACGCATAAAGGATTAAGGGATGAAGCGTGGGGCAGTTAGAGCAAGGCCATAAAAGAGGGTAATAATTAATCTACGAATTAATGTGCGATTAATATGTGGTTCACTTGAAGTATACGTTTTTGTATCTCCCTAAGATCAGTAATAATCGCTCGCTGTATTTCCGAAAAGAAGAAAAAGAGCTGATGTTAGCTTTCATAGTTGTTGAGATGAATTAGGATAATTCAAAATAAGAATCAAAATGAAGCAAAAGTAATGGTTTGCGATCTAAGTAGGGGAAGATAAATATTCAGAACATAGTAGACACTGGAATAGAGGGAAGGGTTTTACTTTCAGCATCAGGTTCATTAGTGAGGGAAGAAATGAGGAGGTCAGAGTACACAGAAAATGGATGACGAAGATGGCCTCCCATCAGAAGAAACAACTACGTGCAAACAGTACCAGTACGGGAATAAGCAAGAACTGCATAAAATGTTACGCATATAGTGTACACCCAAGTACGAATGTGAGACAAAGACGAAAGGAGCAGCAGTGAAACTAAAATGGACGTCGATGGAAATATAGTGCTTCCAAAGAATGATGACAGTAAAAATAATTAAATAGACGGAGCAACAAAAGGAGAAATACACGAGGATAGGGTGAAGAGAGGGGCTTATAGAGGGCGTTTAGAAGGGAAAGAGGGAACTAACTGAACACTTCCTGGGGTAACACAGTTTATGAAGACCCAAATTAAAGTAAACCGACGTGGATAATCGGAGAGGAATGCGAAGGATGGATTACGAGGAGAAGATGATGGAAAACGAACAGCGAGGGGAACTACGATGATATAAAAATAATTGCAGGAAACAGGATATAGCTCGGAGATCTGCTACAAACCAATTCGACGAGTAATAGTCTAAGATGGTGATTGCTAGGAAGTACACAGTGAAAACTATAATTGGACTAATGACCGAAAACAGCGAATGCTTACCTTGCAGAGATACATCTTTCGGAATGATAAAGACTATAAATATACGCATGTGAATGTATCCTTCGACAATTTCCACACCATAAACGTTACATAAAAACAAGTTTGAAAGTATTATGCGATGATATGACCCGTGACATAATAAAACTCTGCAACAATAAATGCGCCATGACGTTTATTCCTCTATCACTCATCCATTTCCAGGTCGAATTATTTTCCCAGATTTCGGTCATCAATTGCTAAAATGGGTTTTCATCGATAAAGTTAAGAGAAAATTTGCCTTTTTCAAATTGTTTCAAAATAGTTTCCTCCTCGGATCCTGTATAGCTCCATAATTTCCAGAATATAATATATGCACGAGGTGAAAATACCAATATTAAGTACGAATTTCCTTGGAAGTCAGGTTGTTCAGATAAAAATGGAATCTTAATAAATAGTGATGTGATGGAAAACTGAGTTTCAATTTCCGTTGTTTTGCCTGCCGGAATGGTACCGTCATTTCCAAACAGATTCGTGTTTTCATTCGCTATAAGAGAACCGCATATCCGATCATAAAGCGCGAAAGGAACTTTCAAATTCTAGGCGTATGGTTGTATTCTAGGCCTGAAGAAAATTCAACGTAAAATGACTCCAAGGAATCTCAATTTTTTTAAATTCATGTTTAGGGGTCCGATAACCATATTTTCTATTTTGACACTAAAAACCCTGAGCGATAAAAGATAACGATGAACCTTAAGCCCACGGAAAAAATGCGGGACACGTCAGATTACTCGAGTGACATGATGCTGCTTGAGTGCTGGGTCCAAATAAGGTATACTCCCGCAACAGGGGCATACACGTAATGTTGGGAACGCTTCCTAACCAGTAAGATAAACCTTGTCTGCCTCACGCTTACTGGACACCAAGCTCTCGCTCCACTGATGCCACTGTCGATTCGTTTGACATCCCACCAATATCCGGTCATTTACCTCATCATCAGCAGTGACAATAGATGACAAAATAGCAGGCAACCTAATCGCGCAAACGAGGTGTTTAAGCCGCTATGAAAGCCCATTTTAGAAAGTAACCATGCTCCTCTTGGTAGTTTATATATTACCATCTTTTTCCTCCTTTGGAATCGTCTCACGAATCAGAGGGACGTAACTCCTGTCTCCGCAAAATTACAGGCCAGCTGGTATAACTAAATAACACAAATCGATACGCCAAATTTCCAAGACCGGAACCGTAAAAGGTCTGTCTGTAAAAGGTCTCAAGCAACAGGAACAATGGAACATCTCAACAAGAGACATCATTTCAACGAAACGACGCGCTGGAAGACAATTCCCCAAGATCCCCAAGATGATGCACTTCCGACCACATTACTCGCGGGGCGTATTAATAATATTTATATTTTTTTACCGTCTGCCGACCGGGAAATCCGCACGCCCTTCGCGGGCGTACTCGTTTCGGCTCGCTACGGCAGCGTCCGCACCGGCGCGTACGCGTGTGGGTCTAAATCGTTCTGAGACACTACGCCCCACTCACGCATCCCCGCCGGAGCAATCTCGGCGCTTCGACCACGGCCGCCCGGTGAGAAATCACGTCGCCTCGGCCGCTCGTTTCCTCCCGACAAATGAGTCAGCGCGCGGTCGTTTCCCGCGGCACTCCCAGGTGAGAGAGAGGGGCGCACACACTGGATGGTGGGACAGAGGGAGAGATTCCTCCGATACATACACACAAGAGTCGCGTGGATGCACGCAGAATCCTTGCTCCCCCACGATTCCCAAAAAACTACTCCACGTCTTTCCCATTCCACCCCCGACCCTACTTCCACAAGGGGTCCCAGATCCCTTACGCGATGTCTCGTAACTCTCCCAACTCACGCGAACACCCTCTCTCTCAAAACCCCAGAGCTCCTACACTCGGCTCACACCCCTCCTCCCCTCACCATTTTGTACGATCCCTCTCGGACCTTGCCGCGGCAAAATCCATCCCCCTCCCCACCTGGCCCATCACCCCCTTTCCCCATAAAAACCCTTCTTCCCCGCACTCCCGAAGGAGCCAAAAGCCTACATTTTCTCCTCCCGGCCAATTCCATTCCCGACCCTTTTCTGACCGCCCCGCAACATTTCTCCCCCACCCCTCCGGGATTTTAAAAAGAGGTTTCTCTGGGAGGTCGCCTTGGATGTGTGTTTGCGTCAGTGTGAGAGAGAGGGAAGGGCAGGGGTTGTGGGGGCCGGGATGCTCGAAAGGGTCTCGAGCCGGGAGGAAGGGGTGTTGGGGGGCGGGCTGTGAGAGGGGTCGGGTTGGATCCTGAAAGGGTTTGAGTCCGTGAGGAGTTGCGGGATGGTGCTCGGAAAGGAGGTACCTCGCCCTCCTTTCCCTTCCCGTCGACCCTTTCCCCTGTTCTCTCCCACGGCGCGAACCACCATCCCCCCCCCCCTCCCCATTCCGCCGGTTCGGAGAGAGATGGTCTCTCGGAGGGGGTCAGCGAACGACGAGGGGTTGGCGGCAACGCGGGAGCGCTCTCATTAGAGGCGTGTGTGGAATATTAACGCGCGGCGGAGTGGAGCGCCGACGGCGGGGCGCTCCACGTGGAAATTCCGAGTCGGAAACGCGCGCGCGAGCGTAACTGATAAATGTTTCGCGGGGACTTTCATAAATATTAACGGGCGGAGGTGGTCGGATGAAATAAAAATGGAAGTGCTCGGTGAAGAGCGAAATGAAAAAGGAATGAATGGAGGGGGGAGAAAGAGGGAGCTCTGAAGCACAAAACGGTCGTGATTCCACTCTTGTTGGACTCCCTTTTTACGTGGCCACCTCATTATAATTCTACAGGTTGAATGATGTCTTGCTCGAAAAATCGATTCCCCGCCCATTTAACTTCGGCGTTTTACACCGAGCGTGGATGTTCGCCAAAAAGATGCTCGCGGGCAAAAAATAACAACAAAATTGCAAATCATTCACCAAACGCTCCCTTTGCACTGATCGATACTTATCAACTTGTGGCTTTTTTCTCGTAGCATTCCAGTTATGTCGCAAAATATGTTTTCCAGCAGCGTCGGAGGGGCGTCGTTCCAACCCCTCGAACCTGGATATGAATGCCAGCATAGAAACACAGCCGATTACTATTGGAAGCACTTGGTTATTTCTATGCTCTGAATATTCAATGAAAGGAGGTGAGATTAAGGCAATTTTTCCTCGAGAAAAATGAAAACCTAATTCGAAGATCAAAAGAAAATATACGCAAGGTCAAATAAAGGCTTGGTGAAAAGAACCTGGAAAATCAAATAAACACTAAATTCAATGGAATATTAAAAAAGGCGACATGAAAACTTACCAAAGGAAACATTGAGGGAAGAATAAAAGAGGGAGGGCAATGATGAATTATGAGAAGTGAGTAATGTAAAATGTCGGTGCAAGCATCTGTGAGATTGGCAGTTTATTTTGGAGAGCAGCAACATAAAAATCCTCGAAATGATAAGCCATGTTATGATGGTGAAAAACCAAAAGGAAAAGAGATGAGGTAATTACTGCTTTAAATTTTAATTAAAACCAACATAACGTGATAATATCGTGTCATACATGATAGTAATAATGGCTCATTTATAATGTGTTCAATAGAATTTATACTGGCGAGGGAGAGTTTAACCACGATGTTGATTCCATAAATAAGAAATATCTCTCTCCCTCTCTCTGTAAATAGTGAATATCCTCAACGTTAGTAATCTCCAAGAAACATCATGGAATAGAATAAATACATGCATGTATTCATTCACATACTAGTATCCACACAAAACACACACACACACAATTTTATATATATATATATATATATATATATATATATATATATATATACGAGTATATATATATATATATATATATATATATATATATATATATCTGTCTATTTGTGCGAGTGTATACATACATATATATATCATCAAAAGCCATAAAAAGCATACGAGAGCTCGAAAAACGCAAAAAGGTCTCTCTTTACACTTTGAGATGGATTATTCAGTTGGAAACGTGAATATAAAAATGGACCGTTTCAGCAGATAACGTGAACTTTACCGACTTTATCAGAGTGACTGGAGCGATAGGAGAAGAAGGACGTCTCCTACTGAGAGAATACCCATTCGAGGGAGTGAAATGGCGCGCCATAATGGTTTATCGATTTGGGGAATGATGTGCTCCGCCCAGGTTTTTTCTCCTCACAAAAACCGGTCTTTTTACGACATAACGATTACTATTATTGTTATGAGGTGCACTTACTTGCCTTCAGTAAGGAAAACATTATCTTAGTGGCCATTATCATTTGAAAATTTTCGGCCTAGAATGAACCCTTCAAAACTGTTTTATTTATAGAATCCCCGGGGTCGTAACGATTGCGCGACGCATTCGGTATTCCCCTTTAAAACAACTCGACATACGCGGCTGATATGATTGCTACTCTCAGTTTGAACCTTCTCATTTCTTAAACCATACATATTTGGCGCCTCTATATGCTTAGTGAGCTGTTCAAAAATCTTAATATATCCAGAACCAGAAAATTGAAAACGTCCAGGATTGAAAGGCAATTCATACATATATCTTGCATCCCCGGTATCACAGAAACATTAAAGGGAATATTTACCGGGGTGGTTTAATATAATGCACGCACATGTATGTACAAATACATAAATAATATAGCATGATTTTTCTGAGACATAGAAATCGGATTACGTTTAGTCTGCCTAAATGGTGCTTTCTGCATAGACATCTTCAATTAATCGCATGATAGGATCATTACTACGAACATATACGATTTCCCCTCCACATTACCGCGAGAGCGTATGGCAAAGATTGTCACCCATTAGTGTAATCAATAATTTTTGCCATTAAATACTATTTTCTCCAGGTAATAGCCAGATCAAAACAAAAGATGATAAAGTAATTTAGTCAGGTCGTTTTTCCGTCCTTGAAGCTCCTAACATTTACAGGAAAAGGTTTCAAAACATCCCCATGTAAATTTTTTCAATCATCTTAAGGCATTATTTAGGAAGGAGCGCTTATTATGGTCGCTCTTTGGAGGGAGCCATTTTAGTTTATGCGCATGGCCTCCACTTCCTTTGTAACATTCATTTTGTGTTTTCCCTTTGGCGTCTCCCAGTACCTTATCCCACGCTTAAAATTAGCATTGAACTCAAACGAGTTAATTCAAAATCTGCCCAGACATTAATGAGAGAACGTGAGCATAATATCCACGCTTATGCTTCTTATTACAATTGTATTTTCCTGCGACATAAACGGCAATTTTAAATTTTAAAAATTCAATTTTCCGTAAAAATCATATTTAGTACTATCAAAGTGATATTAAAATCGATGGATGTACCCCAAGATTCCGGCTTGAGAACCCCCTTACAAAATAATGAAGCGTCCCGTAGAGTAAAATTTTGACTATGTCAGAGATTGCCGAGAATTTGAAATTTAGATCACTTGACTCTGTCCAAGTTGGTCGGCTGAATCTTTTTCGAGCTACAATCTGTCAAAGTTCCGGATTGAATTGAGATTATTTTCAAGAGTCGTGAACTGCCATTCGCATGAGTAGTCCATAGTTTAACCAAATGGCATTTGGTACTTTCGGACAGGTCGACGCCTTGATCCGGAATAACTTTCCACAGCGTGGGCCAACGATTGATGAACTCACCTGGGCAGGGGAATAACATGCTGTGAATATTTGATTGGTACTTAGTTGCGTAGCTACGGCTATATAGTACACATTTTTACAAGCCTACTCCAAAGTAGAGAGGCATGTGCGCATTGATTATCTAACAGATTTTAGCTTTCATATATATATATATACAGAGAGAGAGAGTATATATACTTTGTATGTGTGTATATATATATATACATATATACATACATAATGTATAAGAAGTTAACACTAGTGGGCAAAGACAGAAACACACACATATATATATATATATATATATATATATATATATATATATATATATATATATATACATATATATATATATATATATATATATATATATATATATATATAGACGGATTTATAGGGAAAATAATTTTTTTTAATATTTCCCATCGCTAAACAA
Source organism: Hetaerina americana (assembly GCF_022747635.1). Taxonomy (NCBI): domain Eukaryota; kingdom Metazoa; phylum Arthropoda; class Insecta; order Odonata; family Calopterygidae; genus Hetaerina; species Hetaerina americana. The sequence continues at coordinate 32,402,750 of NW_027286069.1, forward strand.
TGGTTTTGATTGGTACGCATTCACTTCGATTGTTGTAGACGATTCCGCGAATCGGGAGAAGGGGCATTTAGGTGAAAAAATTCCAGGAATGGACGGCGGCAGAACATCCACCCAAAGGGGTCGACGGAGGGCCAGTTTAAACGTGGGGCGTCACAAGGAAAAGGGTGATGACGACTGGATCTCGCCAAACCTAGCAAAGGAAACGACAAAAACGACGACCCAACTCTTGGCCTGTCCATGAATACTACGGCGAGGGGTCACCATGTTATCGAGAATTACAGCCATTGGATGGCTCTGTGCCCCGCGTACGAAGATGGTTAAAAAAAAGAGACACAGAGACCTTCAAGCTCTTCTCCAATACCTTCCCCAACTCCTCCTCCCTCTGCCCTGACATTTGAGGCCATAACTCGACTCCCAATTGAAAGGTTAACGACATGAGGGGGAGTGGGGGCAAGGGGGAGGGGTATGTATAGCTGGGTGCCGGAGGGGGTAGGGGGACGCTGCCCGCCGCACACTTTTTTTCTGTCCCTCGAACCTCTGAACCATGAAAGTTCATCGCGAAGCGGGGAAGGAGGGACGGATGCGTCGGAAGATTGGGTGCGAAGTTTCAGGATAAGAGTGAGAAAACGCAATTCGAGCAGTCCGAGGGCAGGAATCATATGCATTTTGCTCCTTCTTCTCCCTCTTTCTCTCTCCCTATCGTGTTTTTCAAAATAAGTATGATAAGCGCGAAAAATACTTACTTGAGATCTGATCGAAACGCTTTGAACAGCCACTACGCCGTGAGTTATCTATGCTTACTAACAATGAGTCGCACATTCTGGAAAAAATATGCCCGCTGGTACAGAAATACACCCAGGTGAATCATTCGATAGAACATCAACATTTGACAGCATGTATATTCTTCATTTCATACAGCAATATCACTGCAATAGGGGTCGTGATAGTCCTGCGGGCAGAGAGCTGAGTAAAGAACCCAGGTCAGAAGTTGAACCTAGGACATCACCATGATTTTAATTCAAATCCAGAGGGCCTGGATCGACTTCTTTTAACTTTGACCATCACCAGTCTCGCCCATTCTGCTTAATAAATTGGGGAATTCCGATTTACTGGAAAACTGTCGGAGGCAAAGCCAAATGAAATAGCACTCAGACCAACTGTGAAGATATATGTCACACGAAGTAAGATTTGGTAAGGGGTGAGTTTCATCCTCGTATATCAAACCAACCTTCTGATTGATCGATGTTATGTATTTGCGATCGTTGGAGATTAATTCGAAGTCAACTATTTCGGTGTTGCGTGACATGATTCATTAGACAGACGGAAATGATTTTTACGGATAAAGAGACATATCACGTAAATCTAGAAGGCTTTAAAATAGCAATATACGGATTATATTGATGAAAATGAAATAATTATCGATAAAAATGAGAACTAAAGGCAGTAGGAGTTTTCAAAATGCTAAAGTTCGCAAACTTTAAAGTTTTCATTTACATTATTATTTGAAAAATACCTACCTGAGTTCAAATCGTGCCAATCTCACTACCTTATTGATAAATAGTTGCCATATTGTCAAAATTAAGATCATCAAAACAACTTATCCGCCCGTTGAGTGTCGCCGTCCGGGAATTTTCAAATTGGCGATACCGTACATCAACAAATTCCAAATCTTCCATGTGATTTTGCAACGCAAGTATGATGTGAATACAAATGCGAATTTCGTGTGTACTCAGCTAGAGCAATGGGTGCAAATTAGCAAAATCATTAAAATTCCGGAGGGCCTAGATTCAATAGTAAGAGTCCAATAAATTTTCTTCAATTGTGTCTCGTATATTTCAACATTTTGCATTAATCTCAAATAATATACGCTAGGTTTTTACTCTCGATAAACTTCGATAGTAAAGCAATATTCTGAGGAATTCACGAGATTTTCGACTCATAAAATTGTAAGCATTCCGAAAGAATGTGATAGTCAGAAAATAACTTTCCTTAAAAACTATATAAAACTCCATCAGAAGGAAGGAAGTTGAGCACAAGCTCCAGATATCTGATGTACTGGAAAAATGTATCATTTTTACAGGCAGAAATTTCCCACAGTAAGTAAACGATATGATGAGTATAAACTGAGCAATATAAATTTAATATCACATCTCTTTACCGCATGATCCAAGTTAAAATGACTACATCAGTATGTAATAAGGCCGTAAACGATAATGATGACGACCTCGAAGAGAGTAAAAAAAGGACACCCATTCTGTCTCAATATTCTTGTCTACAGATTCTTCAAAAATAACCTAGAAATATGCCTTTGACCTACCCTGCACTCAATGAGATTGAATATCGCTAAGCACTGTCATTCAATGTGAGCCCACAGGAATCCCTTTCCTCGGTATTTTAAATTCCATTAAATTTTGCCGTTAAAGTGAATTAGCCATTTTGAAAAAACAACTTACATGTAGAGGAACCCAGACCATGTAGAGAACCCAGAGGATACAATTCATTTCTGCCTGCAAGAAATGGGAGAATAGGAAAGAGAATGCTTATTTAAATCGCCTTCCCAGTGCAAAATCTATCTACAATGGATAGATTTTACGTCATTGATATAAAACATCCATGATAAAACTCTCATGTGGAAACACGGGTGAGAATGATGGATAAAGGTGATTACGGTATAGACGAGGAAATAAACCACGGCGCCACTACGCGCATTAACTCTGTGCATCTTGGTGCTGGGCCTCTGTTTCAACGACATAAGTTTCCTCATCCGTTTCAATTCATCTAATTTATTGGGGCTTCCTTAATGACATCACGGCACTGTAGAAATAATATCATTAATATTTTCCAAATTTTCAACTCATAGTTCCACAGAAACCGTAAGAGTAGTCAATGAATTATCCCTCGGGGTATTCAATAATAATCCTTTCACTATTTTTTTCATATTAAATCTCATTAACACAAGTTTTTTTGCTTCTTTCATTATCCCCCAGATCCCATAAATTTGACGCGGGAGCCGAACTGGGGAAATCAGTCCTCCGCTGGAAAACGGTATCCAGTTTCCTTTTTCTCAAATTTTTGCATCAATCACATGTACTAATCCGCTTCCGTGTCAACTGATCACATGACTCTATGACCCGTCCAACTCCTCCCTCCCCTCAACGCCTCGCCCCACTTCCTCATCCTTATCCTTCACCATCCACTCCCGTCCCGAATAACCTTATCTCCACCTGCTACACTAATTGGATCCCGACCACAACAATATCAGCCGATATTTTTTTTCTTTTTTTTCAAGAAAAGCCCCCCCCCCCCAATCTTTCAACCCGTTTCTGAGACTTTACAAAATATTCGTGCCCTTCTCCGCTCCAGAGATCGTAGCCCCTCCATCTAATTATGAATATGAAATAATAATGAACTCTGCATCGAAGTCTGGGGCAAGTTAATGATGTCTTTTATCATCGGCTCTTCAATTTTTTCTCGTGACGCCTAAATTGAACTCCAGGGTTCATTTCACGTGAGGGAGTTCTCTATCCTCATTCACTCGCTCCTGTCATCACCATGAATTCCTGACAGCGTACACAGTTATGTTTTCACTCCAGTGACCTGTTCAGAATGCGAGCAAGGACCAAATTTTTTTATACATCCATTTACCAGTCTTAAGTTCCGATTACGAATAAAAATGACAAAAGTGACAGGATGTCATCGCCCTGAGACCCATAGTGAAAATATTCTCTGTGAATGGACATTGAAATTTTTACTGACTGAACGAATTCTATTAATTGAACCTCCATATGGAAGAATATGGGTTTAGATACTTGAGGAGGAGATTTTTCGGCTTATAAAACAAGATTTTTATCATTTTATCTTTACCAAAAACAAAATTATTTTTATTTCATCGAATTGATGGATATTGAGACTCCAACTTGAGCCCTTGTTAATCCGCAGATTGATTGACACTCCAGGGATTTCTATCATTAACGCTCTCTTAGGATTTACGGCTAGGCTGTAAAAACTTTGAAAAAATCTGATAGACTAAGTAACCCGTGTTAGCGCTGCAAGTAAGTTGCTCATTACGATGTTCATACTATTTTTTTTCTTTTATTTTAAAATACCAAATGTTCTGGGCTATTGGTGGTACTAATTTCATTGAAACTAATATACTCTCAATGTTACCGCAGAGATGTAACTTTCTTTAAGAAATCATCATTCACAAAGCATTCTATACGAAGGATAATACCCGCTTGATTACATATCAAAGGTAATCGAAAACATCCTGAGGCCTATCCCAATGCTACGCAATATTATCTTCACAGGAGCGAATGCAAGTCTTCGAAGGAGAACGATTATTCAAAATTTAGGTGAGTTATCTGAAAGAAAGCAATTAAGAAACCCGAGGGAATACCAGGATCATATTTTCTTAGGGATCATTATATATCCGAAGCCCCTCTTAAATGTTTTGATGGTTGGGAAACGTTTTTTATTTCACCTTTGTCGTTTCGGCTGTTGTCTTGAAATCCCATTTTGAAAACATTCATCGATGATGCTGCGACGTGCACTCCAAATGATTTCACTAAGCCAAAACTCCGAGCAGCAATCATTAAGTCATCCGCTAAGTAACTTGATCTAAGTGCATCACCCAATTATTCTGAAGTTCGATCTTTTTTCCCGTGGACTCCCGAAAGTCGAGAGGATGGAGGTTGTGAGGGAGGGCGGGAGGAAGAGTGTGGGAAGTCTTAACGCAAGTGGATGTGGCGGGACGAGACGAAACACGAGTACGGTGAGGTGTACGTGGGGAACAGGAGAAGGGGTGAGCAAAAGAGCTTCTGGGATGGTGGCAGGAAGAAGGGAGGGGAACTTAAGAAGAGAGAGGGAGGGAAAGAGGAAGGGAGGAAGACTCCCGGGGGGACGTAGAGAGCGAGAAAGACTCCCGAGGTGGAGCTGGTTGAGAAAGTTTCCGGCGACAGACAGCCGCTGGGAACTTTCAGTTCGACGCGTTGGTGAAACACGAACCGTTCCCTGCCCCGACCGCAACACTTTTCACTCGGGTTCAGCTACAGTTAAGCACCTTTAATCTGCACGGCACTGGCGCATACACTCCTGGCCGTGAAGAGAATTGCAATAAGACATGAGAAATCGATTCATTTCGGGCATATGATGATGTCTCGACGACCAAGACGACACCCTTCCCCGTTGGTTTCAACGCAAAAATTTCCCGAGGCTCTGAGGGAGGGGTTCTCGGCAATATTATCAACAATTTTTACGGAAGTTCTCGTAAATTCCTTACAATGATATGAATATTTTACTTTCTCATGGATCTTTTATTTCGACGCCATTGAATGATCGTGCATTAAGCTCTCGCGAAGTCATTAAATGTGAAAGAAATAAGACAGGAAGAAAAGGAGTGTATTGAAATTAAGAAATAAAAACTTTAACTGCCTGTGTACAAATGAGTAATATTTCATTCCAACTGGTACAACTTCACCTTGGAGAGTCGGTAGAATTCGTCATTGAAACAGCAGCCACACCCAGTGATCATATTTCGAATATGACCAGATTTTGGCACCCAACGGAGTTAATTCATCAGGTTTAAGACTATTTCTTCCGAAATTATGCTTCTAGAAAACTTCAAAATTAAAGGTATCGGCCATCTGAGTTCATTGCAATCGTAGGTGGCTTGAACATTCAGATGTAACTTCGACATCAATTTGCCATCTATTAAATAGACATGAAGTTAAAATGGCAGCTTCCCTTTTAATGAATATATTGACTTTATTATAAATTAGTCTCCATTTATATTTAATTACACGAGGGAGCTTTTCAATTGAAAAAATAATTTCAAATAATTAATTGGCTAGGATTTGAACCCGTGTGATAACTTACTAAGTAACTTCGGTAATGGCTAAAACCACCACCGTGCGTGTGTGCAACATAAGTAGTTCCCTGAGGTGTATTTACACATTCGAAAAAGGGGAGATTCGAAATTCAAACCAGGTCAAATCGAGTAAAATTTTTAACCCCAATGATTTTACGCCTAAGCAAACGTTGTAATTTGATCAATTCTCTTTATTATTCGATTCAATGAGACTTTCGCCCAGTATCCCTGTGCCTTATTTTGAATGCATGGAAACAAAACATTTTAGTGTTTATTTTTCCATAGAAAAAATGCCCACAAGGTGGCTCAATCACTTCAATGATGTTTACTCTCCACGCTCTTCGTGCAGAGTTAACGACATGCACCAAATTCTGTAGCGACCTCTTTTCGAATCTACTAAATATATCGGTCCCTATTTTAAATAAGGCATATTCAGAGCTTCCTTTAGTAAAAGATCATGAATTCTGTAGTATTAACTAAGAGGTGAAAACGATTTCGAATAAAAATCTGATCGTCATTGATCCACTGTATTATGGAAATCAGTACACTTCACATCTGATAATGTTGGAGAATGGATTACCAAGAAAAAGTAGCCTTTTAACATTCATACAGGATTTTCTGACTGAAAAACTTTTCCCAATTCACAGAAAAAAAATCCATTTATTTCTTTAAAGTCTAAAATGATAAATAAAATACTCTTCTCACCCTTAACCTTCAACGATCGGTTACTCTTGACGAGTTTCATCATTCAGTGGCAAACAAAACAATATCGCCTGCGGTGAGCGGCGTGAGAAAGAGAAGCTCAACAACTCCTTTCTCTCTCCTCAGTATAATGTTCCTTCCAACTTCGAAAACTTCTCAAGGAGAGTTTTGATACGATCCCTCGGTCATAACCAATTCATGCATGCAGCCTCCTTAAATTATTAGGTATCAAGAGAGCGTTGGGAAAATTAACAACTTCTTCACAGTGAACAGTGGCTTCATCAACGAAAGGTCATCGCAGCCATCGTTGAGGGCGCTCGTTACGCCGAGTGTGGAGCGTAAGCGGGTAAAAATAAGTGTGATCAGGATTTTCAAAGTGATTTGAAAACCGCAAAACGACATGAGACAGTTGTGCAAAGGGAGCATGGAAATACACCAGTAAAGAGATATGGTAATTGAAAATGGTTTCAAGGGATTAGATTAGGAATGGGATCATGGGGAATTAACTTTAATAAAACTTTCTCAAAAGAAGTACTTGTCAAGCTTTTACGAGTTATACTTAGTCAAATATAATTTTTACTTCTGCGAGTTTTCTAATTCATTGCTATCGAGTGTTTTTCGCAAGAAAGGGTAGTCCCGAATTCGGTTTTAAAATATACTAACTTCGCTAATATAAAAGTATCGTTATGCACGAAAACAATAAGTACTACGATTAATTAATTAAATGTTGGATAATATCTCACGCGCCCCTAATTTTAAAAGAATTTTCGACAGCATGAATGTCTTTTCCAGGTCGGATTCCACGATTCTTTGATAAAAAATACATTATTTAGCTCAAATCGATTATTTCTTGGTTGAAGTCAGAGGGCAGAAATATACTAAGCCTCGGGAAATGTGCTATTGAAAAAATATTTCACGTCGGACGCAACGTCGAAAAGTCCATAGACGATTGAATTACCTCGGAGAACACAAAAGAGTCCTGGGTAAAGGCTAGAACTTGATCGCTTGATCCCCCAATCGCAAATCCTAGAGGGAAAGACATGAAAACGCATCCCAAATCTTCCAAAAACGTTGAACTCTAAATCGTCAATCGGATTTCTCTACTTTTGGCCAATCGGATGATACCGACAGATTCCAGAACGGGACTCTGATACGAAGTGGAGCACAATCAAGAGTTAACCAATGCTGCGCTTAAAGAAGACGCGGTCAAAAAAAAGGTAAAAAGGAATGATTGCGTGAAATGTTCTTCATGGAACAGACGCATGTAATCATTGGAAAGGCGGACCGGAGAAGAAGCGAAGCCTTCGAAAACCGTTCGCCGATTCCAATCCATCCGTCCACTTCATCTTCCACTTCCGCCGGGAACGGATGCTGAAGATTAAATGGAAAGATAAAATGATAAACGAGTTGGTGGAAAAAAAAGTGGAAGAGGAATGGCCAAGTGGAGTACTATGTGTGGAGCTACCACTGACTGCCGCTGAGTGCTTGGAAAGAGCTGCGGAGCGAATCATGTTCCGTGCAGCTTATTTATGCGTAAAAATGTGAAATACGCACCCGTCAATGCACTTTCAAGCGGCTAGAGCAGGTGTTTTACTATTTGCCATAGAACCGTTGCATTCTCTGTGTACCACGGATCATAAAACAACCTTTTCGGTGTACATATTATAGTTCTGTGCAGGGTGATTTCAAAAATGTATCGAGGCCACTACGAACGATTCACAGAGTATAAAGTTGAATATAAATTCCTCTCACTTTATTTTAAGTTAGAATTGAGTAAAACCTTCCTCGGTGTAATCAGTATTTACTGTCGTATTTTAATTTTGCTGGTCTGACAGACATCAACGTCAAAATATCCATTGCGTTTAAATTATCAATTTACCATTGTAGTTTTCAATGAAAAATATTATGACCTGGCAAGTAAAGAACAGAGGCACATTTTATATGACTTTTTTCGATTTAAAATCCTTGGACCTCGAATAGAACCTTGTCATTTTGTTGACTCCACGTTTTTAATTTCCCTGCGTTATTTCCTTTGCAAGCGTCGTGGATGTGCGTCCCGCTCGAATGTGAAATTGGCTTTCTGCGTTTCAAGAACTGCACGATGTCGCCCGCAGGGAACAGTATCGTTCGCTCACCTCCCACCCTCTATTACCCACATGCATTCTCGTGAACGTAATTTCTCCCACCCACCAATCTCCCGCTACTTCGGACCCTTTTTTGATCCGCATTTGTTTAAGGTACTATGCGATAAATATCATCATCGTCACGCGGTTAACATCGCCTTTGTTTGAGCGGGGGTAATCGATATCGCGGGTACCTAGAGTATAAAATGTAAACCCATTTTATTTTATAAGATCCGGCTTTGACGCAGAGAAGTAGTACCCCATGGGTTACTCCATTATTTGCAGCGAGGAAACCCCACTGAATCACTCCCGGCTGCAACGCGAGGCGCGAAACTTGGGAAACAAGGCTCGACTCGGAGCAGGGTACAAAACTAGGAAAATGGAGGCCAAAGAAACGAGATCTCGACCAGTAATGATGGGAGAGGTCTCGGGAGAGGGAAGTTTATGAAAGAAGCCTCTCTGAAATAAAACGGTAGAGAAGGGAGATCTATTCAGCCGCCGCACTCAACGCTGCAAGAGGCCTTAACGACCGCCTGTTGAAGAATATGAACCAAGGAAAGGTGGAATTGAAGAATAGAGCGGGTAGATCAAGGTCAAAGCACGGAAATTGACGTAATGGAGTGAACGTACGGGACTCGAGGTAGAAACATTCAAACGTTTTAGGATCGCGAAAACAAAGAGCTGCAGAGAAACGAACTATATTTCGTGGATTTTCGGCTCTTGAAACGTCCTCCACCCCGACTCCAACGGCGATCCCTACACCCTCATGAATTAAAAGAGACATTCCTGAGACAGAAATTGGGAAGTAAATGTAGATACTCCCCAGAGCTACCGTGTACCAGTCACGTTACCCCCCACGGTGCGCACCCTCCACACGTCGGCCCCTCCCTCCGATAAGGCTCCCGTCCCCCCGCCCCTCCGGACGACTGCCCACCCACCGCGGCCAATGATACGAGACTATTACTGCAATGCGGTGGAGTCGAGTGCTCCGGCAATGCCACAGCGGGACAGGCGGGCGGCGCCGGCGGTGCAGGGCCGTCGAGGGACTTGACCGCGCTCGTTCAAACGCGCCGGCCGGCTTCCTTTTCCCGCAAAAAGTCTCGCACGGCCGAGAGTCGAAAGGAAAGGAGAAGAAGACGGGAGAGATAAGAGGGAGAGAAAAAATAAAGAACCGGTCAGACGGTCGCAGTCTCGTGCGCCGTGCATTCACGTTACTCGCGCGTGGGATTCGTTACTCGGGCGCATCGATCTGATATCCACTCGAAGGCGCAGTGTCGGGGCGCGCGCGAAGATGCAAAAAGGGTGAAGGGAAAAAAATTCGAATGAAATAGGAGAGAGAGAGAGAGACGGGTCGGGCGGGCACTTGACTTACTTCGCGAGTTCCCTCCGCCATCCTCGGGTACGCGCTTGCGTCCGCCGGGGAGGGGGATACATCAGCTGGCGCGAGGTCGACCGCCGGGGGGTCGCCGTTCCCCCTTTCGTTCCCTTTGCCCAGAGCTACACCTCCGTCCCCTTCCCTCCTTCAGCCGCCCAGTGCTTCATCGCAGCTCCCCCCCCCCCCTACGAGGAATCCCTAACATGCTCGATGCGCGCGCGCAACCTTTCAATTATTGCGACCGTTGAGAGATAGAGGAGAGGGGGCTTTCAAGATCGACGCCGCCGCCGAATCGTTGGGCTCTGAAGGACCGATGCCTCGGATGTTTCGAGGCCCAGCCTGCGGAAACACTTCCCGCCCCAGATTAGTTTCACAAGGGGTTGACGAGCAAATAAAACACTCGATTCATTTAACGTGGCAGAGTAACGCGTTTCCCAAAGCTCCATCCACGATCCCCACGTCAAGTGCAATACATACGATTTTCAATCGCATATTCTGTCGGTGGGATTCGGTGAGTATGGTTTAAAACGAAACAAACGCCTTGTCATCAGAAAGCACCGAGTGAAAGAACTACAAGGGTCTGTAAACAAACTTCAAAGTGTTCAAAAGTGTGGGTGGCACTTCATACCAAACGCAGTTATAACTGGCTTTGAATTTTTAACACCAATGTTAACCTCATCTTTCACGGAAAGCATACAATGTTGAACAAGAACAAGATGGGGAAATGCTGTATATGTTCAAACAGTGCAAGGGTAACAAAAAATCATACTTTAAAAAGCATTGTGCATCGAAAAGCGAGATACATTACATTAAAAACCTATGCATAGTTATAATTGGGTCTACATATTATTTAGTTTAAAACGTATGATCAGTCTTCATTTTTTTATTTAGTCTTGATCTGGATGAAAAAACGAGCAACAAACAATTATATTGAGGGTGCATACATAGTGTAAATAGATACATGCCTGAAAATGGAATCGAATCATGTTCGCTTAACAAGGTGCACCCAACATATCTCCAATGCACAGAATATTACAGACAATTTCCGCAGTATTTGGGCTACTTTGGAAATAGGTATACTGATTTCGCCTCTGCTGGCATAAAAATCATAGTGACGCCAAATATGAACTGCATTGAAAACATACAATGCCTCTGATGAACCAAGGCTGAAAATATCCTATTCTGGCATCAATGTTGATGCTGATGCATATTTTTTGGACTGACCATGAACCGAAACACAAATCCTTGTGCCCCCTAAAATCCCTTAATAGCCACATAAGATCATATGCGAAAAATAAGCTAAAGGTTACATTGGCATAACGATTTCCAGAGTAATCAATTCACTCAAATTTTCCAGTTTTAGAGAGGAACCCTCTCCTTCCTTTAGGGCGGGTTTTCTACCTAAAGGAAAGTTTCCTTCATAAAGAAAGAGCCTGAAAAGCTTATCACTAAATCAATGCATCGACACAAGTCTTGTGTGTATAGGAACAATTGTCTAACCCTTTCAAAGTTGAGGGTTCGATTCACAACTCGGACGTGGATGTTTTGCTACCCTGCATTGAAATTTATTATGTGGAGTTGTTTTACTATGGTGCTTCTCCTAAGCCGTCGACGAGCATCCAATTATCTTACTACAAAAACGAGACCATGGATGGGGCATGGAGAGATAATATACAGTACAGATTATTCTGACGGGTGATTAACTCTAATGAATTGGTTTGGATTACACCTTGGATAGACCACCGAGATACCGCATATCCCAAACGGAGAGAGTCATCATTATGGACACTTAACTTTCATTCAAAATCAACATCAACCTCATTTGAAATTGTAAGAATCAATCACGGTACGACGAATGCATCTGAAGAAATTTAATAGATATTACGTATCACTCATATTCATGACACCACACATAATCATGCAGACGCTGGTGTTATTTTTTTGCTGAAGTGACAATTTATTGCGGCTTATCTATATCGATTACATTATAAATAAATCGACAAACAATTACGAACAAAACAGACATTGTTTCAGCACTGTATTTCAGCAAGAAAAAAAAGAAAGCATTAATCATGATCACTCGAAAATAAATAAGGAGGAAAATGAATAACATAAATAAGCTAAGCCCGTTTGTGCATTTAGACAAAATAATGTTAAATCCAGGGAACAAATTAAGTCGAACCTAATTCTAAAATGGTCAAAGTAGTAGGGATATCAGAAGAATTTCGTCAGGCAAGGAAGCTTTCACAAGGAGGAGAGAATTGATCACAGGCACGTTGAGTAAAGATGTTAAGAAAAGGCTCGTTAAAACTTAGCCAGTGGAAACATAGTAATCGAAGCAGGATTACAGGTGTAGATTGGAGCCTTTTTAAACACGGGTGTGGAGAAGGATGGAAATGGTAAAGTGGACAGAAAGGAAAACAAACGAGGAAGTTCTAAGCACAGGTATGGTGGGGAGAGCAGGGGATTGTTGGGAGAAATTCGAAGGAGGCATTTAAGAGGGATGCAGAGCATTTCGATTGGCAATAGGATGTTGAAGACTCATAGAAGGGATAATGTTAGGCAGGCAAATGAGGAGCAGAAATAGGATAGGGATGCTGGACGGAACAAAGGAAAGAAGGAAATGCACGGACTTGAAGAGGGGCTCATTTTAGTGAAGAATGTTGGGTTGTGTTTTGTTACAAAACACATGGTAATTATCGCTGTACCGTTTGCTACCTTGCATCCATCCAAAACCTACCTAAAACGGTAGATCAACGATAATAAAACCTAATTCGACAACCTAAGCAATCGCGTTTGTGAAAATATGTTATCAATATTTGCATATCGTAATCTGATAAGTATAAATTCTTCTAAGAGATAATATGGATTGTTTTATAAATGTTATATGCGCCGAACAAATAATTATTATTTTATCTACGTCTATTTCAGGAATTTTTCGGTAGAAAGGTGGAAATTTACCGACTAGGGCATTCAAAATAAGCGCCCTCCAAGGGTGAATTTTGCACTTTTTATATATTTTACTTTGGTTAAGTGGGGTAAAAATGAAAAAAAAATGAATTCACATTCCTTATAAATTATTATTTCAGTACTACGAAGGTCATCCGGAAAGTAGTACCCGTTCGTGAAATAAAGACACAAAAGTAAATATTAACAAACATAAAAAAATTTATTTGAAAGAGGATACTTTAAACTACTTCTCAACATAATCTCCAAGCAAATTAAGGCATTTGTCATAACGTGTGACAAGTTTCTGTATTCCTGCTGCATAGTCCTTCGCCGCCAGCTCATTGAGATACGCGAGGGACCCATCTTGCACAAATTTTTGCATAATGCAGATGGTGTTTAACAATTTCATGAACAATTGTTCGAGAAACATTGGGAAAATGCTCACAGATGTCATCAATTGTGACGCGCCGATCGTTCCTCACGAATTCGTCAACTGAGCTCACCAGTTGGTCTGTAATGACAGACGGTCTCTCCGAACGCTCATCGTCGTGTGTGTTCCCCCTCCCCATGTTGAAGTTGCGACACCACCGCCGAACAGACGACTCGTCCATTACATTGTCTCCATACACCTCCTTTAATTGGCGATGAATATCACATGGGCGAACGTTTCTTGCATTGAGGAATTTAATCACTGCCCTCACTTCACAACTGGCGGCGTTCTCAATTTTTTTAAACATTGTAAACAATCACAGAAACAACACAGGCAATGCTAGCGTCACGCAACTTGGCTCAGAGAAGGCAGACAAGCCACTGAAGCTATCTGACCTCGTCCAGCGGCTACTCGCGTCGTCAGCACTTCATGCGGCACGAACGGGTACTACTTTCCGGATGACCCTCGTATTATCATAATAAGTTTCATATTTTCAAGAGTTGTTCCACAACTTTTATTGATCTTGAAACAAGGCTGATTATTTATTCGGCCAAGCTGAACTCAAATATTCTCATAGATTTAAAGTGATACTAAAGTTATAACTTCCTGGGAGAAAAGTACAGATATTATTATTACACAACCTGACATCCTACTGAACAATAAACTGTAGATGCACAACAAGTATCGTCGAAATCATTCTATAACAATGTACAAAATTTCTTTACGAGAAGCCTGACTCAGTTCGGTTAGTTTAGTTCACATAACCGCAATTTTAAAACGTCCATCGACAAAGTTTTACCGTTCTTTACTTCAAACACTTAATTCCTGAATATAGCTTTGAAATGACACCATAACCATACTTGTACTTAGATTTGAACTTGTTGCGCAAAGACCAAATTTCATGGACTTTCCATTTCCATGCATTCAAATCCGTTGCCATTCGGGCTTTCGGGAAAATCTAAGTCAGTAAGTCTTCAACCGTTTATTTCATGTGAAATGAATTCAGTAAGCCGGTTAGCCAATGGAACATAATTATTCTTCAGCGCATTACGGAATTACAGTGTGATAGGCATGGATTGAAAATTAATTTTTAAAAAGTGAAGTTAATTTGGTTCCTCAGAACTAGTAAGCCTAAGACAAACAATTCAGTTGAGTGGCATAACTAGAGCAGGTAGAACAGTTCATCTATTTAGGAAGTGTTCTAGAAGGTGGGAAAAGTAGTAATTACATTAAAAGTAAAACTGCATTAGGCAGAGAAGATTTTGCAAAGACGGGGGAGCTGATGTCAGGAATCTCAAATAAAGACGAAAACAAGCGAAAAATCTAAGATGAAGCGAAGTATTGCATGGCTCAGAAAGTTGAGGCTGGAGGTTAAGTGTAGATTGAAAACTTAAGACATATGGGCGTGAACGGGAATGGAAAAAGTAGAATGGACGGGAGAAAAACAAACGAAGAAGTTCTTGAGGATTGTGAAAGAGGGAAGAAAGATGGGTAGGAGAGGAAGGGAAAGAACGGGCATTTGGGATGGGAGGGAGGGAGGAAGAAAGTATATGTGATGGAAGAACTTCTTACTGCAAAGCAATGTGTGGGAATATTTATGGTCGTTTTGTACGGGCTTAGAGAAGGCATTACTTATTTCCTGGATTCTTAAAAAATCTACCTTGACCGGTGCTGATTCCCTAACACAACAAGCCATAGTATGCCCTTGCGGTAATTTACGGGAAATTATATTTGTAGACTACTCTTGAACAATAACTCCAATTTCCCGGGTTCTGGATCCGACTCCGGGAGAAGGCATACAGAAAAACCCTTCTGGTTAGATCTAGGGAAAATGATTCCAAGCCTTAAGGGATCCCATGAGGTGCAGAGGATCCAGAAGTGTCCGGTTTTAAAAAAACCTATCCCTACATTCAAAACGCTGTTACTAACATAAAAAGCATGTTACACATTGCCACACGGCCGTATGTAAAGAAGTGGGGAAGAAGCCGAGTTGCTCAAGCTCACTTTGCTGCTGGGGCTCGAGAATAATCAAAAATCATTTTGTATTTTTATCTGTCGTAACCTGTTGCCACTATTCTCGAGTATCTTTTTTTCAATTTCATTCCTCTAGAATCTGAAGACTGGAGGAGACAGTAAATATTCTATTTTCAACTGCAGGTGAAAATTATACAACAACCAAATTAGAACTTAAAAACAAAAAATTGTAATCTAAACAGAAAAATACCTTTTTAAGTTATTAATTCTTTGAACTAAATGTTAAAACTCTCTGAGGACTGCAGTAAAATGTTAGCAACTTGAAAAATATATTTCTTAGGAAAACCCTTAATGCACCATGCTGCAATTACGGATCTACAGGTTTGGAGTAGGTTTACATTGTAACAATATGAACGAAGGTATGAAGGAAAGTCATAAAGGAATTCATAAGCAGTCACATTAGATGGACCAGGCAATATTTTACGCACAACATTAAGCGCTGTTGTTAGTCTTTCGATAAAAAATTAAATATTAATGTGTGCCATTATATGCCAATTCCTTATGATCCAACAGGAAGCGTCAAAACTATTAGATTAAATTTTTACACCTGGGACTAACTGGATCCCTACATATCTCGAGTTTACAATCGCATTATGAAGGCCTGAATTAACAATGACCCCCGGGCCTAAAGAATCTCTCAAGTCTCTCTTAAGTAAAATAGCTCCTGAATTTTTGACATAGGAGTTGGATCTCTGAGCTGAGAAATAACTTTTACCAGAACCTAAGGGCCGCAGAATGGAATATGAGCATCTTTAAAGGTGCATTAAATTACAAATGCGGCCATCGGCAGTATATACTTATAAACGAAAAATATATCACACCTTAACCGTTTCCACTACTTTTTGTAACCCACAACGTCCAAGAGTGTCACAAGAGACGCGATTAAACATCTTCACTTATGATATACTCTCAAGTCAAGCTATAGAATACTTCCTAACAGCAAAACTGTACTAAGTTGAACCATATACGGATCACAGTAAAATTTAAGAAATACTAACTCAGTAATATCGAGACAATGACAGACATGGTGGCACGCGAAGGACGTGTGTTATAGAAACAGTTTAAAAATCATTAAGTTCAAAGGGGTTCAAGGAGCGATCCACATTAAATCTTCATTTCGTCTTGCTCTCTTAAGTGCGCATCAATTAATTGATATGGAAGCAAGTTTAATGAAATTAATAATTATCGATTTGAACAATGACTTTTGCTCAGTAGTAATATGGAAACGCTGCAGTAAATCATGTTTTTATCTCTTATGAAATACAAGTATAAAAAATTAATCATATCAAATGATATAGACGTAAATTATTTTAAACGAAGAGTTTTCGCGAGCTAAAATAAGTAATGGCAAAAATGGATTGCCATAATAGAACGTACAATGATTCATTTATTAGACGCAAAGTGAAATCATCAAGAATGAACATTTTCGTGAATGGATTTCATGCATGATCAGTCGTGTGAACTAAACATAGTGACAGCAATATACTAAAAATATATTTTCTATTAAGAGCCTACGGTTTACATAAGATTTCTTTAAAATTTTCTCCGCATTTTACCATAAAGACACATGTTTATCTGCTCCTCTAAAGAAGTTTGTGACTAAGTCTAGCTAATTTCAATCACTACTTCAAGAAAAGAACCATGATTATGACTTTTAATCGTATTAAGTGTCTTAAAGAAGTGTATTCAACAAATGAGTTAGAGAGATGGAAGTTACCAAACAGTTTTCTACGTGCCTTTAATCATTGAGTTTCCTTTTTAATAAAAAATAATTTACCGAAATCAAGGCGGAAGGCAACGGTCCAGAGCTGTAATAATTAAATGGGAACTTGGAAGCGGATAATTCATTCAAACTGCGGCAGCGCTGAATTCGGCTATCCGCTAGATCACGCCGCCCCACACTACCGCTTCAGCGGAAGTAGCAAGGTCTATCACAACCTGTTGCGTTCGGTATGGTCTTTAGATCACCATTGACCATCCTCACGCGAAAATAAAAAATGCTCACCCACTCCAGCGGGGGCTATCCTAAAATGGCGCTCCAGTATGACCTATAAAGGGCTCTAAAGTTAGCTCCTCTCCCTACGTGCCCGGGGGTTATAATGTCAAGATTCTCTGGCGGCCAAATGAAAAGGCTTTGTTAAAAAATAAACCCTCGGGAACTCGAGTGGGAGGTAACCAACGTATTGTCTACGAAAATATCGTCGGTGAAATGGGTTTAGTAAACAGCTCGAGGGCCGATGGCTCCACTCGGATGTCTCGCGTAGAATCAAGAGGTGTCGCCATTACACCGCGTCGCCAGAGATGAACGAATTTCCGATGGAATGAGAAAGGATTCCGTTCGGTGCGTGCATTAGGGTACTGCCATAGTTACATCAGCGCTCCTGTGCACGATAACGGAGGGAGTTTCCGAGGGGGGCAACACGACCCCTTCCAAACACCCCCCTCCTTCAAAGCCGCATCCAAATAGACAAAAATGCAGAGAGCATTGGGTGCGATGTCTCGAGTTCCGAGCTTAGTACGCATCCGGTTTGTGGAATTCGGTTGATTCGAAAAAAAACAGGAAATTCATATTTCCTCAAGAAATATGAACAGCACGTCATTTTCACCCCTTTTTCAAGCGCCCCATCCCGCCCAGTATAACCCCCCTCCTCCAAGGAAAAGCGTCCTGGATTCGCGCCTGTGGACTGCTCGAAGAAATGTTTTGATTCCCATTTTTAAAATATTCCAGTGTTCAATACATTTACTTCACAAACAATAAATTGAAAGTGAGAAAACGAACTGGGCAGAGAGAAAGAATATGACGACGAAATTTTTACTTTATCCTACCTAAACAACGAAAATGTAAATACATTTTCGTCGTGTAGGTAGGAGAAAGTTGCCAGGGAGAATCTGAAGAAGAAGCAGAACAAGCGGGCGCATCAAATACAATTAGTATTTAGTGGAATGTTGAGAGCCGCGAAGGAAGGGCAAGTAGGGATGGGGAAGGAAGATGATAGACTTTATGGACGGAATGAAGACACTTAGAAGGTATGAAGAACTGAAGAGGGAAATAATATACGACAAACAGTGGCAATTCCTCGCGATATGCATATTAAATAAATAGAGTAAATAAATTAAGTGAATATTTCCTAAAAAAAACCTTGCAAAACCCATCTTCAATAGGTACACTAACTTTGAGTGTACAGTAAATACCATAAAACGCAAAACACTAACTTTTGTGTAAACCACATAAATAGCAAATCCCAACGATTCTTTCACCCGAGCCTCCCGTAGGTCCACTAACTTGAACTTTGGGCACAGTACAGTTTCAGAAACTGTAAGTATGATTGATGACTAGCCCGTACTGACAATTTTTACAAGCCTTCAAGTACTAGAAAAACAGCCTTTGAGTCCTAAGCATAACGAAAGAAATGGCGATACTCATGGAACCCGCGAAAAGCCTCTATGCGTGGAGTCGAAGACCGAGGGAAGAGTCTTTCAACGGTCCTATTTATAGGATGCACCCGCGAAAGCAACCAACCGCGTGAACACACGTGCATAAATAAACAGCCAAGGATAAACATTTATTTTTGACGATAAAGTCATTAAGCCTTTCCTTAAATAAAGCGACGGGTAGTTAAGCTTGTAGAAATCCGATAAATCGGGATACAATAATAAACGCAGATAAATAATACAAATCATAAACACAGTTACATAGCCATAAGCATATGCATTTCCTCGTTCTTGAATTGATGTATTCTTGGCCTCCAAATGGGCGAACAATGTAAGGGACTAAGACATAGGTACGCAAGTCATGAAAATTCAAACGAATCGGCATTATAGGCGCTAGAAAGTAATCCTAATGATTATACAACCCGCATGGCGTCACTATTGGCCATCGACAGCTGAGGACGGCGTTTTCACTTTCTCTTCCTCAACCATTGATTCGCATTCAGAGAGAATACTCCAAGGACGAGAAAATTGCTAAGCCCTTAAACAGAAGCTTTCGTAAAACAAAACTCAACACCATATCACGGTCTCTTGCTTCCAAATGTCTCTTTCATTCAACTCACTCCACCGCCATGAAAATGACATCGCCATTACGGACCAATGGATTCTAGATTTCACGAAATCAATTTTGATTAAAAGAGCCTTTTGTGTTAGCTGTCATGAGCAAATGGTCAATGCCGCGCTCAAGGCATCGCGAAACACTGACCAAATGTCCCTGACGCATGAGGCGCTCGGAGCCATTGCATTCACCGGCGTCGAAATATTATGCATGTATCATGTACTTGTATTTTATAGGTAATCTACCGGCCACGGTAGTTTTTGGGTGGGCATAACTACAAAATAATTCCTTGGCTCTCCTAACAAAACACAACCCAACATCCTACTATACAACAAACCCTTCTTCATCTCCGTGTACTTCCTTCCTCCCTTCAGTCCGCCTAACACCCCTATCCTCTTCCTGCCCCTTCCTCGTTTACCTAACATTCTCCCCTCTTTAATTAAAAATAGCAATTTTCCTGATATTCCACCATATCACGCCTGAAACGTCTCTTTTTATTCTCCCCTCTATTTGTCTTCAACATCCTATTGCCAATCAGTATACCAATCTTCATCTATCTTTCCTATCTCCTAAGGCCCCTCTTCTCTCCCAACCACACCCCGCCCTTCCTCATTTGTTTTCCTTTCAGTCCACTTCACATTCTCCATCCTTCCCCCCACCCACATTTCAAAATCTTATCCTATGATCCTGATTCAATGAACATGCTTCAGCGCCATACATAACTACGCTCCATACCAAAGTTTTAACGAGTATTTTTCTAACATTCTTACTTACAAGTCCCTGCCATCAAGTCTCTCCTCCTTGTGAAAGCTTTTTTTCATGTATTATGTAAGACTCATACAAAAACAATGTCAATAAACAATTAACCGATGTCTCTATATGATATTTTCACGAATACTTGAGCCAGGCATATATCAATAAAACTTTCATGCGCAACCTCAGCTTTGGAAATGACATAGGAGGATTAGCAATCGAGAGGACAGAGTTTCTGAAGGATGTCATCAATTGATAATGGTAACTGGGGAAAAATCTTGATTAAGCTTATAATCATGTCATAAGATTAACAATGAAATAAATGCATCATTTTATACAAGATGAAAAACCAAGAGATGAAGAAGAAAACTCGCCAGGGATTCACCAAACGCGTGAGGTAGCTCATTTACAAAGGAGACAATCTACAGCTTCAAACAATGAGCCGAAAAAAAGACATGTGTCACCAAGTTCGCTCTAGGTTATAGGGGCCGACGGAAATGCCTTCATCCACTTGTTTCAACTTCCTCTTGGGGAGAACCAGAAAAAAAAATCTACGACAACATCGGTGAAGGTTTTCGACTCCATTAAGCCGCCTTCTCCGAATAACGCCAAACATTTCGATGCGAAGGCGTTTTTTTCCTGCTGGGCGGGATTCTCGCCTACGCGCTCGCCGGAAAAGGAGAGAGCAGGACGGGTGCCGAACAAAAGGGTCCCCACACGAGATGGAGAGAGAGAGGGAGGATTTACAAACTGAGGGAAGATGGCGAGAGTGGAAACGGGATGAATGGTGCAAGAGAGTCCCCGTCCTCTTCCATTGCTTTTAACTACCTTCCGCACGTCCCTCACAAACTTACCGATGCCAAGAGAGAGAAAAAGGCAGGCGATTTCACCAACAAGCCACCACGGTTAACGCCCACTGAAGCACTAATTAGGGCCGCTTCGAGGTGACGCGATCGGAAATAGGAGAAGAGTCTCACCGTAGAATTGATTTTGATCCGTATTCTACGGAGAGGAGGCTCATGGCAACGCGGAGAGGAACCAAATCATGTTCATTGGACAATTAGTTTGACGTACTACTTTCATTTACAGTCAGATGTCAACAAAAAAAGGAATAAATGCAATTAGGATTCGCTGCTTACGAGATCACGTCGCCATTTCAATGAATGTGCAATTTTTATCTTTTCGCGGAACCTAGGAGGTTCCGGAGATTTGCTATGCCAAGGCATTTTATTATAAGTCCATGCTACCTTAACGAAACGAAGGCAAAAAACGCAGGAAAACCCGGAGTTTTTCCGAACAGCACAAGGTATACGACATGGGGGAATCTCATCATTACAAGACCCGATATGTTAATTCTCCCAAAAAATTTTAATTGAACAACTACGGCATCATTAATTTCCTTAATCCATGCGAGATGACCTAAAAAAATTTCCTATGGTTAGGGCGTATTTGCAGAGGGAAACAGGCGCAGACCTCCCATACTAAACGTATGTGAGGTCTGCGCCAGTTGCAGTCCCTAATTTAAATAAATGATGCACAAGTGTAAAAAAATTAATAATACCGAATGTACGTTTCCCTCTTCATTTTATTTGGAGCGTATGTTCCATCAAGCGTTTCGTAGGGCGGCAATCAAATATTTACTCGGCTAGAAAACTTCAACTCACTAGATAGGCGATCTAGTCAAAACTCAACATGTTCGCGACGCACGTACGTTTTTTGCGACTCGGCTATTAGCCTGCGGAGATAAACAAGGAATCATTACAGCGAGGTCACTCATGATGTTTCCCCATCTTTCATCCGGGACGACGAATCTTGCTCAGCGCCGAGCGGTTGTTGGCCATCAACTACATCCCTCCCTACGTATCCCTGGCGATATGGACCCAGCGCTGCAGGGCAACCTAGCGTGTCCGGGGTGTTTGGGGAGGGTGGGTGATTCATGCCCTTAAACGTCGCTCCGAAGGCAGTCGATGGGTGCTAGCCCACGCCGAAATATATTCTGGGTCCATTACCCGCGTTACTGATGAGGGTCCAACTTCCCTCCGATCTCCATAAGTAATCCCGAGTGTCTCCAGGTCCGGTGATGGAACTGTAGATTTCCACTATTTTTTCACGCGACAAAATCCGGTAAGCATTTAGTTTCCCAAGAAAACCGCATAAGGCAAGGATGGAATAATTTCTTTTGTTTGCTCCAGAGAACGACAAAAATGATACAAGGCGGAAAACATTTTTTAACTTGGATTTCCTCAAAGATAAATCTGGAAACGGGCAAAACCGAGTTTCGAAAAAGTCTTGGGGAGATGCAAGAGCAATAATGACCTCATTTACTCAAGGTATGGGTGTGTGTGAGTATGTATGTATGTATGTATATATATATATATATATATATATATATATATATATACATACATATATGCTTTTATATATATATATAATATATATATATATATATATAAGCACTCCCGAGAGGAGCATAACATTTGAACGGCACATTAGAACGCAAAAACACGTAAAAGTACACTCACATTTAATAAAGTTTGAGCTTTCAGCTTCCTCTAAGGCCTCCAAATATATATTTCGAGACAAATTTTACGCTGCCTCGTAGCCCAGAGCTGTAGATTTGAGAAATAAATTTAGACATTTGAAAAATATAACAAATAGAAACCTTAGACAGTGAATCAATTTTTTATCACAGCATTGCAGCCCTTGCCACTCTTTTGGTTGTTCAAAAGAATGAACCCGAGGGAATAGCTTCCATCATCCAAACTAAAAAACTTTGATGCAACGTAACATTTTCATTGACACATAATTTTAAGTGACCGAAATCTTCCGCTGGCATAATTTCCTGTTCCGCCTTTTAATCATCCGTGCTTTATCTCACAACTGGCAATAGCTTGCATCGATGGAGGCATTGAGAGATTATCAAGATAGCTTCTATTACACATCCGTGATGGAAACATCACAGCATAGGATTAGGATTCCAAATCCTAAGAATTGATGAATTCGTCTCAAAGCCTGGCGAAATTCCTTGGGCCAAAAAGGATGGGTCACGTACACCCCAGATTAGAGCTCTTCTCACAAATTTAGGCAACGCCAAGATTTATTTCCTTAAATCAGTCTTTCAAATCCGTCAGGGCTATAAACTGGAACAAAATGAAAACCTTGATAAAGGAAAATGAGGATATGGAAGGTAATGATTATTCGTCAGTCCCCTCCCCGACTGTTCGAGATTTCATGGATGAATAGATTTCATCCATTACACCCATAATTCCGCTGATTGGATATCGTAATCAACTTTTCATTAATACTCGAGGAAAAAACTTTTTCAGAATATTGCTTTTTCCAAAACTCCAACATTATTTGAATGAGAGCTAGCAATCAATGTGAAATCCCGAATTAAAAAAGCGATAAATGGGATTATCAATGGGTGGCAATAGGTACGAAAGAAAAGTTCCAAGTGACTTCAAGCAGCAGCTAATCGTCCGGTTATTCACCAAGTTTTGGATAAGATTGTCTGACAAAAAAAAGGTACTATCGACTGGTGCAAAAATGTTAAGGGAAATTCAAATGATCACCCACTCAAATAAAATCATAAACGAGATTTATTTATGGATATAGTCTTTTTTTCGTATCAAGTCCTTTCGGGCGCCAAATTCTTCAAGCAGAGGGCTTAGGGTGTAGGCGTTGTGAAGGCACTATTTTATTGCTTGAAATTGGAATTCTGGGAGCCATTAACAGCGTCTTTATTTATATATGAACCACCGCATAACTTAGAAGGCTTTATTTTTTAAAATAAAGGGCCTCAAAAATTGACGATGAGAGAATCGCATCACCATACAAAAAATAATACAGTATTATTGCGAATGAATATTTCATATTTTTGTCGTATCAAAATCTTTAAAACCATTATGACCAAAATCCTTTCTTTATTTGGCTGGATGTATGTATGCGTAATATGCTCATGCTGATCTAATACATACAAGATTCAGCTAAAAATAAATGGCCCGGGGAAACCTCGGAAAAATCGCATCTGGAGACTTAAACAAACGCACTACTTTAAAATGATGACAGTAACTGTTTATAAATTTTCTAAAAATGAAGCAACCAAGCCTATTCAAGAGCATCTCTCGAAACTTCAAACTTCCATAAACAGCCAATTAAAGAATCAACCATCTAACCAACTGCATAATCTTATTTCTTATCGAGAACACTTTCAGTTAACACAGTAACGCCCAAGGAGGGTAGGTAAAAACAATTGAACATTAACCAGGGTGGAGCATTAATCGGGGTCATTCGCCTACGAACTAGACGGTCCCGGGATAACAGTTGAGCGTCTCCACCCTTTGATATTCCTGCAGTAAACGAAGCGTATTTTGAACCATAGGAATACAAAACAGTTTTGAAATTGAGCATTAACATCGCATCTCTCAATAATTACCAATGTTATTAGACACCCAAAGCTTATCTATCCAATAATGAAAATTAGACTCTCGTATCGGGATGGGGGACTCCTTGATGCAAACTGTACATGGTAGACGTGAGTGCAAGTTATAACACTGACATTTAGGCATAGAAAAACTGATTAACTTCATGCCATCTCCCAGCACTTCCCTGCATGAGAAAGAGACAGCCGTGCTTAGGTACGCACTGCATGAACGAAGAGAGGGGAGGAGAGGTGTGAGGA
The DNA here is from genome assembly GCF_022747635.1 of Hetaerina americana. Classification (NCBI taxonomy): domain Eukaryota; kingdom Metazoa; phylum Arthropoda; class Insecta; order Odonata; family Calopterygidae; genus Hetaerina; species Hetaerina americana. The sequence continues at coordinate 32,427,711 of NW_027286069.1, forward strand.
TATTATAAGCGTAGAAAGACGTATCTATGTGAATATTCATACGTTTTGTTTCCTCGACTGTATCTAAATCTAGAGAAGTAATAAATATCTCGGACCAAGCGTCACTTAGTCTATAAATCACGAAGAATACCTCGATTAAGGAGAGGGTTGAGCTTCGCTGCATACATATTTTGATCATTTAAGCGGAGATTTTACTGCCTAATTACATGCCATGATAAACTAAAAACACATACTGGAGTTCGTTTATACATACTGGATGATTGTTTTAGCGATTCATTATTGAAACTTCTTATAACACAATATTCAAAACGCGTTCCTGTTTCAGTGCAATGTGGTACGAATTGAAACATTACCCAAATCGAAAAAAGCTATGATTATTTAGCAATGCGTATTCAACAGTGTTGTAGCGGGGTTATTTACTCAACGATACGACAAGCGGAGACCTTTCTTCCAAAATTAATACAATCAACTTTTTACACTGTCCTAAAAAGATGCCAGTAGTGATATACGTATATTTTTTTACAAAAAACACAATTTTACTCATTTAAATGCTATCCCATTGCCTACGTTCGTGTAGGTATTAGAATGAAATGGAACCATAAAAAATATAATCACTTCACTGCAGTGTCAAATTCCCAAGTATTCAAAAGATATTGGCGAAAAAAATATAAGGTTCTCCATTCTACACCGGGAGAATGGAAAATACGAGTTGAAAGCCCTAAGCCGAACATGACACTTACCTCTTCAACTTCACGGGTGAACTTCACAGGACGCAGGTGGAACAAAAGGACGCAGACGTGGAGGAGATTGATGGCTACGAAGGCAGCATTCCAAAGAAATGCGTCGAAGGAGCAGAGCACAGCCCAACCCCAGAGGGCGAAGAAGGCACAACCCACCAAGAGGGTGACCCGCAGGTACAAGATTCCATACGCACCTCTGTGGGGCGCCAGGTAAGAGAGGAAGAAGAAGGCATTGGCTAACTGAAAGTAAACGTGGTTTGCAGGCGCCCATCCTGAACCACTTCCACCAACACCGCAGTGATGGTGGAGATGACTGCTGGGCCATATGCCCGCCCCAAACACACTTGATACGATTGATACATTCGTAATTGACGATGTCACATTAGGCCAATCTGACCCTTCTCCAACAGATCCACTTGGAGGAATCGCAGTGTTATTTTCGGGCGCGCTGCTACTCCCGCCCTCCACGGTCCCCGCAATATTCACTTCCCCATTTCCTTCAGTAAGAGCAGCTGCAAAGGCACTGAATGACATGCCGCCTTCCCCTAAGAAGTCACTAGCTTGTAAACTTATAAGAACATGGAATCACTTAAGTGAAATGCATCATGAAAATAATTTTCCGTGGAATCTTCTACATCTTCACTGGTTCGTCATCGATACAAGCAATAAATCACTTCTACATGCTTTCGCATACGTCAGGGTTGAAACGTTGGTTAACTATTAACCATCGCCTACAAAGAAAATACAAAAGTAATTTTAGAAAATATCATATTCCACAATTTAAAAATTAAAACAGTATGCATAAAAATCAAATCGGTCATAAATTTGGCTTTTCACGTAAGTGTGAAATTTTCTGTAGGGTGAGCTTTAAAGAGGCCTTTTGTTTACAAAACAATATTCCATGAAATATTAATGGAATTTGGCCGGTGTCACAATTTCAGAGCAAAATCTGCACGAGGACCTTATTCTCAATTCATGCGAAATAAAATTAAGGAAAAGTATTCCAAAAAGGGCTCTGGGTTAACAGCGGCATCATCAATAACGGCACGACATAAACCAAAATCAATAGTATATATACTTGCCTTAGGAGGAAATTGAATTCGCTGATGCGGACTTTGATTTAGGTTACAAATGAAATAAATCCTTATGCGAGTAGCCTAACTTCATCTATCCTCAAATTATTAAGCGGAAAACACTAATTACTGAACAAAACGTCTTGTGCACCCAAAACTAAGAGCGTCTACAGTGGCCCTACACGCAAAACCGAGGAACGAATGCGCATTCTTGATACGCTGAGTTTCCACCTAGCGGAGGAAAGCTGAATCTTATACGCCGTCTGCTAGCGAATGCATCGGGTAGGGGAAGAGGTCCTCATCCCCTTCGCTGTTCGGGGAAGATCTTCAGCCGTGCCATGCGGAGTTTTGCCCCCGGGCGATTGGTCGTAGCATTTTGTTCATGCATCATATTTTTACTACAAATTTGTATGAATGGCTCTGCGTGATTCTCACCCGTCGATTAATATCTTGCCGCGATAAAAAGACCGTTCTCAAGATTATCATCGTATTTTATTATTTGTGGTGTTTCCAACCAGTGTCCTTATCGTAAATGCTCATAGGGAAGTGAAAACATGATCCTAGGAAATTAGAAACAGGTTTATCATATGGTTTGATATTCTATAAATGATTAAAAATTTGGAATTAAAAACTTGTTGGATTTTCAGAATACGCTTTCGTGCTCAAGAATTTCAGTATCCTCCTTCACATTCTTCAGATTTTCTTTGCGCATCACATTTTACGTGGAAACATCTTAAAGCATTGCCAGTTTCTAATCAGTCTAATTGAGTTTCAAAACTTACGATGATAGGATAAGGAGGCGAACACACCTATGACAATAAAATTGGAATTTCTGCCTATTGCTCTAAATTTTCCATCCTCCCTCCTAATGAGACCTAGACAGCATGAGGGCATAAATATATTCAAATGAGGTGCAATGTCCAGAAATCAACTAATTGTGCTCATTGAGTCATTGAGTATATAAGTGTCTAGGAAATGAATCCATAACATAGTCTGTTTATAAATAGAATAGCTAAAAACCATCTATAAATCATTATAAATAAATGAAAGGACTAACTTTGTAGTTCCACACGAAAACGATTTATTCACACGACCCGGGTTTCGAAGTAAAACTTCATCATCAGGTTTTACTTCGAAACCCGGGTCGTGTGAATAAATCGTTTTCGTGTGGAACTACAAAGTTAGTCCTTTCATTAATTTATAATGAATCGGTTCCATAAAGTTACGCCAGAAACCATTAATTACATCTATAAATCATGAGTTATGTACCTGAGAATCATTTCAATACTTTATTTAGACAATTCGATTATCTGAGAATCAATTTGCATTGATATTCAAACCTAAGTATTCTCATTATATCGCCATTCAATTTAAGAGCATATTGAAACAGTTCTATGCCGACACAATGAAGAGGAAATGTGATTTCAGTAAACTGGATTGAAGAATTTTTGTAAGCATTATGTTCCATCACATTTCTTCAGCCTCCAAAGGATAAGAAATACTTAAAAGACCCTATCTCATGTATACTTGAGGCCTATCACGTGAGGTTTTGCGATAATATTTCAGCCTAGTAAATGTACCAGTAATTCTATTTTTAATGCAAAGTGGAACCTACAGTTCACAGTTAAGACCTTTTACCCTCTCAGGTAGGGTGGAATTAGTATGGTAGAGGAAGGAAAAGGGGATTGGAAATAGTAATACACAGGTAATGAGAAAAAATTATTATAATCTAATTAGTAAATATGGCTATAATTTAGCAGATGATCACCTAATAAGCTAAAGGAATAATGATGCAAGCAGACTGCTAAAAGCAACTGCTTACACCCTGCAAAATGTCAATCATGGCACTACCGATCACAGATAATTTACATGTTTTTCATTAATTAAATATACTTTTGGTTTAATTACAATGCCGCCTATCATACCCTTCCACCTGGCTAACCATCCACATTTTCTATAATTGGTAGTAAGCTCGGCTGTAATTTGGAAACTATTCTAAATTGCATGGTACCACCTTTTAAATACCTAGCAGTACACAACTGAAAACACGAGGAGCTCAGCTAACTTGAGTAATAATCTGAGAGAGACGACATTATTGGTTTTTAAGCATAAGCTGAACTCAAATCCCACTTGGCTTAGGGTTGCTGTATGTACCAGACAGTTGGGAATGTCATGATTTGAAAGACTGAAATTGACACAGCGGAATGGTCTGAAAGCAGCAGAATGGGGACTGTTTTTCCACTAACATCACAAAAGGAATCCAAGCAGTTTATCCAACACAAAACCACTGACTGACTAGCTCCTTTGTAACAAATTAGTCAGAAGAAGGAAATGCTGCACAGCAAAAGGGACTTTGTTCATGTTCCACTTTGTGATGCATACCATTCATATAAACCCAATACTTATAAAATCAAACTGATACCAGAAAGCTTTTATGACCCTAATTTGACCTAAAGGTTTTCCAGTTCAGAGAACAAAAAATGAAGCTAAAATTAAGGATATAATACTACCCTTCATTGAAAAGGATGTAAAAGAAGCATCTGGCTCTCTGTACGTTCATTGGTATAAGTACACATGCTAATAACAAAGAATTTGGAAAAATGCTCCCAAAAGTAGTGAATAGTTTTTATGAAATGCAAAGTATTCAAACTAATAAATTTTAAGGAACTCCAGAATGTAACCTCAGATACTTGTATATTTTATTCACAGCTCAATTACTCAAAATAAAATTGAGGATAATACCGGTGCATTTGGGCGTGATAATGCAAACACTAATTTTGAGTCTGCAGGAAGGGAAAAAAGAATGCTTCAAACTAATTAGAGGGTGAAGTCGACCAATAATTGGAATTGGCTTTCCATTATGTGCCCTCCATAATGATATATTAACTGCAACTGATAGTCTCATTATTGATATGTAGTGTATGATAGTAAAATTTTACATCTACTTCTCCCCAGTCCACTTTGCCCCCCATAAAGGAAATAGAGAATTTGCAAATGTCTCATAAACACAAGTTTGATACACAATTTCATGCACACACGCTGTTCCCCTAGTTCCTTCACTACTGCCGTTGTTCGCGGCGAGGAACAGGTTAAGACACGTACCGCTGCTGCTGTGTAACGACTCAACATAAACAAACACAACACCTCTGATTTTAGTCGTCAGATGTGTCACCAGATGGCACACTCTCTCTCGCATGATCTCTCTATGATCTGTTGAACGATTGGCTCAGAATAAAATCAGTCCGGTCTTTTTTGATCACCTTGTATATTAGACATCACACACAGACAAGGAGGCTTTGTGTACTTCAAACCGTCGAAAGATTCATTTAGATGGTAGAACTATTAAGGCCATATTTCCTTTCTCATGCGAAGCACCCCACAATTGACAATTATGATGTGTTCCCCTAAATTAAATTGTATGTACAGGCTAACTTTAAAATACATAAGATTTTGGTGATATAAGTACATATATTCGGTGAATTTAAAATAAAAAAAATTAGTTGAGATCTCATTAATCTGTGCTTTACAGAAATAATAGTTAAACTAGGCTGTTGGGTAATATTTTTCATCCCTGACCATAACACAAACACGGAGAGAAATTTTCTCTTGTGATTGCACAATGAACAGAAGGAAGAAAATGACTTTCAATTAATTCTAATGTGAGGACATTCAAAGAAGGCAATCTACTAAGGACATTATTTAAAGAAGAATTGCAAGAGGTAAAGAAGTGCCCGATTAAAAAGAAACCAGAGTTGATAAAGGACAATAGTAAATTTGTAAATAAAAGACTTGAGAACTCTTTCATATGTAGCATGATTTTCCACAGTTCAGGAACTTTGTCATTGAGGCAAGAGAAATTGCCTCAATGCCGGAGATGATAATGGAAGGGAGAATGCTTGAAAAGCAAGGTTGAAAAAGAATAGGAATTTTTGATGAAATGAAGGTATTTAGAAAGTATACAGAATTCAAGAATGAATTACTGCAATATGACAATGAGGTTGAAGGATATTTTTTGTTATGTGGCCAAAATCATATTAGACTGGTCAAAACGTCAAATCGAAACGTCATCCTATGCACAGCCCTGATTTAGCACCAAATTACTTCTTTTTATTCCTGTTTATCAAGAAAAAATTGCGTGGCCAATGTTTTTCGGCACCTGAAGAAGCCGTTGATGCATTTAAAAACCATGCTTTGGAGGTACCTCAATCGGAGTGGAAAAAGTGTTACAAAAATTAGTTCGAGCACATGCAGAAGTGTATTAATTATCATGGAGAATACTTCAAAAAACAATATAGCCAATTTCAACTATAAATTTCTTTTCATTATTAGGCTGAAAATATAAATAGCAACCCTCCCAGTTAATTTACCTAATAAGTGTTCCAGACCAAAATTGTTTAAGTAATGGGAACTTAAGAATAATTGCATTAGGCAAAGAAGCTTTCAAAAGGAAGTGGGAATTGATGGCATGGATGCCGAGTAAGAATGTTTAGAAAAGGCCGACAAAAACTTAGATTTGGAGTGTGATAATGTGGTCATTGAAGCAAGATGAAATGTATTATTTGGAAGCTTCAGAAATATATGCGTGGAGAATGATTGATAATGTGAAACAGAGAGAAAGGAAAATAAACATGGAAGTGTTAGGCATGGTGGGGGAGAGGGGACTGTTGTGAGAAATCTAAGAGAGGCAGAAAAGGATTGCAGAGTATTTGTATTGGCAATGGGATGTTGAAGACTGATAAGGAGGAAAACATTAGACAAGTGAGGAAGGCATGGAAAAAGGATAGGCATATTGGATGGAATGAGGGGAGGAAAAGTCTGTGGAGTTAAAGATGTTACTATAGTGTCAGAGGTTATGTTGTGTTTTGTTAGAATAGGCAAAGAAATTATCGTTGCTCAGTTTGTGTCCAAAGAAAACCTATCTTAAATGGTAGAAAACCAACAATTTACTTTCATATTGAATTATACTCAATGATGCAGTGATTACCTGAAAACTCTTGTCATCTGTGCTTGTAAATGGGTTCATCCCATGTGATCCCAACATTGGATTATAATAATCTATTTTATATGCTCAAATCCATCTTTATTTCAGCAATCCTCCAATGAATTTAGGGCACCAACATTAGGTTATTCCACACAATTTTTTAAGAACATGTTTCAACAGAAAACATCTTCAGGTGAATTACATGCATAAGATTACATTGTATGCACACACCTCAAGGGGTACTTCTACGAAGGAGCATGATGAGGTAACCAATTAACCGAATCGTGAAGTTTTTATATAGATAGGGTTTTAAAGGATAAAAAGAACAAGGGACTCCCCTACATGAACTTGGCCAACAAAAAGAGAAAGCACTAAGAGGGATGAAGGGAAGTGTGCCCAAATTCATTAGCAGTTTCACAAATACAATGGATGTTTTTAAAAATTTCTTGCATAAATTACGATACTTCTAGAAAAGCATCATGTCTTTGTCCTTTATTTGAGTAATGGAGGGCCTCTGGCCCAGATCACCACATATTAGGGAAAATATAAATAAATAGGCTTACATACATATCTATCACTGAAATGGTTTATTTAGGATGCTTCATTAAGCCTTATACACATAATGGTAACAACCTTGCTCAAGGACAATTGCAACTCCACTCGAATATTCTTCTCTTGATTAGCCCATTAAAAGTTATGGAGCAATGAGGCTTCTAAGTACATCAAGGAAAGTTTTCAGTATTGATTGGCAGGTTATGGTTAGTAACATCAGACAAAATCTGAGTACATTTCAGTTTTATGCCTGTTGGCCAAAGTTTGAATCATCAGTTTGCACTTCAGCAAGTAGATACCTACTTAGAAGAAGTGTTACGTTGGCTTGATAATGTTGAGAGAATGGATGATGATTGAATCACCAAACACTAAGGTTAGACGAGTTAAATGGTTTGAGACGAAGGGGTGTAGTAAAAGAAATCGTCCTTTATATATTTGTTGGTTAACTGCAAACAAAGCTTAATCAGATTTTAATTTTTTTCAATTAAATAATTAGATAAAATTAAAGTCAAAATAGCCCAACAATACCCTTTAAAAATTGTTTTATGCCATAGGATGGCAGAAGTGAGAGATCCCTAAACTGGAAAGTATAAAAATCAAGCAGAAGGAAGTGAAATAATGACCCGACAATTATGTTCTCTCTGCTGTATCCGCTTGTTCTGCCGTGTGATTCACCGGCCAAGTAATGGCATGGGTCCGAGCATCCAAGTCACCACTGGTGACTCGATGTGGACTATAGACCCACAGTGATAACTGGTAACTCGCCGTGGACTACGGACCAGTGGTTGATGCCGAAGCCCCCCCCCCTTTCTGCCTGGAGAGGGATGGTGATAACGACGACGGGTGACTGATGTGATCCCGAAGAAGCCAGTCTGGGACTTGAGATCCGAGAGGAAGGTTGGGCTGGGCCCCTTCTGGTTGGAAACGCCAAGCAGTGTCAAGGGATATACTATACATTGTTGCAACTCTGTTTCTTCCTAGACTACATTAAATTTGGGTTAAATCGGGACCACCGTTGTACTCTCTTTAGTTCTTCCTTTTCACCCATTTCTATCGACGAACTCCTCTCCACGTCATAACCCACCAAACTAAAAGCCCCCATTTACCCTCGAGGCAGCCACTCGACTTGTGGGGTACTTTCTCGTGTCACCAATATTTCCTTGAATATGCTGGGATACGACATCTCTAGTACTTCATATGAACATACCAGTAAGGTGACAGGTTCAGTGGCCAGGGCATATCATAGATGTAGTAACATTGAAGAGCCCATGAAGGCCTAGAAAGATCAATTTCAACTAACTCTAGGCCATAAAGGTTTTCCAAAAAAAAGTAGCAGTAATGTAATGCATAAGAGCTTGAGCACTGAATGAAGAATCCTGTTTCAAATTGGCTTGATATATTTGGACATCCCAGTTCCACACAAGCAATGTTTGGGGTACCAGGCAATCCTTATAACATAAATGTGGGACGGAAGATAACATCCCCCACCCGAGGTTGATGAGCATATTCCATAGGTAATAAATAAAAGGTGCAATCTAACATAATTTATCAAACATCCTTCATGATTTTATAATTTCATTTACTGGTTGATGGTTAAAGCATTATTAAAACTCAAAGAAAAAAATACCATTTAAGTAACTATTCACCAGTTTGGTTTTAATACAGTCATACATTACATCAGTTGAAATATTTTACATTTGCAGTTAGAGAAGTCACTGCAAAGGAAACATTATCCCCTGGCTTTCTCATTTACCTATTTTATACAATGACAAACTACATTAAAGCTGTTTAAACAGCAGTAGAAATGATTTCAGTCATTTTCTTTACTTTTGAAGCAATACTCATGTCAACATATTTATCACCAATGCTGACAACCATTCCTCCAATGATTTCTGGATTTACTTTTGTGGTCAAAAGAATGGTTTCACCCTTTTTCATAAAAGCTTTTAGAGCAGCTTCCAGATCTTTCCTCATTGCATCATCCAAGGGCTGGAACAAGAAATTTAACAATCATGTACACCACACATTCAGATGAAGCACTCATGAAAATTAAGCACTAAAAGGTGTGGGAATATTATCTCCATATAATATAATAAAATAGATATATTAATGGCATTTCATGTTGGCTCAGGCATCACATCATCACCCAGGCATGTACAAGTTAATCAGAATTCCTTTTATCTATTACCATATTTAATAAATATATATAAATAAATATAATAAATCAGAATTCCTTTTATCTATTACCATATTTAATAAATAAATTACCTTGGCTGTAATGACTTCACACTGAACTTCCCCTCTATGCGCAGCCATTATATTTTTGAATGCATTTATTACACCGTCAAGGTTTTTCAATCTTCCATTATCAGCCATAGTAACTGCAACAATGAAATAAAAACTTTGTTGACCACAAATGTGTTTACATTTTTCTTTAAATTGAAAAAAATATTGAGAAATGTTAAAAATTGATAGCATCATGTTAGGAGAAGCTTTTTACTCGCTAAAATCATCCACTGCTCCTTTTAAGGAGACCAATTACACTGCTGCAATGATTTTACCTCACTCTAATAATGATAACACCAAGGAACTCTATTATGTGACAAAATTTTCCCCTTCCACTCTTTCAGCTTCCGTGTTTACACCACGGTCAGCATCAAGGTAAAAATGTCACTCATTAGTGTCATCGACCCTGTTTTATGTCACCCCTGCCTTTTGCTTCCATTAAATAATATAGAATGCTTTAGGGCAGCTGTGCACGTTATTTTATCTGGTGTGTCTTAGACATGGGTCAGGTAAAATATTGCAAATATTATCACTGGTCTGCTCACTATATATAGTTCCCCATTTGGCATTTCAATTTTCTCTATCAAAAAGTGTCTTCTCTTTTGTGTTAGTATAATTCAAACAGTTAAATTAATTGATGTTTGATTAGAATTTCTTTATCATAAATAGAAATTCCAGATCAAGTGAATCATAATGCATGAATAGTTTCCTAAATGCTCAAACGATGTAATAATAGTCTTTCGTTATAACAATTCCCATTAAATTTTACTTAAAACATTATTTATGCCACATTTCTTGGCTAATAATTATTGGGTCAAACCAATAGAGCTCAAGTGTACTGCATGCATTTCATTTTAAGAATTGGGTGTTTGACCAATTATCCTATCTTTAATAGTCATCCCACCCTAAGAGCTTGATGTCAGGTCTGATTATATTTTCCATCGTCAATAACCATTATTTCACTCATGATGATCATCAGAGACAATTTTTGCACGACTATAAGCTTTTTAATCCTTTAGTTAATCTTTCAAACTCAATTAATAAAAGAAGGCACAAGAAAAAATCCAGAAGAAAACACTTAAAGTAATGAGCTAGCAAAACAAAATAATATTTAATTCATAAGTCACTGACATCAGCAGAGAGCAAGAAGGCCTTAGCAGCAGAGAAGTAAAAAGGCCAGAGGAATGCTGTATTACAGTGTATACAGGATTACACTGGACATTAGATTAATAATAGATTTTTCAAGCCAAGGCAGGAGAGAGGAAAGTAATCAAGGAGAAGGAATAAGATTCACCAACAAAACTTGGAATAAAGTGGATTGGCCACAAAATATAAACATGTCAGCAGATAAGATATTTTTACAACTAAGGATGGTCATATATATAAGAAAGGTAAAAAGCATTGGAGCAAGAATGATAACCATTTTCTTCACTCAATAACTGACATGCTGGCAATGAAGACACATGTCCATTAAGGCATTCAATGTACGAGGTCTGTTCAAAAAGTATCGCGAATTTAAAATTTTCGCGGGATACATATATTAGATTTTCGATTTCTTTTGTGGCGTTATGTTGGTACTTGTGTCTCTCACTTATGCCGAAAAGTTCGGCCACTTTGAGTGTTCAGTTAATTGCTGTTTTGCTTGGACGTGTTTTGGCTTATCTTCGATTTTTGCCTGTTCCAAAAATGGATCAAAGAATCTATATCAAATTTTGTGTGAAAAACGAAATAAAGTGCACGGACGGATTCCGAATGTTGACTGTGGCATATGGATAAGCTATCTTGGACCAAAGCAACGTTTATCGGTGGTACAAAATGTTCTCAGGGGGCCGAGAAGATGTGAAAGACGAAGAGCGTGTCGGATGCCCAAGTACGTCAACAACAGACGAAAACATTGATGAAGTGAAGAAAATAGTATTAGCCAATCGTCGAATCACCATTAGAAAAGTTGCAGAGGAACTAAACATATCGATTGGCTAGTGACATTACCAATGATTTGGGCGACACATGGGTCGCCGCGAAATTCGTACCAAAATTGCCAAATTTTGACCAAAAACAGCAACCCATTAACATTGCTAATAAGGTGTTGGATTCTATCCGCGACGACCCAAATTTACTCCAGAGGGTCACAACTGGTGACGAATCATGGCCTTATGGTTATGACGTGGAAACTCCCAAATTCACAATCATCCCAATGGAAGCTGCAGCACGAGCCAAAACTGAAAAAAGCATACAAGTTTGGTCGAATGTGTGGAAGTTATGCTTACAGTTATCTTTGATTGCCGGGGCATGGTATATCATGAGTTCTTGCCACAGAATGGTAGAACGGTAAATAAGGAATATTACCTGCAATTTGCGCGAAGCAATCGATCACAAACGCCCAGATTTGTGGAAGAACAAAAATTGGCTTTTGAACCATGACAACGCCCCTGCTCACACATTGATCCTTGTGTGTGAATTTTCAGCCAAAAACAACAGGCTAATAATGCCGCAGCCACCATACTCCCCAAATCTGGCCCCCATTGACTTTTTCTTGTTCCCAAAACTGAAGAGGCCCATGAAAGGACGACGCTACGCTACGACTGACGAGATAAAGACTACATCGAAGGAGGAGCTGAACAAGATCACAAAAAATGATTTTTTGAAGTGCTTTGAGGATTGGAAAAAACGTTGGTACAAGTGTATAATATCTAATAGGTATTACTTTGAAGGGGACAAAATAGATTTTCATGAGTAAATAAATAATTTTTGAAAAAACACCAAAGTCGCGAAACTTTTTGAACTGACCTCGCATGTTTAGTTATAGCTCTTGCAGAAAGATGAAACTTTACTCAAATATTAGGATGTAACAACCAGTTAAAAATGGGCAAATGAAGGAAACTACACATCTGAATGAAGTAACAAGCTGGCAAAGAGGAAAAGTCAGTCTTCTTGAGAAGACTATTTGAGGCCTCAAGTAAATGGAATTGAAGGATTCCTAAAATAAATGTGTTGTATACCCCTTGTGTGTTTTACTTTTTCAAATGGCATAAATGAGATAAAGAGAAAATGCTACCTCTGGAACAAAATATAATACAAACCTCAGTAAAAATGGGCATTACAATTTGAGGTAAAAAGGTACAGAATTCATTTTTATCAGTAAATATGAAAATACCAAGAACTCCTCTGACAAATTCAAAATAAATACCAGTTGTGACTGGTATATTATAACTTCCAAAACTCTGACAAAATGAAAATTAAATGAAAGAGCAACTATTTTGAATGACGTGGCTAAGCTTGATGGGACAGCTGAATACCTAATTTCAACACAAGGCCCATTATTGCTTGACTCATCCACAAATGATAATGATCTACTGTATCATACATCATCCATCTGGCTAGTTCTACAGATACATTCAATGAATTCAGATTGACCTAGAATTATGAAGATAAGCGTTTGTATACACAACTGATCATTGCAATGAGATGTGCTGCAATTAGCTGGGACTCTAGGAACGATATTATAGGTTAATTATCCAGTACAGAGTTCAATAATTTCCTGATTTAACTATTAGATTAAGGATATGTAACGAAAAGTATTCAGAGTATGTTAAGTAAAAGTAATCAGAGTAATTCTAAATGTATGTGCTCACAAGTAATTGGTTTCAGACAGCAAGGAGATGGCTAATAAAACAAATGGAAGAGGAAAGGAAAGTAGAATCTATGATAAGTAAAGGGGTTAGACAAGGATCCAACTAAGAGAGTGAAAAAAGAGATCAGCATACCTGTACTTCACTTTGCAAAACACATTGCAGTTCAGTGATTCAATAAGGCCTGCAAGCGTAGTCAATGATAACACAAAATCTTGCCCTGCCCAATTGTAATTAATAGTTTCCTGTCACCTATATCTCTGAGATAATTGCGTGACGAAGCAGTACATTCCGGAAAACCTAAAGTAGTTGTGATTACTTACCTAGAAGATTCCCTGCCAGTGGAGATAAACTTGCAGCTTTGGCAACTTGTGACATGGCTTGAACCTTTAGCTGCTTCTTCATGGTGGGGTTAGCAATGAAATCCTTTAATTTTACATCGGTTTTCAACATTTGCTGGAATTGAACCAATTCTTTCTCTGTTTGATCAAGCTGCTTTTGCTTGGTAGCAGCAGAATACAAGGCAGTGGCATACCGTCCCTCAATGCCAAATATTTGGACGGGAGGCTAAAATAATAATTAGGTTTTCACAATTGCATGACGAATATATATCATCGTATGATATTAAAAAGTAATATACCTTCACAAGTTGCCTCGCTGATGAAGATGTGCTGATGCTACGGGACTGAAATATAATAATTCTTTTAATTAGACTACTAACAGAAAGCTCACCGACATCTTTGAATTAAGCAGCTATTTTGAAATGATAAATTTCTCGGTCAAAACTAAAAGAAAATGATCTGAAAGATTTGTTGGTGGTTAAAAATACGAATGAAACAGTAAATAAGAGTAAGGACGCATAGCTTAAAAGACGATTAAAAGCCCTTACCAGTATCGAAAACCTTGCGGCAGCCATTTTCGTCTGGAAGAAGATATCGAGAGAAAAGAAATGATCGGTGGAGTCGTTGGTCGAGACCATCGTTCATAATCGATTCGGTTCAGTAGAAATAATGTAAGAGTACTCGTATTTAAGAATTTAATAAGCTAAGGAACATTTCTTCCATTATAAGCATTCCTCGAATAGATACTATAGCCTATGATATCCTTACACAAATGAAAAGAGTATATTCTTGAACGGTTGCATTGAAATCGATTCATGTACAGCGCGAGTTTTAATTTGTTGGTGACCTCTGACAAAATAATCTCTGTTGAAACTGAAAAATAAAGTAAACTTTTCTCCGCGAAGAATTTATTCTAAAAGACAGTTGAATGCGTTCTGGTAAATAAATAAAAATTTATTTTAGGAGATGTTATGGTGGTTTTATCCTTCGATAACGACATTTTAATGCGAACCTTTTACAATGATTGAGCTGTGGAATTCATTTTTTAAATTAACTATATCTTGAAGGACTTTCTTTCAAGCTGATTTCACAATGAAGGCGTAATACACATTTGGGGATAGCTTTCTTCTAGCGGAACGAAAACTCCTGGCGAATGTTCACGATAGGCAACACGCAAGATGTGTTCCGCTTCGAGTTTCGAAAAATATCGATAGTCTTCTGAAAATTTCTGACGGAGATTCCTTAGGAATTAACACGCACGCGACACATGGTAGTTATAAGCATTAGAAATAATATTTTGGTACATTTTCGAGTAGCTCTTCGACATCTGTCTTCAATGGATTCTAAAGAAGTACTACGGCGTTTGGAAAGCCGTGCGATAGAAGCACAAAAATTAATCAAATCGCTTAAGCACCAAGTAAGTAAAGCAGTACATTATTACACTTTGAAGGTGGGTTAATTCGAAGGGATTGACATATTCGCATTTTAGATTGCAGTTCTAACCCAAGCAAATAATGGCGCAAGTGTGGATAAAGAGTGTAAAGATTTATGCTTAGAAAACGAAAAATTGGAGAAGGAAATTGAAGTTTGGAAGACGAAGTTAACTACAGCGGAAACAGTCAATGGGAAAATACCTGTTAGTAGTTTTCGGTGTTGCAAAGTGGCATAAGAATGTTGTCCGAATATGTATTATTGTAATATGTCTCAATGTTTGTGGTTTTCGTAGGTCCGAGTTAACGTATCCACTGCTGAAAAACCTTGCGGTGAACAGAGACTTAACGGAGAAGTTCATGAAGTTAGCACTGATGTCAAGATTTCTCCTCCGACAAAAAAGAGCGCAGGAGATCAAGAAAAACCTTCGAAAAAGAAAAATACGGATAAAAAGCAAAAGCAAGACGCCAAAAGGGATATTGCAGCCGAAAAGCTAGACGATCAAATAGATGTTGGACGCCTTGACATTAGAATAGGGCGTATCGTTGAAGTAAACAAACACCCAGACGCTGATTCACTTTACGTTGAATCCGTCGAACTAGGGGAAGAGAAACAAAGAACTGTTGTCAGCGGTTTGGTTCGTTTTATAGAAAGACAGGAGCTGGAGGGTCGTCTTGTCGCCCTTCTTTGCAATTTAAAACCAGCTAAAATGAGAGGAGTAACCTCAGAAGCAATGGTGCTATGCGCCAGCACTCCGGAGAAAGTGGAGGTAATGATGAAAAAGATCTAATTTTAATCATGGTTTAACAAGGTACTAGCGATGTTGTACATATTTGCTTTAAAAATTCCTTCAATTGGTTGTGTGATTTCAGGTTCTCAATCCTCCCCTCGGTAGTGCACCAGGGGACATCGTTATTTGTGAAGGATATGAGCACCGTCCTGATTCCGTTTTGAATCCTAAAAAGAAAGTATGGGAAACTGTGGCCGCTGACCTTAAAGTAAGTGCTTCCGGTGTGGCAACGTACAAAGGAGTACCGCTGACAGTTTCTGGCAAAGGCGAAGTAAGAGCCAAATCTCTGACGGATGTACCAATCAAGTGAACAATAGTTTTTACATTGATAAAAAATAAAAATATTTTTGTTAAGATGTAATGCGTTCAAAGTTATTTCTTCTTGTTCTTGCCGATTGCTATTGACCATGTCCCATTCTTTTGCGAGTCTTAACTTAGACAAATATCGTCCAGTTGTTCCTTCCCAATTGAAGTTGGAGCAGTTTTATAACCCCAGATCTACTGCACCTTTTGTAAGTGTTCTGCCCCTTCGTCATGCCTTAATACTTGCCTCTAGTGGCAAAATCAACTAAATTCGATCCATGGAAGACTTGCATGATCATATTCACACTGCCAGTAGTATTTATTCTTTTCCATTGAATGTGCGTATATTATAAATTCACTTTCCCCAAGTGTTCATGCAGTTCATTGTAACATCAGGTGTAAAGGTAATGGCCCTATGTTATTTTAGGTTCTGTGGTGTTGTGGTACTAATTGTGATACATTGAATTTTAATTTGTGAAATAATCACACTGGAACAATTTTCTTGAAAATAATACAATCTTCCCATGAGAAGAGCAAAACCAATGTAAAATTTGGATAAAAGTTGAATACTTTGAGCGTGCCAGTCCTTATTTGCTGTGTGTACATGCAGTTTTTTCATAAGCACTTAACCATTTAGGCTTGCCCGGAAAGGTGTGTTTGATATTGAATTGAATGATTATAGTCTGGTCATGAATGGGAACAACTTTTCAACCTTTGGGCATATTCATTCCATAGTATTTTTAAATAACAATGATAATCAAATTTTGTAACCTTATTTGGGGGGGGGGGGGATTTGAATGGAAGCAGCCTCCAAGAATGCAGGATATGGTAGCACTTGTTTTCTCCTGTGCTCAACTACAATTTTGTGTGTTTTTAAATAAGAAAGTTAAGAGGGTAATAAAGCTTTAGTCCCCAGTTCATCCCCAAAAGCCCATCTTTGGGAAAGTTTCAAGAAAAATGGATTCTACAGTGATCAGCCACTTAAGCATATAAGATTCCCATACAAAAAATACATGAAGTCAACATGGATTTCATGAAAAAATTCATATCATATGGAAACAAAACTAAGCGACACCAAGAAAAGCTTAAATATCACCTGATTTCAGTGGGTACAGGGTACTTGTTAATGTCAGGTTAAAATGGAAAAATGAATTATTTGGATTAGCCTTGCAAGGGTGATCTGAAAAATTCTCAGCCTTACAACTTTTATGTTTTCCAAAAAGCTTTATTTTTCAACATCTCCTTTAATGTGAATACATTTCATCCAGTGCCATTATCCAGTCTAGTAATATTCTTCCAGAAGCACTGCTATGTCCACAGCAACAATCATTCTTGATTGGATAAAAAATATTGACCAGTGAGGAAACTGATTTTCCGGAGAAATAGAAGTTCAAATCCAGGCAATGAAGTGGATGTTCCAGTGCTTCATACAGGAAATTCCTAAATTTTTCTCATTGCCAAGACACTTTTGTTGGCAGCTGCTTTGTCCAGATGGAAAACGTTTTTCCTTGGTAAACTTGAGTCTGCTTTCATGTATACCTGCATCGTTTCATTAGGTTAGCATTGCATACCAAAGTTATTGTTTTACCTTTTTCAATATAAAAAACTTGTCCTTTTGCATTCCAAAAAACTTACACCGTGACCTTTCCTGCCAATGACACTCTTTGCCCCCTCTGGAGCTGAATAACCTCCATTCACTGCATGGATTTTTGCTTAAAACTCTGGTGTAATGGTGAATCTGTTTCAACCCATGCCACATATCAATGCATAAAATCACACTCGTATTTTGTCCTTTAATGCCAAGCACTGTTTGGAAGTGTCATCCGAATGAGTTTAAAATCCATAGTGAGCACAAGTGGTACGCAAATTATTAAAAGCTTTGTCATGTTCAATTCCTCATGCAAAATGTAATTGACACATTCTTTTGATATCCCTACAGTATTAGCAATGTCTAACAACTTCGTACACCCGTCATCCAAAATCATGCTGTGCTTTTTCGATGATTTGTGGTATGGTTACACATTCCAGATGTCCTTCACATTGATCATCATGGGAGGTTCTCCCAACCACCCATTTCTTCACCATGGAAATTGAAGGAGAAGAGTTCCTGTACACATTTACAATCCTTGAATGAAAATCAGCTAAAATTTAACCTTTTTTCATGAAGAATTTTATCACAGCATGATACTCCAATTCGAACAACACACACCCCAACTGATTCAAATCATTGCCTGAAGGGAACAACTTGTAATTTCACACGGTATCTACTCACATATGCCAACATGAAGAAAATAATCATGTGAATATTGATGCCATCTAAGGGCGAGGCTGAGAACCTTTTCTTTCCGACCACCCTCATATTTAACAATGTTTTGACTTCACCTAGTATTGCGTTAACACATCTTTGTTATATTTGATGATTCCAAAGTGAAGCTGTAATGCATTTTTAGATACATTCATCATGAAATGGAAAATTGCTAAGATACTTACCCTTACCAACTCCAAAATGGATACTTTCTACAAACCCCCGTGTACCACCAAAGAGAACACTATGAATATGAGACAAAAGTATTCAAGAACAGGAATTAGTAAAGAGAAAATCAGGCTTTTCTGAATTTAACTACTCTGGGATCAAGCAGCACTAATGGTGCGTATGGTTATTAAAACAATCTGTGCAATTATTCCTCCTCAAGGACAGAAATTATGAATTCACAGGTAACTTGTTTTTTTATCTCATCCGAAAATTGTCACAGCAAAATTATAACATTTTCATGGTTAAAAAGTTGAGAAAATTCAATACATTATCTTAAGGGATTTTTACTATTGTGACTGTTAAATACTGGAAAAACTAAACAGCAATAGGCATACTTCAAATGATCACATAACTTTGAGGTTTTCATCAAGATCCTGACATCTTATAGTAAACAATAGTGGAATTTCCATTTTATCATAGATTAAAAAGGTATGAGTAAATATTTTGAACGAGAATTCTTTACTAACTTCCATGACAGAACATCATTTGGCAATCAGAAATTTTTCTCACACACAGCACCAGTTACTGGCTTACACTAAAAAACCAAATCATGGTCAAAACCAATGAAGAGAAAGAAAGTATCACATGTAATTGTACAAAATTGTTTTATTTTCTGATATACGTTTTGTTAATTAACAGACAACTTTTTAAAAGCAAATAAGTTTAAAGCATTTCAGTATTAAATAGTCTGCACCTTAACTTAAATGGTGAACTCATCATTTTAGTGCGGTCAAGCCATGGTTTAAATGGAATTGAAGTTAAAAATGCAGAAGAGGTTGAGAAATACAATGATATCAAAATTTGGTCTAAGCATCATCATCACTGTTATGTCCACCACCAGCTGGCGGCTTTGGACCACCAGCACGCTTAGCCATAATAATCTGATCCACTTTGAGGATAGTACATGCAGCTGCTGTGGCATATTTAAGACCCCACATCTTTGTTAAGTAGAGGTCCAGAACTCCATCTTTAACCACATCCTTGACTGGATTTTTACCGTTGCTCTGAAATATATAATAGTTAAGTTTCAACATTAATGCAATCAGTTATCATTGTAGCTTTGCTAAATATTAAGAACAAGATGGTAAAATTCAACCATATCCAATGCAATGATTCCAGAGTGTAAAAATTGTTCGCTTTGACCTTGATAATGCGGAATGATTTTTACTCTGAAATTGTAGCATTGTAATGCACACTTATCAGATAACTCCATTCAAAGTTACTGTCCAGACATCACTTGCTGTATATTGAAACCATATTCAGTTTTGGCACTCAATTTTAGATATTCACAAGATAAAACTGAAATATGCTTATAACAGGGCAGATTATTTAAAAAAAACATGAATTTGCTAAGTATTTATGAACAATCGATTTAAAATTTATAACATCTGGATATATTCATAAACAACACCCCTAAATCTGTGTTTACAGCAAACTAAGGATAAAATCCCTCTTTCCAGTCCAACATGAGACATTTCTATAAGACTTTCTCTGATGACATCAGGTTGATCATTATAATTTTCAGTTCACCTTAAATATTTAGGTTTCAAAAATTTATTATCTTTATTTCTTATTTTACCTTATTTATAGACAATTTATACTAATATTTTGGACAAGCTACTGGAAAGTATGCTAAATGTTCAAGTGGCTTTTCTATACAAATGTTTCGGGATTTCATACTGCATATTGAGGTATGGAGCATTTACAATGAAACACTTCATTCTTTCTACTAAAAAAGTCACCTGGAGCTAACTGAAAAGATCATTTGTTTGTTGCCCTTAAGTTGGCTTAATTAAAGTCTATTCTTTCTAAGCAGTTCTAGTCTTTCTATTCAGTTTTTCTAATATTCATTTTCACCGCAAATAGGTGTCTTCTTGTTGCCACTGAGGTAGGGTAAGGCTTAGTAACTGATTTAGGTAACTCAAGACTCAAAGCAGGCATGCATACGGACAACCCATCTAAATCCTAAATGAGCAATTCACTAGGAATCCAACTGCAGCCAAGGGAATTTAACTGGTCTTTACCGGAAATTAATGTATTTCCCTTGCAGCAGGGTTTAGCACCAAGTAAGCTCAAGTCTAAACTGTGGTTTAGAAACAATGACACCATGCACTAATACCTTAATTAAATGAAGTTCATATTTTTCTATTTCTAACCAGCTATTTTTCATTAATAACAAAAGCAAACAGTATTACGGTGTATCATATTTGTTAAACATAGTCTCACTTTTGAAGAAATGAGCAGAGAATGGTGTTTGGGACTACACCATACAGTGCTTATAGAAAATTCAGCTTCAGACATGGGGAAATTTACACAGGAAAGACATGTTTATCCATAATTCTATTTATGAACTACTTTAACTACTGAACTACATGACAGAGTCCTTAATTAGAATCCTTAAAGAATCGGGGTATATAAAAACATATTACACCACTTACCTCAATATCAAATCCAAACTCTTTTTTGCCCTCCTCATGAGCAGCATATAATTTGGAGAGTACTTCATTGGCTTTGATTCCAGTGTTCTCAGCCAGAGCTTTTGGAAACACCTCAAGGGCAGTGGCAAACCTCTTCACGGCATACTGGTCCATGCCTGGCAGGGTTTCTCCATAAGAGGCAATCTGGCGAGCAAGTTCAACTTCACAGGCTCCACCCCCAGCCACAAATCTCCCATCCTTTATGTTAAACAAACGAACATTTATCACAGCAGAGCCAATAAGCAGGGCCAATTTATGTGTAACCACATTTGCACAGATTTTCTTCCATTGTTTCCCCATCATCAGTTCAACCCACAGAACACAACATGTTGAATTTCCATGACCATGTCCCCCAACAACCAATCAAATAAGAAATGGAACAGGTCCATGTTAAATTCTTTTAAAATATTTTTCTTGCAGAAAAAGGTGAGTCAACAAATTTTTTAATTGGGTAAGGGGTAGCAAACATGCATTTTAAACTTAAGTGATTTTCCATAGTAATTTTTTGACCTTTCACATCTACTGACTGATTACTTGATAAATCAAACTGTCAATGTTCGCATTCTGGGTGGCTAGAAACTAAAAAAGTGATTTATCCTTCAAAGTAATCAGGACCTCATGGATGTTTACACAGACTATAACATGAATTAGAACATTCATAAAATACAATTTGGATAGTCACTGAACATCTCTTATCAACTAATTTGTAAGCATAAGAATACATATAAACATAAATTTCTAGGGAACTCAGCGAAGGTAAAATTTATACGTGCTATTTCTAAACACAACTTTTAGAAGATAGGAGATGCTTCCAGCAACCTTAAAATAGTCAGCACACTACACTTGTCCACTAACCTTTGTTATGCCCTTGAATGTGTTCACACCATCATCAATAGCTCTCTCAATGTCATCCATGTAATTATCAGTTGACCCTCTAACAACAATGGTCGCAATCCGAGATTCACACGCCTCATTCTTGAACACCACAACTGATGTTTCCCCAACTTCATCAACAGCAACTGAATCAGCATATCCCAGCTCTTCCTTGGTTGGTGGAGTCTACATAAAGTTATAAATGTAAATTAGTAATAGTAAAATTAGAAACAAAAAAAGGAAAAACGATATTGCGCAACACCCTCAAGTATTAGGTTGCGAAACTACTTTTAGATCAAAGAATTCTCAGATTTTTGTTTCTAAAATATACCTGTGATTGATTACCTTACCATTTACAATGTCTGTTAAAAATGTGTTTCAGATGTATGTCTGTGCTAATGCGCTTAATCATGGCAATGCTGATAGACCCTTAACAGTATCATAATATATAACGTAATTATATATAACAATGATTAAACATATTTATCAATAAATCTTAAGACAAATTAAAGATAGACTTTAATCTCATCACCAAAGGTGAGGAGATGAATACGTGCAATGGACCTTTATAAAACAAGCATGATCTGTTCTGCAATTTTTCTCTCAAAGCAAAAAATTCTCTAACTTTCCTCAGAGGACTAGGATCACCAGTAATTTTAGCCTGCACCTATTATGCATTGAGTGCCTGAAACTGAACAAACAAGTTTGCAAAACATAACATCAAAAGAGGTTAATTCTAAAATAATCCATTTCCGAAAAGTCTGAAAATGTAACAAAATAATCACCAGATAATACTTAATAATGTGTACCCGAGTAAAATCAGAAACTGGATTTTTGCCTGACATCATCTCTACAAATCTTCAAAAAATTCTATATTTTAAGGGGATCGGGATGGTGTGGTGGCTAACACACTGGCTTCCCATGCAGAAGGTCCAGGTTCAAATACTGGAGATGGCAAATCTTTTTCAGTGGCATCCCCTATCCCTACTTGTGCTTTGTGGAGAGGAATTTAAGTATGCCATGTGTCGAATGAGACATTACGCCGCAGATCCTTTAGTCCCTTTCGTTAAGAGGTCAATTCCAATGCCAGGTTTCTCTTGCTTTTGCCTTTCCCATTCATCCATAATGACACAAATGACCACAACTTACAGCCTCCCTAAATCTACTATGATGATCCCAATATTTTAAGTTTTTGCTGATCCAAGCATACTACATTTCATATGCACTGATTGGTAAAAGCTTGAAATCATAGATGCCTGCAGAAATTATTGCCAACAAAAGTTGTTCTCATTAAAAAGGAATGAAGTATGAATCTATATTCAGCTATATGATTTTGAAAATAAACATTTTCAAAAAGCTTGGAAGTTAATTAATTCATCCACCTCAATTTGAATTTATGATATGCATGAGTATCCAATACCACATGAACACCATTTACATAAAATACCAGGTGTACAAGTATGAAATGCAGATTGCAGCATTTCAAAATGGTGACTTTGATGTTGCAGACAAGGAACTTGGAAAACCGCCAAAAAGGTACAAAGATTTGGAATTGCAAGCATTGTTGGACAAAGATGATTCACAAACACAAAAACAACTCTGAGAGCAATTGTGCATTAGTCAACAAGCTGTTTCCAATCTCTTATTAGAGATGGGAAAGATTCTGAAGAGAGGCAGATGGGTACCACATGAGTGGAACAACAAGCAAAAGGAGAGCTGCAAAAATATGTGAAATTTTGCTGGCACAACACTAAAGGAAGTAGCTTTTGCATCATAACGTTACTGGAGATGAAAATGGATTTTGTGAATTCCAAGCGCAAAAAAAAAGGGTGGGCCCAGGCTCACCATCCACATTGATCACAAGACTGAATTGCTTCGGCAGAAACACGATGATCCGTGTTTGGTAAAAAAGGGTGTGGTGGTCTATTATGAGCAGTTAAAACCTGGGGTAACAGTTAATACTGAACACTAGCAACAACAATTACTCGATTTGAACTGTCTGCTACTAGAAAAAAAGACCAGAATACCAAAAGAGGCAACACATGGTCATTTTTCTAAATGTTAATGCACCATCACATACAGGAAAACTGGCCCCCGACACATTGGATGCACTCAGCCAGGAAGTTCTACCCAATGCAGCTTACTCACTATACTTGGCTCCTTCCGATTACCACTTGTTTGTATCGATGGGCTATGAGCAGTGCTTAGGTTCACACTAAGATGTGAAAAAATAGCTTGATAAATGGTATGCGGCAAAAGGGAAAGATTTTTACTGGAGTGATACCTGCAAATTACCCGAAAGATGGGAAAAATGTCCAACTAGCAACGGGCAATACTTTGAATAAACTTCTTTTTATTATTCTTCTGATTTTTTTCATTTTAAAATAAAAAATCCTCATTACATACTTGTACACCTGGTATTTTGGCCAATGCATAAGAGGCTTATGAATCTTTCTGTTCCCACTTTTTTCTTTCAGCATATCTAAGGCTATCTGATCACATCAATATCTACGGAAGTTCATTCTCACTCAAAATACAAACATTAAAGGAATGGTCACACATTTCACTTTCCTCAAGGTCTTTAGAGCTGTAATGTATTTCTCAGTATTGTATACACTAAATTTTTAACTATGACCATGACAAAATTGTCATTCTCACACACACGAAATATATTTTTAAGCTCAAAATTTTGCAATAAGGATAGCAAGTGTATTAATTTATGAACTTTTAAAACATTTGTCTTTAAATTCATCCATAGCATCATTATCTTCCATTATAAATATATGTATGCATTTGCTGCAGAAAACTACACTTCACTTACTTACTTCACGTGCTTACTAATGTTTTCATTTTTTTAGAGTTATTCGATGAAAATATTGTCACCATAATCATACAAAGACTATAGAATATTCCAAGGCTTCCAAAGCACATGACCTGCCTGGTAGGCTATGTGAATTTTCACACATGCGTAAACAAGTTCATGACTATTTGGAGTTTAAATTGGAAAGTTCAACATGTCAGTTACCAACAATTCTTGCTCAATAAGAAAACAATACCCACTGCAGTTTAGTCACTGAATTTCCATACCCCTGCTGTTTCTCCCTGGAAATATTTAATTTTTTACACTGGAAGCCCATATATTTTAATCGGTGATGCTTTCCCCAGCAAGATCAGCAACCTCAATGTCTACTCCCCAATGTTACTATCGAACTTTAAAATAAACAATTTTGCCAGGGTGTCTCTTGTCATTGTCTTGCCCATCAACTGTTCAGATTCATTTTACAGTCTTATTTTGACCCGCCCACCAAGGCTGAAAAATTGCATCATATATACTCGCTGCGTAGATGAAAACCAAATCCAATACATTTCATTTCATTAATCACTTTTCTATTGGTGCCATCAGGAATGCAATTCCTGGAAAAGAAGAGGACTACCTATTGTGCAACATACAGGTATGTATTAATATATCAAAGCCAGCCATTCTGACTAAAAATAATTCACGGTACACATTCAGAAACAAGAATTTTAACAGAATCATGAAAAAATTATGTACATTATGTGTTTACAAAAGTATCTACACTTACCAGCCGAGGAAGGGCAGTGGCACCAACAGTTTTGCAAAGGCGCCTCAAGTCAAATTTGCTGTTTAACCTCACAGCCATCACACCATATTTATTTAAGTAGTGCAAAGCCATATCTCCAAACTTGCCCCCGGCAACTACCACATCAGCACCCGCATCAGCAATGGCCTTAACCTGGTTTTCTAGCCCTGACTCCTCACCTCTGCTGAAGTCTAGAAGTTCAGCCGCACTTTTGATCAAAACAGTGCCCTGTTGAAAACAGACAAGTCTTATGATCTTTCAATTCAGCTATATGATTAAGAGAAACTGGAATCCAAATAGAAAATTCCTGGATAGTTCCATGATTTCAGAGGGATATCAAAACACATTGTTTTGATAACCTCAGTGCCTATATATTCAATAGCTAGGATAATTATTATTACAGAATGAACAAGACTACTGCTCAGATATTAATATTAATAGTAAGAGTGCAAATGTCCCAGCAGCTCTTAGAATTTACGAGCAATTAAGTCTCAGATGATCAATTAAAAACAATGAAATGTGATACCTGAATGAAATCAATTTCCCCTAAACACCCAGATCCTTAACACTTGACTGAATTGCAAATCGATTGCCTTTATTTCAAGATATTTGAAGTCCAATAACACTATGATTTTCAAACTGAACATATCCCCCATTAACACTCTACACACCACTCATTCTACTTACCTTTGTTTCAGTTTGCATAATGTCTACTGCGCATGTGTACACAGCAATTTTGGCCTTCATTTTCTTCGAAACATCTCCTTCCACACCCCTTTTGAATACCATTCCTTGGGTCACTTTAGAACTGTTTATGCCACATCCCAAAATTTTGGTGACACGGATATTGTCAACATTAAAAGTAGTGGCTTTCTCAGGAATAATTGAGACACAAGCACCAGATATTAGTCCAGTGAGAAAATCTTCATTCCCATATTGTTTGCTGGCAATTGCTGTGTGTATACCCTTTGACACTTCTTTCACGTCAGTTATATCTTTTACCTCATAACATGTCAAACTGGGTAGGATTTCTATAGCCTTTGCAAGTGCCTGTTCATATCCATCAACAATTTCTGATGGCGTCAGTCCCTGTAAAACAACAAAAGAGGAAATGTATGTACATTCAATTGCCAAACTTTACCCTAAAAATAATCACATAAAGGAAAGTCTCTCTCCAATAAAATCGAACCAAACATAAGGGACATTCCAGTCTTGATCATTCTGCATCTCGAGATACTTGGAAAACATGCATATCAAAAAGGGGAAGTACATTATCTTACTTCATTAAATCATGAGTACACCAACAAGGCAATCAGTCCATTCAGAAAACCTAAATCCCATCCTGTCAAACTACATAAGATACCAGGCTGCCAAACAGTGAGGCAGGCAGCTCTGTGTGCCATTGAATCACACAGTTGATATTGGCCAGGTTTAATAGATTGATCAATCTAGTACAAGTCGAGTTCAATGCTTTCACAAAATTGTTTTATCCAAAGTTATTCAGCTGTTATAGTATTACGCACAGAGAGTTGGCTGTATAATGATATAAACAACCAAGAAATGTTCCCAATAGATTTCACAGTTTACCAACACGATAGACAAGACATGAAAGAAGAGTTTTCGTGGCAGTGAAGAGTATTTTTGAAAGCAGATAATGTGTATTTGAAAATAATAACATAGGAAGTGTTTGGTGCACCTTACTGCGATAGGGTCAACCCAGCATTAACTTATGCTCTTTCTATAGACCTCCAGACTCAAATGTTAAAACGCTTCATGTCCTCAATGAACAAATATACAAATTTGCACATAAAAATAATAACAGCATCAACATAATTGGTGGTGGCTTTAACGTCCCTGGTATCGATTGGGACAGCAATAACATTTAACGTTGGACCCGCGATCGCAAATCTTTTAATTCCTAAATAAAATTGGAGCAAAGTAACCTCAATCAAGTAGTACGCAAGCCCACCCGCGGAAAGACCATATTGAACCTATTTCTTATGAACACACCGGAACGTATGAGTGTATCAAATGATGAGGGCTTGAGTGACCATAAATCTGTTAATGTCAACTTTGGCGTTGAAATAAAAGATTGTTAAACCAAAAAAAATTTATTTTTACAATAAAGCAGACTTTAAAACTTTTTCCAGTCAAACTCTTCATTACCCGAATTCAAAACGCGCCTAAGTCATGCCAACGTGGAAGATACTTGGATACAATTGGTCAATATTCTGCAAAAAGGCATCACATATTTCATCCATATAAAGTATGTTAAAGCCAACCCCGACCCTAGGTGGTACAATAAAGGCATAGAAAAGCCCTTCGAAAGCAGAGAATGTTACACTACAGGGTAAAGAAAGCAGGTGCAAACACATCATCCTTGGATAATAAACAGTTATTGGACAAGTTGAGATCCTTTAAAATTGAAACCAAAACACAATTACGTAGCGCCTTACAAGACTTTAAAATGTTAAGCACTATGTGAGTATTTGGACACTGACCCGAAAGCTTTCTGGTTATGCGTAAGGGAAGTAAAAGGGGGTAAACAAACAGTGACTTGCTTGAAAGATTGTAACAAAATCATCTCAGTGAGGGAAAAACTAATATTCTAAAGGAAGTGTAAAGTTTCTTTTTTACCCTCATCATTCTAAATACAATCTTCCAAAGTATTTTCACAAAAGACATTGCCACTGCTCATCTCTAAGAAACAATACAAACGAACCCATGGCAAATATAACAGCAGACAAACAAGGAATTATCAAATTGCTCAATGCGATTAAAGACCCGGGTCCCAAAATTTATACCAGCTAGGGTGATAAAACATTTGGCCCGTAATGTCGCCCCATATCTCGAAGTTATATTAAACAAATCCCTCACAGAGTGCTAAGTCCCTAAGAATTGGAAAACCCTGCAAATAATGCCTCTTTTTTTAAAAAAAGTGGTGACAGGGAGGACCCCAGTAGTTACAGACCCATTTCTCTCACTTGTAAAAAAATTTTGTTTCTCACTTTTATTCATCGCTAAGTTTTGGAGCACATAATTGTCAGTTCCATCACAAGATACCTTGATAACATTAACTTTTTAATTCACAATCAACATGGATTCAGGAAAACCCACTCATGCAAGACCCACTTAGAATTATTCATACATGACCTACTTTTATCGATGAAAGTGGTAGGCAAGAGAATGAAATCTTTTTAGATTTTCAAAAGGCATTGACCTTCGCAAGTACAAACAAGGTTGCAAAAAATTGGGATGAACACTCCTTCAGAGCACGAACAGAGGATAGTCTCCTTGACGGTGCTAGTTCCAACAGCATACGAATGACCTCAGGGGTACCCCAGGGAAGTGTAATCAGGTTGTCGCTTTTCTAGATTTATGTTAACAATTTGAACTGCGAAGTGAATAGTACGAATAGGATGTTCGCAGATGACAGTCATTTATCAGAAGATATCTAGGAATGACGATAGTTTAATTCTAGCACAGGATCTTGTTGTAATACTATATGGTGTTCAAAATGGGGATTATCATTAAACCTTAATTAATGTTTGGTGGTAAATTTCTTTTTAAAATCAATGGGATTTGTTTACAAACTGTCTGGAGTTGACCTAGGAGTAGCTGATATGGTAAAATACCTAGGAGTTAAAATCACTAAAGACTTGGGGGACCAACATGCATGAAATCTGCAGTCAAGCATATAAAAATTGGCATTTATCAGATGCATTGTTGGCAAAGTGACTCCATTGTCAAGGAATGCTGTTACCACACTCTCGTAAGGCCTCTTTTAGAATATGCATCTCGTGCATGGTTGAGAAGGTTAAATGCCGGCCAGCCCGTTTCGTTAAAAATTCTTGTGATATAACGAAAAGCGTCACTGAAATACTTCTAGCGTTGGGGTGGGAATTATTAGAAGAAAGACAATTCAAAATTTGGTTGAACTGACTAAATACATTCAGATTAGTATGTTTCAGCACCAAGGTCTTGCAAATTATCGCACTCGTACATACAGTGCTTGCTTGGATCACATATTAAATTCAGGAAATAGAGGCCAGAACCAGCAGACTCAAGGACTCTTTCCCACAGACAAAACGGAATATCAACTGCAGGGTTACAGATATCAAAAATTCCACTTGCCACCCTCAGTGTCTAAGGAATAATTAGTTCTACTCAATTGTATGAACTTTTGGTATCCTTGGGTGTTTTGTTGTCAAAACCCAAACAATGTACTGCTATTTACAGTATTGCTTGCTTTGCTTAGTCAGTTTTTAAGTGTCCCCTTTCATCTCTCGTCTCTCTCTGTGGAGACTCTCTCCCTAGGATATAGGTAGGGTCACATTCCCTACCTGTATCCTAGAGGGAGGAGAATGTTGTATTTTGCATGTCCATGTGGTAGTGGAATTCACACCAACTTACTTTTCAAATTCTAGCTTACACGGGAGAAAGTTTCCCCACAGACTTGACATGGGTGCAACAACTTTTACAGTTGTGATTTCCAAAGTGGTCTCAAATAAAATAGAGACAAACTTTTTATTTTCCAATGTAACACATTCACTATGGATCAATACCTTATAAGTATTGCCGATACACGAATTGGTGTTAAGTAGAATTAACAACTTGCCAGCCCCGTTGGAGGCGGGGTAACGTCCTCGTCTGCCAACCCACAGGTGCAAAACCACCTAGACCACTTTTCCTTCATCTCGAGCTTGGATGTATGTAATTGTCAAATGGCTATATCAATGTTCTAAGTCCGACATCAAGGTTGAAGTGCTGTTTTTGGACTAATACTAAATAAATAGATTAACTGGATTAATTTAATGGCACCAAAAGAAGAATGCCATATTTTATCAACACACAACCCTACCCAAGGACTCCCTATTTAGTATTGAATTTAGACTCCCTTAGTATTGAATTCTGCCTCCACTTAATTCTTGACCTTAGCTGTTAAACAACACCTTCAATTAATACAGATGATAATTATTTTTGAAGCAAGATGTTGTTCACATCCGTTCAAATTACCTCGTATTCATCTAAAATAAATTGAATAAGCCAGGATTGCTAAAGGGAAAAAATAAATTTACAAGGAATAATCTGCATATTCTAGGAGAATATGCAGATTATTCCCGCAGATTCTCGCCCATGAATAAACTGAGAACCTACATAAGGACTACATTTTCCTTTAAATGTAGATCTCACCCTACATTTTGTTTGAAGTTGTTAGCACAAATCGACGATATTACTTGATTGCTCATCGATGATATTTCCTTGAAAACAAATTAATAAAACCTAACTTACCATCCTTAACAGATCTTCAGCCGCTTCAAGCAGGGCACCAGAAAATATTATGACAAAATTGGTACCGTCTCCAACTTCTTGCTCCTGAATTTGTGAAGCCTGGACCATTAGCCTAGCAGCGGGATGTTCCACCTTGAATTAAAGAGCAATACACCTGTGACAATATTTCGTGGAAAGCCGAAAAACAAAAAAATCCTGATTACAATATTCTCACCTCCAATTCCTTGATGATTGTAGCTGCATCGCTCGTGACGAATACTTTTTCTAAATGATTTATTACCATCTTGTTCATACCATTAGGGCCGTATGCAGTTCGTAGTGTGTGAGACAATTGTTTGCAGGCACTTATGTTTCTAAACACGGCTTCCTCCAACCCGGAAAAATACTGCAATGTAACAATAATAATATAGAACTCTTTCATTAATCGCAGTCAGCTTCTAGTAGAAACACTGACAAAAACATTAAATGAAAAATCTTAGAACATTTGATGCATTAATGAAAAATATAATTGGTTAAAACGTCTTATCCACATTCAACTGCAATGACGTTCTCGAAGCATAAGATGGGCTATAGAGTACAAATTTCAGCGAAGCCGTAAAAGAGGTTAACTATGCAATGAATGCACTACTACCCAAGTTTTTATGACAAACATCAACACTCATCCCGAAAATTTGGAAACAACATTTTCACATTGATGACTTTTTCGGGGACACCTTTTATGATTGTATATCATGCTCAATAGTTATGAAAGCAATTAAAAACGTTACGCTGCCTCCTGAATGACATACATGAGGCCGCCCACACTTATAGATTATGTTCGCAAAAAGTGATGCGCCAACGTTTCTTGATAATATTTTTAAAAATTTTTGTGTAATATGATCGAAATCAACTCTCTTACCCGGGCTCCGTCCTTCATCATTTGGGCAAAACCCGGAACTTTCGGCACGTGCATAGCCATTTTTGCGGTCTTTGATGGAAATTTCAAGATGTGCGTTCAGGAGTGAATGCGATATGTCTGTATCGATGGTAACCTAATGAAAAACGAAACACTTGGAAATGAAGAAATATCGATATCACCAAAACTATCGACTTGGATCGACGAATGAATAATTACGCGTTTCTCATCACTAATATTTATCTCAACCAAGTCGTTTGGTTTACTAAATGTGTCTGATGTGATATAAAGGTTTGCGCCAGATTTTTAGTATTTATGACATAAAAAACAAATCGGATACTTTTTATCCCAATCTATCGAACGTACAATCTGAACTTATCGATTACTTGAACCTTAGACCGAAGTCTTTTGAGTACTCCATGTTGTGGTAGAATTTTAGTAATTAGAATTTCGACAGTTTAACCCTGGTGGCTAAAGTTTACCTTTTGTGGAAATCTCCATTTGCTTAAGTGGTTAGCAGTGATCTGAGCTCGCGGCCAGCGGCTTAGATTGTGAGTGGAAGTTTTTCCTTGTGAAAGTGTAAACCACGCCCTAACAATAGGCCTGTCGGATACCGCTGTTATGGATATGATGATTTCCAACTTGCAACAACAAAGGCAAGTTACGGAGCAGCTCAGAAGGGAGGCTGCTATAAAACGTATAAGTGTGTCCCAAGCAGTGCAGGATATAATGAAGTTCATCACAGAGCATGAACATGAGGATTGTCTTCTTGTGGGCTTCAGCTCTCAAAAGGCCAATCCGTTTCGTGAAAAGAGTACCTGTACCTTACTATAAGAGGAGATGATGTATCACTGTAAGCAGTGTTGTTTGTGCTATTTCCTTCACGTGTTGATGTTTTCCATGTTTAGTACGTATGTGCCATTGTAATCATGGAGTAACTCATAACATCATGTATACCATAGTGTTGGTTCCTCTGGCCCAAGATACGCAGGGTATTTGGGCAGAAGTCTATTTTCGAATGTTGGAAAAGGTGTACTTTGCTTTCATTGTCATGTATCAAGAATTATTGTTACATAGGTAATCTTTCATGTATGATCGATGATGTGCTCCTAATTGTGTAATTCACAGCAATTATTTTTATGTGCTTTTAGACCAAATTATTCTTTCTGTCAACTCACGTTCAAATAATTTCCCTAGACGCAGTGTATTGGCAATGTCTTCAAAAATGCTATTTGATGTAATATGTATGTCACATTTTGGGTTGGCAAAAGGAGACAGTATCGTAGTGCTGACAATTTTTTTTCATTTACATCATTGTTACTCCTGTAACTCGTGTATTTTGTGAGTTAAAACAGTATATTCTTATTAAAATTCACGTTTTTTTTATTCTACCTTATCTCTAATTGAAATTCCACGCATTTACAAATTTCATGAAATGAAATTCTGTATGACATGCCGATGTAAATCGGCCTCTGTGGTGGAAAGTGTATTTTCTCAGCTTGCCCATCATTATATAAAGACAGTACCAGCATCAAAGTTTGGGTAAGGTATCTCTCCTGACGACTTATCATAACGACATTGGGAATCTTCCATGTTGTAATCCGTTCCGGATTTTGTTGAATATGCACGAAGCATATCAAACGTTACGTAAATGCATTTAAATTTACCCACCAGGTTTGCTCGAAACACTGGAATAAAAAGGCTAGTTCTTTCTGTCGTCATAACTGTAAACTTCTTTGTGAAGCGTTTCATCAAGCTAACCTGTTGATATCGATGTGTTTTACCTTTACAACGCCTGTAACCTTTTTGGTTGAATTATAGGTGAGTTATATTAAAAAAGAAGTCAACTGGGAGGTTTGTTCATTTACATCGGGAACGCGATGTATATATATCATAATGGAGGGTGAATAACTGATGGCGTTGTTGAGGGCCCATAGCAGTCTGTATCGACCGGAATCCCACCTTTAGAACTGTGAACATTGCCATGTTTTGGTGTAGCCTTATTCAATCTGTAATGTGCATGTTTCCAAAGGAATTTAAATCACAATAGCACACAAATCTTCCAGTGCCTACTTTTGCGTTGTGGATATTCCAACGATAGTCCAGGAAGAAATAATGGATAACTGAGAATCTAGTTAATACATGTTGTCAATAGGCCTGGTACTTCTTTAATGGAGTTTTGTGTTCCACTAAAATGTCTCAGAATTATGATGAAAGTGAATGAATTTTTTATATCTTATAATCATGAAATCAAAATGGGACAGAGTGGAAAAGTATCAAGGCTGAACCTTGAGCTTAAAAATCATTTTTTTCATTTCTGCTGATTCAAATGTGGTAGTGATCTCCAAAGACTACGTTGTGTGGAAACTACACACATAAGAGATTTCGACAGTTGTGGGTCACTTACATTTTTTCATGAATGCTTGTTTCATACAGTATCTCCTTTGATTACCCTTAGCATGTGCACCTCCACTCTCTCAAAAACTACCACCTTTTCCCCCACAAGGCATGGCCCCTTTCTGAAGTGCATGCTTTAAAATTCCAATCACCTTCTGCAAAAAAACTCATGAGATTGGAAAAACTGCAGCAATCAATAGTATCAACTTTGCATCAGCTGAATCAACCAGGTATTGCTATTAGAATTGTCTGATTTCAACATTCAAAAGTTTTACTGTGTGTATTTGCCTATATTTCCTTGGAAATATTGTCTATAAGCCTGAACTTATGGAACTGTCACAGCATTTATTGAGCCTGAACATCTTTGTATTCAAGCAACCAAATAGTTATTTCATATAAAGACAGGAATGTGGACAAGGTGAATAAGTTGAACAATGTAATAAATTCTTACACATCAGTTTGGAGTTTTACATGTTATGTAAGGCTACATTAATTTGTTTCACAATGAATTATAGAAACACCATTTTTATTTCATTCTATGTGACACTGGCGGAAGAAATAGGTCTGGCAGATATCTTGTCATCGTTGAATTTCATTTCTACCTAATCATGTACACATCGCAATATAGAATACTAAACTTAAACTTATCATTTCAAATGGCAGTAGTCAAACCTAGACAAAAATAACTTGAGATTTTTTAATGAAGTCTTTTACCTTTGGATTATGCATGTATGTACTTGCATGAGTATTTGGATTCGTGACAAATAAAATGAACAATTGTCTAAAATTATTTTGATTTATGAGTTATCTATGATAATTATTACTTAACATAATCATCACGCATCCATCACAGAGCGAAAGTATGATATAGTAATTTTTGTTTACATCAGAATTGCTCCACTTGGAGAAGGGTTAAAAAAAAATTGACAGGGTACATTGCAAATTTTACTCTCCTTTTCCACTGTCATAATGATTTTCTCCCTCCCCGGACTACAACCTTGACGTGGTGGAAGGGCTTGTGCGTTCCGATGACCCCTAGAGCTGTACTGGCGGGAGTAATAAAAATTGCTCCTGGTAGGGTCACCCATGCCAGATAGGTCGAAGGTTAGGAGCCAGACGAAAGGTAGTCCACGCAGCGTCTGTTCCTCAGTGAGGCGGCTGCAATGGCGTCTGACCCCAGTGGGGCGGCCAGTAAGTGATGGTGTCACGTTAAAAACACTATTGAGGAAGGCAACGGGAAACCACCTCAATTATCATTCCCAAGAACAATGTGATGGACAATAGAGATATTTTGAGTCCTGGCAACCACGGGGCTCGGCCCAATCGGCCGTGTGTCGTGCCCGGCAGCGGGGGAGGCAAGGCTTCCGCGGTCGTCATCCCACGAAACCCTTGCAAGGGAAAACCAGCAGCAGCAGGACAGAAGACGCAGGAGAAGAAGACCAAATTAGTTAGAATAGGAACGTGGAATGTTAGGACAATGATGAGGACGGGGAAATTGGAGAATGTTAAGCGAGAGATGGAAAGGGGAAATATAGATATTTTAGGTCTATGCGAGGTGAGATGGAAAGATAGCGGGGATTACTGGAGTGATAAGTATAGAATAATATACAGCGGTGGGGACGAGAGCCAACGAGGGGTCGCCATAGTATTAAATGAAGAGGTAGGAAGAAGCGTAGTCAACATAGAGCAGGTAACGGATAGAATACTACTAGTGGAGATAAAAGCAGAACCGACGAACTTAGTTATTATCCAGGTATACATGCCACCGAGCAACCATAAGGAAGAAGAGGTCGATAGGATATACGATCAGTTAGAGGACATGATTGCATGTGTTCCTGCAGGGAAACATTTGATAGTGATGGGGGATTGGAATGCGACAGTAGGCGAAGGAAGAGATGGTGATGAGGTGGGGGACTACGGTTTAGGCACGAGGAATGACCGCGGGGAGAAAGCAGTTGAGTTCTGCAGGAGACAGGGGTTAGTTATCACCAACACTTGGTTCAGACACCACAAAAGACGCAGGTATACATGGAAAATGCCAGGTGACTCGGGAAGATATCAGCTAGATTATATCCTGGTTAGACACAGGTTTAGGAACAGTGTGATAAATTCCCACAGCTTCCCGGGAGCGGATGCGGACTCAGACCACAATTTAGTTGTTATGAAATGTAGCGTACGTTTTAAAAAGATAAGGCAGGGGCGGCGAGTTAGAAAATGGAATGTAGAAGCATTAAATGGGTTGAAAAGAAAGGAATACAAACAGGCGGTAGAGAAAATCATGGAGGACGGTAAAGAGCTAAGTACTATTGAAGAAAAATGGGAATGTATCAAGAAAGGGTTGTCTAAAGCGGCAAAAGACACTATTGGAACCGTTAACGCTAAAAGGACTCGTAAACCATGGATCACGGATGAGATGATTACAAAAATGGATGAGCGGCGAAAATGGAAGAATATAAATACAGAATTAGGCAAAATGAAGTACAAAGAATTGAACAATAAATTGAGGCGGGCAACAAATAAAGCAAAGGAAGCATGGTGGAAGACGCAGTGCGAGAATATGGAAAGTCTGCAGAGGAAGGGGGAAATCGGTGCGCTTTACAGCATAGTTAAATCTTTATCGGGAAGTAAGAAAGGGAGATCAACGATAGCAGTTAGAGATAAGGCCGGTAAGGTAATAGTTGACGCAGGAAAGATCCAAGAGAGATGGAAGGAATATGTAGAAGACCTGTATAGTAAAGAGCTTAGACCAACAAAGTTAGACATTGAAAAGGAACATGACGTAGAGGAAGATAGCTTAGGTCCAGGCATACTAGACAATGAGATAGAAAGGGCATTAAGGGAGATGAAACTAAATAAGGCCGTGGGGGTAGATAACATTCCCGTGGAACTTTTGAAATGCTTGGGAAAATGTGGGAGGAAGAGGCTATATGGGCTGATCCGTAGTATTTATGAGGAGGGAATCTGGCCGGACGACTTTGTGAGATCAGTTTTAGTTCCTATTCCGAAAAAGGTAAAGGCCACGTCATGTGAGGACTATAGGACAATTAGTTTGATATCCCACGCAGCTAAGGTTGTTCTCAGGATCATAAACAAAAGGATAGAGAGTAGGGCAAATGATTACTTAGGGGATGATCAGTTTGGGTTTAGGAAGGGGAGAGGTACGCGTGATGCCATTGCAGTAATGAGGTTATTAATCGAGAGGAATATAGAACACAACCAGGAGGTATTTGCCTGTTTCGTAGATTTCGAAAAAGCGTTTGATAGAGTGAATTGGGAAAAACTAATGAGTATATTGCAGAAAATAGGAATAGATTGGAGGGAAAGGAGGCTAATCCGCAACCTGTACATGTCTCAGACTGCTCAGGTGCGGGTGGGAAACGGGGAGTCAGGATGGGCAGTGTTAGGAAGGGGTGTAAGGCAGGGTTGCCCATTATCACCGTTGCTGTTCAACCTGTACGCAGAAGAAATGATCAAAGAGGCATGGGAAGAACTCGAGGTAGGAATGAAAGTGGGCGGGGAATTCGTAAAATCAGTTAGGTTTGCTGATGACCAAGCTTTAGTTTGTCAGTCAGCCAAGGGGCTGCAAGCATTGCTTAGTGAATTGGAAATTCAGTGCGACAGGTATGGGATGAGAATCAATATTAATAAAACAAAGGTTATGCGATTTTCTAGAAAGAAAAAGGCCAAGCTTAACATTAAAATAGGAGGGCAAAAGCTAGAGCAGGTAGACCAGTTTACGTATCTCGGTAGTGTTTTGGACCAACACGGTCAAAGTAGTAGGGACGTAAGGAGAAGAATTGCGCTAGGCAAAGAGGCTTTCACAAGGAGGAGGGAGTTGATGACGGGGACTTTGAGTAAGGATGTTAAGAAAAGACTCGTAAAAACTTTGATATGGAGCGTAGCTATGTACGGCGCGGAAACGTGGTCATTGAAGCAGGAGGATAGACGTAGACTGGAGGCTTTTGAAATGTGGGTGTGGAGAAGAATGGAGAAGGTGAAATGGACAGAGAAGAAAACAAATGAGGAAGTACTTGGTATGGTGGGCGAAGAGAGGGGTTTGTTGGGAGCAATCCTATGGAGGCAGGAAAAGTGGATGAAGGGGGTGTTGACCGGCAGTGGGATGTTGAAGACTGTGATAGAGGGTAGAATGTTGGGCAAAAGAGGAAAGGGAAGGAACAGGATAGGGATGTTGGACGGGATGAAGGGAGGAAGAAAGTACTCAGAGATGAAGAGGGACCTGATATAGAGTAGGATGATGGATTTTGTGTTTTGTTAGGAGTAATAAAATATTTGTTTGGTGGTTGTGTCAGTCCAAAAACCTACCTTAACCGGTAGATTACTTAAAAAAAAAAAAAAAAAAATGATTTTCTGTTGTTTAAGAATGGATTACCAATAAAAAGAGACGTTTCATGCGTGATATGGTGGAATAAATTAATTAATGAAAAATTGGCAATTTTCCACAAAATAAAAGTTATTAATGCGACCAGTTTCAATGTAACTACATCATCATCAGATCGATGATGTAGTTACATTGAAACCGGTCGCATTAATAAATTTTATTTTGTGGAAAATTGCCAATTTTTAAAAAATGGATTACCACTGGAACATTTGTGTTTATTTCATATAAATAAAACATTGATTCTTGAAATTCAAACGAAATTTGTGAATTCTGGGATGTAATTATAACCCATAGGAAGATAAAATATTTCCCTGCTTGTTGAGCCCATGCGTCAAATTATTTTTGGTTTGACTAAATGAGTTTGAAAGAATATTACATTCTAATCCTACCTAATAATAATAATGAAAATGTTTTCTTTGCTTCCAAATGACTTCTAAAGGGCACCAAGTAGGACATTTCCATTATCATGCAGTTACAGACACTGGTCACCAATTAAACTTAGTAAATACTTATCTCTATTATATCAAGTAATCCCACTGGTGGAACTTTCTACCAAATGACTTCGAAAAACGCCCAGGTAGTACCTCGGTAACACATCCCATAACAGAAATGATTGAATAATGCCAAGATCCTAATAAGCACGAACTTTTGCCTGAAAATTTTTCAACAGAACAACAAAGACAGATGATGAAATCTAATTTTTCATATCAGATATTCGCATATTTTTAAATCTCTGATTGATGAACAATCCATCTGGAACCAGAGAATGACATGTTTATGGCTGCATATAAGAAATATAGTTTTATCCTGTTTAGTTATGACCCATGGTTTTGGAAATATTTGTCATTAATATAATATGTGATTCTATTTATCTTCATTTATTTCTATAATTAGATTAAACTAACAATTGGCCCAAGGGGAGAATCCTATATCAGCCAAATAGGAAGATCCATTATATGCAGAATTATTGAGCACCAAAGGGCCACTGATAAGAAATAGTTGACTCTCAGCAATGGCCGTACATGCGTGGAAAGAACCAGGACCACAATTGAGTTCAACCAAACGAAAGTGATGGCTAGAGAAAAATTCTTTTTCCTGAGACCCCAAAAGAGGAGAAATAATGAAAAATCCAAATAAAATGGATTACCACTCCCAGCCAGTGTCTCATATATGTAAACCATAAACACAGTAATCAACCCGAAGGTCAGTTTAGTAGGTGATGGCAGAGATCACCCAGTACTAAGCCCTATACGGCATGTGAAAATTCACACATCAGGGAAGGGGGGCCAGTTCCTTTCCCTGTTCTCATATATATAACAGTCAAAATGTAACAGAGATCACTTCGACCTGAAGACGCCTCCAGGACTGGGGGCAAAACTGTTGTCCAAAAAGCCAACCTGCCCGACGATAATTCCCAGAAACAGCTTTAGCAAACATATATTTTCATTTATACTCATATACTTACTTCACCATATGAAGACGTGATCAAAACAAAAACTATCCAGGACTGTACAGTTTCATTTACTGAATGTACCCTTATCATTAAATGATGACAATGAAAACTAAGAATTCACTAATATCGTAAGCTTTTATTTAGAATTACACACTTAAATATTTATAATTCTTTATACATCATCTGAGTTTAGATATGTAATAACAATAATAGTTTTTTATGTGACAAATAACCACTGGTCACATATAAACACTGAGAATTAGCAATGTCAATAATATATTTTAAGTGATGGACACCATGTCTAGAATAATAATAAAAATACAATGTACTGAACATTCACTAGAGAGGCCCAGATTGTATTTTAGGTATAACTTCTTGAGCCCTAAAACCAAACTTGAAAAAGAATAAGTCACCTTGAAACACCCTACAGAATTCTAGTGACAAGTTCTAGGAAAACAAGCAAACTGTAGATTGGCTATGACCAATACTGCAAGATCGAATTTTTCTCAATGATTGAGATGTATTGGACAGTATATATTAGCATTCTTACATCAACTATGCAGATCTGACTCCGGAAATAACCAAATATAAAAATAATATTGCAAATAATGGTGTTGCATTGCCATAGTTCTTGAGATCTTACATAAACTCGGATAAATTTGTACCAACATAAATGGTCTTTAAATACAATACCAAAATAAAATAGCACTTTATAACATATTCACAGCCTAAATCTGAAAAACCAATTCTCTTTCAGGTGAGTATTTACAGTCATGTTTACTTCTGCAAACTAATTTAAAAACATATTTAATCAAGTCTACCTCATATCAAAGAAGAGATTCTCTGAATTCTATAAAAATATTGAGAAATCAATGGTTGCAGACCAATGATAAAAACTTTTTTAACTTTGCAAATGAATCCATGTACATGACAAAATACACAGACTGATGGGAACTAAGAAAGATAGGTACGTACAGTAGCTCCAATTGATCTACGACACATAGGGCAATCTTTAAGACTAGGTGCACAGTGCACACATGAGACAAGATGGCCACATGGAAGAAATACGACACCAACTTCTTCATCAAGACAAACTTTGCACAAGCGCGACTCACGAAATCTCCGATTTTCTTCCTCCAAGGCTGCAAGAGAAGCAGAAATTGCCACAGTTATGTCACTCTTGATGCCCACGGCTACAGATGAATCACTCTTGATGCCCTCAGCCACAGATGAATCACTCTTGATGCCCACTGCCACAGATGAATCACTTTTTATGCCCACTGACTCAGAATCCACATTTCCTATACCACTGGCACTACTGCCACTTTCTCCCTTTTGAACAGCAATGCCATCATTTTTATTATTGAAAACAATGCGCGCAGTTTCTCTTGAAACACCAACAACTTGTCTGGCAGATATTCTATTCTTTGTCAAGCGACTTGAATAAAAATCAAGAACATTTTCATCCTGGGATGCAGCTTCAGCGACATCACTGAAATCTGTTGCAATCCCTGCAGTCGCTTCAGAGTTTTCTGGAAGTTGAGAGATTGGTTCCCCAGATGGACCCTCATGATTTCTTGAACTTGCTGCAGCATGCTCAAGAAAGTTCCCATCAAGTTCCCTGAAAAATAAGAATAAAAAATTAATGTGATTATAATCTCAAGTGGATTACCATTACATACTGCAATTTCTTTGACTGTCAATATAAAATGTTTTAAAAAATTTAAAATTACTAAAACATGATACAAAGTGTCAGTTGTAATCACTGTGAGTTCATGAATCATTGTACACTTGGTTGAGAAATTAAAACTAAAAAATCTGGGCCATTTAACATAATTTTATTGTTTAAAAAAAATACTATTTAAAATTCAATTTACAATGATTATTCAACTTCAACTCAACAATTTTCACCCCAACTCGCAGTCAGAGTCAAAGCACCTACTTTCAGGAATGCTTATGATAAAAGTTCTGGAGATAGAGTGAAGAAAAAGGGGATTATGAAAGAATAAAGATTGGATACCCCTGTCATAGACTATCACGAAAGATGTGTGATATGCTGCTTTAGTTATACATAAGAGAATATATAAGATTCAAATCACCAAAAAGAAATAAAAGAGAAAAGTATATGGTTTGAGAGAAAAAGGTAGGTAGAGAAATCCATGGGTGAATGTGAACAAAGATTCCCTCAAGGCAAGGAATATTATAAGTTTCCGGAATGGAAATGCATTCATTAAACAATGTACTGCAGCGATAGACACATGGGTGGGGCAGTACATAAGAGGTAGGAGTAAAAGTCGCATAGGGAATAATTCCTAATTTTAACCCAGCACATTTAAATTTTCCTACAAGAAACTTTCAGAGGTTAATTCAAATCACAGTGCAAAATGAATAACAACATAACTTTGAATGAACATAGAAAGTAGTATCACAATACCTGATCAGCCTTTCAACATCTTCTACTGGAACAATTTCTCCTGCTTCTACTTCTCCCTCTTCATTGCCATCACTAGTGTCTCGATCACTCTCCACCTCAGGATTTCTTTCTTCACTACCTTCATCAGAATCATGATCATGCACAGCATCGGAGTCGGAGTCATCTTGAAGCACCGCAGGGCTACGAAAGAATCTTCTATTTGGCTGCCTGTAACTATTGATTAGTACAAGTTGGTAAAATGATGCACTTAGTTAAGGAACTCATTTACTCCAAACTTGTTGGCCCCAAAGCCAAAAGTTTACGCTTACCCTTAGTCTACAATGAAAATATGCCCCTACTTTTCATGGCAGGGACATTTTATGCACCATATATAAAAGCTGATACTTGATGAACAAATTCTAAAATGCATGCTACTGAATTTTAGAAATGAATAATTCGAAGGTAATCAGGAGTGGAAAACCAAAATATGACTATGTTATTCATTTCACTTCATTCTGAGTATAATACTAGTCTTTGAAAAGGAACAAAGAACATACATGGCCTTTCCCAAAAATAAGTGTAATAAATATGGGGGAAATAATTATTGCAGATCAAAGTACAAATTACTAAAATTCTTCAAGTGCATAGATACACCAATGCCAGCATGTCTGCCAGCCATGATATGCTTCCTGAAAGATATTCAAGGGAACCTCACGCAGGTACCTCATCATGACCTCTTTTGCATTATCCAGCATTTTTGCCAGCCCCGGTGATGGAGGGGTAACATCCTAGTCTGCAAACCCAGAGGTCACGGGTTCGATTCCTGCCTAGGTGGTTTTTCCTCCACCTAGGGCTTGGGTGTATGTAATTGTCAAATTGTTATATCAATGTTCGAAGTTCGATGTCAAGGTCGAAGTGCTGTTATCAGACAAATGCAAAATAAATAAATTCCAAAATGGATGCCTTTCAAGCTCCTTTTTAATCTTGAGAACAAAAATAAGTCTGGCAGTGCCACATTGAGTCTGTAGGGCGGCTGAGACAGCTTTGCCACCTTGACAAATTCCAAAGAAACTGCGGGAGATGCCGCAACAGTAACTTTTAACGGAGTCATCCGCTAATGTTTTTGTTGTATTTTATATCACTCCTAGTTGGTTTCCAAAACTTCGTATTCTTTTAACTATATTTGAAACTTCCAAGCTACATTGGCTTATTAAGTTTAGTTAATGAAAAATGCTCATGGAAATGAAAGATTATTGCTTTCTAGTACTTCCTCAAAAATTAGTATTCCCCAAAGGCGAATAGGTGCTATTTTTTGTCCTTAATTAATTCCAACTCTTCACTTTTTGTGTCAGGATTTAATGCTCTGCAGTCAAACTTGAACCAAATTCCAAAGAAACTGCGGGAGATGCCGCAACAGTAACTTTTAACGGAGTCATCCGCTAATGTGCATTTCAATGCAACAATTTCAGAGCGTAAAAATCATTCGCCTTGACTGGGACTCGAACCCAGATCCCTCAATATCCGGTCGAGTGCTTTAGCCACTTAAGCTACCGAGGCGTCCTCTTTAACTCTGAAATTTTGGGGCTTTTAAAGGAACAAGATGTTGTGACGAAATACCGTACATACAATGTCACATGCATTAGTAGTCGTACGCGAAGCGCCACAGTCCACGAGGTTAAAGCCAACTTTAAACACTTATGGTGTTTATACTTTGACAAATTCCAAAGAAACTGCGGGAGATGCCGCACATTAGCAGATGACTCCGTTAAAAGTTACTGTTGCGGCATCTCCCGCAGTTTCTTTGGAATTTGTCAAAGTATAAACACCATAAGTGTTTAAAGTTGGCTTTAACCTCATGGACTGTGGCGCGTCGCGCACGACTACTAATGCCTGTGACATTGTATGTACGGTATTTCATCACAACATCTTGTTCCTTTAAAAGCCCCAAAAATTCAGAGTATAAGAGGTCGCCTCGGTAGCTTAAGTGGCTAAAGCACTCGACCGGATATTGAGGGATCTGGGTTCGAATCCCAGTCAAGGTGAATGATTTTTACACTCTGAAATTGTTGCATTGCCACCTTGAACTAAAAATTTTGAGGAGGGCAGTGTGGGATGGCACATTGGCATGGCGCAGAACCTCCAATTGGCAAAGATCTCCTTCCTAGTTTGCTACACTCCTTTCCATCCAGCCTTTCAAGGACTTCCATGCAAAACTTACTGTTCACAGTCTGTCCCTGAGGCACAAACAGTTTGTGGATAACACATTTAGAATCGAAAAAAATATGACGAGAGGAAGAGTACTTATTTTTGGGAAATAACCTATATTCACGCTTTCAAAGCATGTCCATGAGGATGTTATGAATTCGGAAGGCAGTGAGGTGCATGGAATATTGGGATAGTGCAAATAATAAGGCAACCTGCACTTTATGAATCCATGACCAACTTTTCCAAAGGTTTTTGGAAAGTAGAAACTGGGGCTGGAAACATCTTTCCG
Organism: Hetaerina americana; assembly: GCF_022747635.1. NCBI lineage: Eukaryota > Metazoa > Arthropoda > Insecta > Odonata > Calopterygidae > Hetaerina > Hetaerina americana. The sequence goes on from NW_027286069.1 coordinate 32,472,665, forward strand.
AAAAAATTTCTGGATGGTATACAGGTAAGAATTGAAGAAATATTTGAAATTTTTTTTAAATTTGAAACTGGGTGAACATATTTAGGCAATGCAGTTAAATTTTTCATTTGGAAAGAAAATTAGGGCCAAATGATTTGTCATGTTAAACATTGTCCTATTGCATCATACAGCCTTTAACAAGCTTTACTACTTAATTAAACCATTTATTCATCATTCAAGATAACTTACGCAGTCCGCCTTCCACGAAAAAATCTAAATCCATCATCTTCTGAATCATCGTCACTCTCAATGTTGTCTCTTTCTTCCTTTTGGCTTCCAAGGACTTCCAGAACCAAATCATCAGGCGATGCAAATGGAACACCAGTTTTTTCAATTTTGCGCTGGACAATGTTTCTTACTCGACCAGCATCAAGACCTATTTCTAGGGCCATCTTCAATTCAAATAACAGGAATCAAAGTGTAAGTCAATACAAATCAAAAGGAAATGATAGTTGTGATGAAATTTTTGCTTCCATTGGCATCATCATAAATATAGCTATAAATTAATTTAGAAAATGAAGGTTAAACGTCTTCTATCCTAGGTTTGACTGAACAAGAAAATTACTATTGAAGCAGACATCAAATTACCATAACTGAGGGAGAGCCCATCAAAGCATCTAGCTCCTCCTTGTTGACACTCCTAATCTTTCTAGCATTATGAATGATGGGATGAACGCGCCTTATTTCTCCTGATGAGCCTGTGGCATGATCACCCTGGAGCTGAAAAAGACAAATGTTTATTCTTAAGTACCTCTACTTCACATGAAATACTTCCTTTGATTTATAACACCAGCATTTTTCATCACATATGAATACTGAAAAAAATTTTAAATTCCATTGACATTTGGAGATGCTTTGAAAGTCTTGCTCAAATAAACAGCAGAGGAGCATACTGTCTTTCAAATATTCATGATAATTTTACATGTAAACTGAAATAATAACAAAAATACATCAATATTGTACATAAGCCGACCCCGGTGGCAGTGGGGTAACGTCCTCGTCTGCTATTCCAAGGGTCGCGGGTTCGATTCCCGCCTGGGTGAGTTTTCCTCCACCTAGGGCTTGGGTGTTTGTGAATGTGACCATTGTTATCGTTGTTAATAGTTCGATGTAAAGGCCAAAATGTGCTGTTTTCGGACTTATGCTGAATAAATAAATAAGTAGTTATAAACTTGTAAAGACACAAGCTAGACTGAATATACTGGATGAAGCAACTTAATGGCAGTCCACCATTTAGGGTAGGTATTGGATGGACACAAGGACTTGCTACATTTATGAATCCAATATAATATGACATTGTATGATATCCTTACACTACAATAAATACTTATTTGACACCAGATAATGTCTGCCTCCTTTTATTCCAAGAACCATCTCTTCTCCCTTGCCATGTCTAGTACTTCTTCATTGGTTTTCCTTTCAGTCAATTTTACTGTTTCATCCTCCTCCACATCCACACAACAAAAGCCTCCAATCTACACCTATCTCCTTGTTTCCACAATGTAATAAACCAGACTTCACATCAAATTCTTTACTAACCTTTCCTTAATATCCTTACTCAACATCTCTGTTATTTATTCTCCCCTTCCCATAAAAGTTCATTTGCCTGACAATCCATTTCCTTACTTCCCTAACACTCCATCAAAACTACCTTCTGTTGAAACAATGAATAATTGGAAAAAAATCTCAAGAGGATGATTCACTAAAACTCACAGTTTGGCTAAGTCAATTAGTAAACCCTATGAGATTATGCTGGGCTAAATGTGAATTATGGTGGCATGAAATTTTGATGCTTGTATCAGCTGTGGCATTTAAAACCACATTTCTATGAGAAGAACCATTGACTTTCTGAAATACGGAAGGGAACCGTGAACTTCAACTTATTGCTTTCATACCCTGTGAATTCATGCTACATGAGAATTGACTGGATTGACATATCAGAATGCCATCATTCAATTATCAGCAATTTTCCCATAGTCCCTCAGCTATCAATGAGTATTACCTCCCATTCACACTCATTCATTCTCCTACTCCTGCTTCATTGTTTGTGGCTTATGGCCATCACTAATCTCTCACATTTCATCCTTAAGAGTTTTTTCGGCTTCGCTCAGGTATTTAACCCATGAAATTTAAAATCTTGAATTTATGAAGGTGGGAAAATCTATTATAGCATTGCATTTCACAACCCACCTCTCATTTGCCGGCCGTGGTGGCGGCGGGGTAACATCCTCGCCTCCCAACCCAGAGGTCGCGGGTTCGATTCCCACCTAGGTGGATTTCCCTCCATCTAGGGCTTGTTTGTATGTAATTGTCTTCAATGTAATGTCTGTAATGTAGGGTTAGGTGGAAGAAGGGACTATCAGTCTCAACCTCGTCCAATTAAGTCGATAAATAAATTATAATTCTTAGTGCGACCCTAGTCAGTAAATGACAACCTTGCTTTAACTTTAAGTGTAATGACTTGAGGATAACTTCTCATAACTCAGCCACGTTTTCCAAGAACCCTTGTTATGCTGCTGTCAAATTCCTAAAAGCAATACCTAGAAACCTAAGCGAAATAGAAAATTTGTGATAATTTAAATCTAATTTTTATCAATTCCTGCACAAACATCAATTTACCATTGATGAGTTCACGTCTCTCTCTGTTGATAAATAATTTTATTCTTACGTACACTGTTACCGCTTCCTGTTTACCTTTTTCTTTTTTATTTGTAACTATCAATTGTATTCAAACTCCAATTGCATTTGTATTTTTGTTGGTCTGGAATATTTGCAAGCAATATGTGACATGTACCATAAGTCTCAAACATGTCTTTGAGGAACAAATAAACATCAACCAATCAATCAACATATATTTGAGCAATAATTTGTTTCCTTCAGAACAATTTATAAAAAAGTCTGTTTCATCAGGGAAGTATTCCTACTATTCATGCCTCTGCAGTACATATTACAGAAAGTCTAAAGCATGATTATTAACTTAAAATTTCTTCCTCTTCTGGCTGCAAATTGTTGTCTTCTTTCAACAATGATGGGAAGCTCATCCGCAACCATATTATTGTCCATGCTCAGTATAGCCTCATATTCCTCATCATATGATAGCTAGTAGCAAAATATGGACCAATCATTAGGAAAATGGACAATTATATCTTCATCTTTAGGCCTCAAATAATCATTCAGAAATTCATCTCGGTGAAAATGATTTGTAATGATGTATTCATTTACATTTATTGAAGTATGCACAAAACTTGCTTCCAACAAATTGATGTCTTCAGTTATATTTCTATTTTACATGTTTAGGAAAATTCATCTTCATATCCTTAAGCCTGTACCTGTACCATGTGCCTCACATTTTTTAGTATGCTTTGATCCATTGGCAGCAGCTTGGATATCATGTTTGGTGGCATGAATAACAACCAGATAGGTTTGAGCTTGTAAGTGATCTTAGGATGAACAGGCAACTTGTTAACACAAAGTAGGATTTTTCTTCTCTCTCTATTGAACTTTTTATTGAGTTTGTTTATCCAGGATTCATAAATTGAACTTGCCATCCATGCTTTCTGACAGTAATCATAATCAGTAGGCAAAGATCTAATTCCTGAAGAGTACTTTGGCTTTTCCACATGGCAGATAACAAGAAGCCTCAGTTTTTTGGTTCTAGTTCATGGAAACCTGAAGCCATGACCCTTTATTTGCTCAGAATATTAACATGCATCACATATTAACCATAAAATGAGAGCAATTTATACTTTCCCTTTCTTTATAATTCTTAATGTGGCCCCAGTTGGGTGCAAATGACTTCGGTCATCAAGGCACTTATTTATTAACACTATTACTCTTTCTTTGCATCTTTTTTCCCAGGGACATTTTTCATCCTGAAATTCTGATGCCTTTTCAAGTAAATACTTATTTGAAGAAGACAAAAAATTCCTCCACACTGAACATGGCATGCCCTTCAAGGAGTTTAGCAAGTAATACATCTCGGTAATGGCCACAGTCAGGGTTGAGACAAATTCGAGCTAATAGCTCTAAGATGCAAAACAAATTTGGCACATAAAAAGTTAAGAATGACACCTTAGATCACATGCACATGTAACCTGTAATCATGAAGTTTGTGCTATTCCTTTAAATATCATTTCTTTAAAACGTTTTCCATCGTAATGGCTACAGTTGACCAGGAGGTGTCTCATTCTGAAATTATCACATTGTATCTCTTAAGCCTACTTCAAAGATTAATTGATACAACATGAATGAGATTAATGCTCCTGAACCTATCTACAGTGCAATATGTTCTACTCAGTTGAAAAATATCTCAACAATATTCCCGACCAGAAAGTTCATACTTTTAGTTTCTTGCAATGGTCATGGACTGACTCATGTTGGTGATCAATGATTTTTCTGAATTAGATATTGCATGTGCATGTTACAGACATGTTCATGGGTTTGTGCCAAACATCTGTGTAACTATGAGCATCATTTCTTTTATGTATCTTAATTGAGCCTTAATTATGTATTTAATAGTATCTTTGCTCCTTTTTGACATGCCTTATATCATGTACATACACCACCCACATGGTATTTTTGTATTGTGATCTCTGGGCAAATAAAAAGTAATAATAATAATGGCAAAATTATGGCTGATGCAGACAAAATCCTTGGCTTTGGACTTGATAGAGCATACACATCAGGAAGACAAATTAAAGCTTCTTTGCTAGTCTGTAAGTTTCCATATTTAGTTTCAAAATTCCATTCCTGGATCTTATAGTGTGCATTTTGAGTAGGTTCGTACACTTTCTTTTACTTTAGAGTCAGCAGGCATTTAACATTCCTGGCAGGCTGAAGGCATTATGGTTACAAATGTTCCCCAGAATATAAATTAAGAGTTCATACATTGAGAGCCAAAGACTGAGGAGGAAAGTGGCATCACTCAAGTTGCACAAAGATTTTAAAATCAATGCAGCTCAACCTCAAAAGCAACATAATCACCAAAATACACAATAGTTGATGATTTTCCCCAATTAACTGATATATGCATAAAGGATAGAAAACAAGGATTGACAAACCTGAGAGAAACGAGAATTTGAACTGCTGGATGCTATGCCAGGTGAGACTGAGCTTGCAGAAGAGTTGCAATGGGCAGAATTTGTAGGAGGCTTCATATTCTTGACTGCTTCAACAAAAGCCTCCCCTTTGACTAGCAAAACATAAGCACAATTGGGAAACCACCTTGTGTGTTCTAACCATGGATCATCCTCTTCTTGCCAATTCCATAATCCTCCATCACAGTAAAAACAGCGTACCTGATCCGACTGCCCTGAAGTTGAAATTAAAGGAAAATTAGGATTGTAAAATCATTTATGCCCTTAGAGCAAAACAAAACTCTCAATAGGCTGAATCCTTAAATGTATGCACTATATACATATGTAAATGTACTATACATGCAAATACAATAGATGCTGTTCTAACTTGATGGAAGTCAATAATATTCCCAATAAAGGAAAATTGCTTCATTTGTATTACAAAAAACATATTAAAAAGTGATCAGAAAAATTTTAATACATTCCTCATTGATTTTTAAAATTCCTGTACCAGAGGTAGAAATTTGTTTTTTACACGTAACTTTTAATTAAAAGAAAAGGGAAGCCTGGGGAGAAAAGTTGAAAATTTTAATATAAACAGTAAACTTCCATGCTAATGGTTGCATGATGAAGCACAGATAATTGAAAAACATGGATAACCGAAATTCTTGGAAAAAATGGTTGCGATATAAACAGATACTCTCCTCATTCATTCCTCATGATAAATTTGTGTTTTTAAGGAATGGAAAGTATAATTTTTTCATCCATTTTTATAAGGGTGGAATTTTAGATTTACAAGAACGCAGAACTATCATCCAGTGAATAGCAGAACATATTTTCCTCAGAAAGCTAAACCAATCATGTAGCCAAAGAAAAACAAATAACTGGTAAAGGATGAATGCTCACAAAGAATTGCTGACATGGATTCATATTAATTTTTTGATACCGATTAAAATAATTGCAACAGTTGAAAAAGTTGAAAATTGTTTCTTTTAGAACTGTTTTACGTAATGATAAAGATTCTGTAATGAATTGTGTTTTGTGAGGTTCCGTTGCAGAAAAATTCTTAATATAATTAAATAAATTGAACCTGATATACAGAATTACAAATATTCATTGAGATAGCTAGAATCTAGATAGCTAGAATAGAAAAGATAATATACATTAAGATTCATCAGTCTCTGCCTTTATCCTTATCCTTAAAATCAACAGTAAAACTTTTTCAATGAAGAATCATAATTACTAAAACCCATGAGTATAAGCACTGAGACATCTTAGCCACTTATTAACTTAAGCTGTCACTCATCATCAAAGAATGGTTAAAAAAGTTATGACAATGTTTCATGCATGCATACTCACACAATACATATTTTTAATGATGGTTCTCTGGAGGCTGGCTTTCATAACAAGTAGACACTCATACATGTTTAGTAACCATGTGGGTAATATTCGGCACTAGTACTATGGCATGGTGGGCACCCAATTTAAAAGTCAGATTAGCAATTACAGCTCATGCAAACAGAAGCATGTAATGTATTATTAATCTAGCTTGATTCACACTAAGTTGGAATATCAGAGGTTATCACTGACTCAATCAATGGTGCTATTCCATAATTCGGGGATATGTGCTGATCAGGGGATATGCTGTTCCAATTGATTTGGGCAAATGCTGCTGATAAAGGGTAGTGACTATTTTTTCCAACACTAAACATATTTTTAAAGTGTATTTAAATTGTTTCATTAAACTGAACTACAATATTGTTTCATGGCATTACATTTTCCATTATAGCGGCTCAACTCAAGTTATTGAAGTCCACCTAAAACTACGAAATATTTTAGGCTTTTGTGTACTTTTTTGGTATCTGTATCTTCTAGAGGTAATGATAAATGCATCTTTTATATTTACAACAAGAAGACGGAACTTGTACCCTAGGGAAATCACCAATACCTAAATAAACCAGGCTCTCAGAAGAAACTCAAATCATATAAAAATTTTCAATTCACTGTAAGTAATTTCAATCAAATTTCAAGAAGACAAATTCACATATATATCATCACAAAACCACCCATAACATTTATTTGCAGCAAACTAATGAATTATGGTATGTTTTTGGTGGACCATGGTACTACACACTATTAAGGCCTAACTAACATGGTCTAGATCACGCAAGCCCTTCTACCACATCAAGGTTGTAGTCCATGGGGAAGTACCAATAACAAACCTGTATAAAAAAATCCTGCTTCAGCCAAGGCCCTCGGTGTTTGCTTAACTCGAGACACTGGCCACCCAATGGTGTCACTCTTTGAAACTCCATAACATCTAACGACTGTACAGGTATTTTCTTGATTGTCAAGTAGGAAAGATGCAATCCTTGCTTCAGTTGTGGCATATCTCTCATTTCTTGGTCCTTTATGGCGATGTACTCCCAAAAGTTCAGCTCCTTGGTTTTCTGATAGAACCACTCCACCACTGCCAGATACCATTTCCACTAGTCTCTCATTGCCAAATTGATCTGAAAACATGCAAAAATATGGTAAGAAGGATTTTTATAGAAATAATTCTGTATTTCTGTAACTATTCCAGACCATTTGGCCCAGGCTAGAAATATTTGATGTGATACATTGAATCCATTTTCTAAAATATGTAAAAATACTCTGAATAGCAAACTTGCTCACTTCAAACGTCTTTTGAGAGACGGAAATGGCATTGGGAAAATTTCACATTTAGGTCTTTGTGAAGTCCTATTGAATGAAAGTTTACAAAATTAATCCCGATGAGGTAAGGTCATTTAGTTTTTCTTATTTAATCACAGAGGTATGCATTTGATTATTATACCCCAACTAGATTACATGAAAAACAATTCATTTTTGAAAATGCATTCCACTCTCACCAAGACAAAGCTATTGAGAATGTGCAAAATAAATTCACTTTAAAGTACATATTTTACCTTTTGGAAAACTATTTTGGATTAAATATCACTGAAATATTCAACCCTAATGCTCAAATTTTTTTCAAGTTTTAGGCACACTAGCAAAAAAATGGAAATAATAAAGCATGCATATTATGTGCCAAACTGATACATTGTTAGCGTGTTTCAAAATGTTCACTTTTTTTGACATTGCTCTAACTTAGCTTTGGAGTTCCATGGAGTGTAACAGGGAGTAATAATAAATAGATGCATAATCAAATCATAGTTCTCACTCACAGGAGAATTTATTAAACTTGAATATTTCTTTGCAGCCCTTTTCTATGCCCACTTCTCAATAATCTAAGCAATTTTTAGGAATTGAATGAATTAATGCATAATTTCTTAAGGCTGTTTTACATAGTACACTTTCACACAGATTAAAAGACTTGTTCCAGCTTTATTTGTTAAAAAATTAATAGAAATTTTGGTATGTTTATAAGGGATTATTTAATGCACAGGAACAAGCAAATTCATTTTCGATAAGCATTAAATTGCATTTTTAAAACACCATTGCAAGACAATTTCTACTTACAAAGAAGGTTAGCTAAGCATGGACTACTACAAAGAGCCCTAAGGGATTTTAATAATATCCTAAACAGAGACAAAATTTCATAAAACCAATTTTAACGCCAGGAAACAAATATGAGAGCACATGTATTTAAAAATTGATCCCAAATGAATTTTTGACAGACAGAACCAAGACTGGAACCAAGCATTTCCAAGCTAGACAATAAAAACCAAGACAACAATGTAAATTGAATCCATTATGCACATTACAATAAACACCAGACTAAGAATTTGGTTCAATGCAACAATTTCAGAGCGTAAAAATCATTCGCCTTGACTGGGACTCGAACCCAGATCCCTCAATATCCGGTCGAGTGCTTTAGCCACTTAAGCTACCGAGGCGTCCTCTTATACTCTGAAATTTTGGGGCTTTTAAAGGAACAAGATGTTGTGACGAAATACCGTACATACAATGTCACAGGCATTAGTAGTCGTACGCGAAGCGCCACAGTCCACGAGGTTAAAGCCAACTTTAAACACTTATGGTGTTTATACTTTGACAAATTCCAAAGAAACTGCGGGAGATGCCGCACATTAGCAGATGACTCCGTTAAAAGTTACTGTTGCGGCATCTCCCGCAGTTTCTTTGGAATTTGTCAAAGGGAAAACACCATAAGTGTTTAAAGTTGGCTTTAACCTCATGGACTGTGGCGCGTCGCGCACGACTACTAATGCCTGTGACATTGTATGCACGGTATTTCATCACAACATCTTGTTCCTTTAAAAGCCCCAAAATTTCAGAGTTAAAGAGGACGCCTCGGTAGCTTAAGTGGCTAAAGCACTCGACCGGATATTGAGGGATCTGGGTTCGAGTCCCAGTCAAGGCGAATGATTTTTACGCTCTGAAATTGTTGCATTGAAATGCACATTAGCGGATGACTCCGTTAAAAGTTACTGTTGCGGCATCTCCCGCAGTTTCTTTGGAATTTGGTTCAAGTTTGACTGCAGAGCATTAAATCCTGACACAAAAAGTGAAGAGTTGGAATTAATTAAGGACAAAAAATAGCACCTATTCGCCTTTGGGGAATACTAATTTTTGAGGAAGTACTAGAAAGCAATAATCTTTCATTTCCATGAGCATTTTTCATTAACTAAACTTAATAAGCCAATGTAGCTTGGAAGTTTCAAATATAGTTAAAAGAATACGAAGTTTTGGAAACCAACTAGGAGTGATATAAAATACAACAAAAACATAATGGACAACTAAATTTCACTAGTCTATTTCATACTAGCTTTATTACAGATATTATTGTTAAACCTAATTAGCTAACTTGCTGGGTGTAGATGACACCTTTAACTAGTACACGATTTTACACCTAAACAAATTAGAAATCAATCAGTCAATTAAATGATACTATTGGTAAGTCTACGCCATAAAAATGCCTTTAATTTTGTATATAAGTTGTATTTGTGAGTATATTACTATTATTGGTAACATGGATGGACAAAGCTAATTCAACAATACTCATTGTCATTATTGTGTTCATCATAATAGTCTTGGAATAAATCTGGCAAGGGTGATCCTACCTGGAGCAAATATCATTACTCTGACTATCATATTTCAAGAGTTTATCAGAATCCACAAGCCATTCCACAACACCAAAGGCTGTAGCGCATGGGGACGATTGTCAGTATATAATTTCCCTATATTTCATAAAAAAATTATTCCTCAATCATCTACACAGAGATGTCATGAAAACACTGCTTAAAATGAATATTGAACTAATACCAAGGCAATTAAAATACCTACTCTTTTTATATACTAGTGAACAAGGCAAAAAAACACCACCAGATGCCAACTTTATCATACCCTTAATATTTTATTTTCGCAAAATAAAAGCATACCACAAAAGTTTTTATACTGCAATGGGTATCAAAATATATGATACTTAGAGGACATATTATTTTCTCCCTGCCATATCATCATATGTCTACCTTAACTACACGGTAAGTCAAGAATCTCTGGCTTGCCAGATCAATTCTCTGACTTAATGGAAAATCTTTTGAAATATGCTTCCAGACACATAATAACACCATGCAAGACAACGCAAGGAGATCACTATATCACTCTTCTCTTTCATAATATTAAACAATACCTGAACAGCCTCCTATATATTCATATAAATAGATCTTACATGGGTATAAAAGATGATATGAAAAGATATTATGATTTTTTTTCTTTACGTATTGTTGCTCCTTCAATATTATCATATAATATCCATTTTAAAAAGACTGTACTTTTCCACAGATTCTTATTATAAGATACAATGCATTTCACCGACTTGCGGCATCATTAGGTACAAATTTCCTTAACAAACACTGCGAGAATATATATATACACTCAGGACAGAGTGGGGGTGGGGAGGGGAAGAAGAGCCTGGAAGGGGTGAGGGCGATCAGGTGCATTGAAGGGTTGGTTTGACAATTTCCAGGCTAGTTTCTTGGAAAAGAGGATGGGAACAATTACTCATTACAAATTTCAAATGGAGATAAGGAGGCACTTAGCAAACCCCAATGCAACCCATTATAAAAAGCACTTTTTCCCATCCCCTTCCACACTCCTTTCCGAGACATAGCCTGGAAATGGTCATACCAACCCTTCAACGCAACTGATCGCCCCCACCCCTCTCAGGCCCTTCTTCGCCTCCCACCCGTCTGTCCTAAGCGTACATATTCTCGCACTGTTTGTTCAGAAAATTGGTAGCTGATGATGCCACAAGTCAGTGAAATGCATTGTAACTTATGATAAACATCTGTGGAAAAGTACTAAGTCTTTTTAGTATGGATATTAAATACTTCCACAAAGTGAAGCCTGCAACAGTAGAATATATTACCATATAATCCCAGAGAATTTTTACATCATGTTCTGGTGATGATTAAAAAGCTTTCATCTGTGTATTATGCATATATAGCATTCTGAGGGGCAAAGGGAAAATTGTATTTCCAGAAAACCCACCAAGACAAAAAATCCACTGCTTCCAACTTCACTGAATGGAAGTTTTGAACATTCATATTTAATAGAGTATCACACTTTCCCTCAGAAAAATTTCCAGGACAATACTCTTCATTGTACTGTAGCATTATCAGATACCTGATGATGTCAATACAGGTACAGGAATTTTGTGTGTGGCATACATTATTCCATGGAATTCCATACTTTTTCTGCTGTTCAATTAAAGTGAACTGTTAAAACATGCAGTTTATAATTACAAGCAATCAACACAAAATTCTGCTTCACAAAATAACTATTCCATGCCAAGTATTCTAATGTTTTATTCCATTATTTCTAATCTATAAGTTAAATACTTTAGCATTATAGATCTTAAGTTCATCCATTTGATGCATTATTTTCTCTTTATAGTGCACATGAGATTTTTACACTATTCTTCTATTGTTTAGCACATACGAATGCACCAACTCAAAAATCCACTGAACTTTCTTGTTTCAATTTAAATAACTTTGTAGAGCCTAAGCAGCTTACATCATCACACACTAACATGCGTTAATAATGAACAGAAATAAAGAACACCCTTATAATATTAGTATTCATTCATATTCATTTCCTACACCATATAGCACCAGATGGGAAACCAATGCAACACAATAGTTCACCAACTACCATTGAAAAAGGCCTATAAGTACGAGGGTCATCCGGAAAGTAGTACCCGTTCGTGCCGCATGAAGTGCTGACGACGCGAGTAGCCGCTGGACGAGGTCAGATAGCTTCAGTGGCTTGTCTGCCTTCTCTGAGCCAAGTTGCGTGACGCTAGCATTGCCTGTGTTGTTTCTGTGATTGTTTACAATGTTTAAAAAAATTGAGAATGCCGCCAGTTGTGAAGTGAGGGCAGTGATTAAATTCCTCAATGCAAGAAACGTTCGCCCATGTGATATTCATCGCCAATTAAAGGAGGTGTATGGAGACAATGTAATGGACGAGTCGTCTGTTCGGCGGTGGTGTCGCAACTTCAACATGGGGAGGGGGAACACACACGACGATGAGCGTTCGGGGAGACCGTCTGTCATTACAGACCAACTGGTGAGCTCAGTTGACGAATTCGTGAGGAACGATCGGCGCGTCACAATTGATGACATCTGTGAGCATTTTCCCAATGTTTCTCGAACAATTGTTCATGAAATTGTTAAACACCATCTGCATTATGCAAAAATTTGTGCAAGATGGGTCCCTCGCGTATCTCAATGAGCTGGCGGCGAAGGACTATGCAGCAGGAATACAGAAACTTGTCACACGTTATGACAAATGCCTTAATTTGCTTGGAGATTATGTTGAGAAGTAGTTTAAAGTATCCTCTTTCAAATAAAATTTTTTATGTTTGTTAATATTTACTTTTGTGTCTTTATTTCACGAACGGGTACTACTTTCCGGATGACCCTCGTAAATAAACAGCACTGATCCTTGAAAAATTGCCACCATAAAATTAAAACTTTTTGTTTTGGTCAAAAAATTAGCCTGGAACATGTTCTGGTTTATATTTAGTCAATACAGTGTGAAACTGATGACCTAATTCCTTTTTAAATTTGTAAATTGACACACTCAGAAGAAAAAACTTTCAAGTAAAAACAATAAGTAGAAACCCACAAAATCTATAATATAATCCTTCTATCCTTAAAATAAAGTTAAAAAAAGAAAATGCATAAGACCAGAAAATAAGTATAAAACTCACTATGGACCAACATGGGCCAGATGAACAGGAAAAATCCAGGATGCCAAAAGAATTGAACAAGATAAATAGATCTTTGCTCTTTCTTGCAAACATTGAGAAGTGCATTTAATGTATTCAAATGAATGTGAAAGTTAATGAAAACATACGACAAAAAAACTTCAAAAGCTACGGCATTGAGTCCTGCAATTCACCACGTATGCATAGTTGCTGCTCATTTAAGTGGCAAATATCCTTTTCCCCCCTGTACGATTAATTGGCCTGAGTTTCCAGCAATGACTTTGAACTTGACTCAATCAGACTCCTACAGTGTATGATTTGGTACTCTAAATCAGGGACACATTATTAAATGTGAGCCATACTACATATTTAAGCCATCATAATATTAGAATTAATAAGAAATTTTCATTCCACTTTAAAGAATTTCCCACTTGTTAATCCATGGACTGGTGTACACCATAAAAAAACATTCCTTCAATAGGCTGCATGCCGTGTTTCCATTTGATTTATAAAATGAAATTAATTTTAAAACTACATGTAGAAAAACAATTCACTATTACTAACTCCACAAATTCAACTGAACTTACTAACTCATTTTTCCACCAGGAATCATGCCATTAATGTGCGTTAGTTTGATTTTCACATTTTTTAGCAGCTCACATTCTACTATTTCCCCAGTCATTCAAAAAAACTCTTTACTTGCATATGTAAATAATGGGTATTAATTAAATTTTTTATTGCTCAATGAATTTTTTTCACATATCACAGAGAACTTATGCCTGAGCCAACAAAGTGTTTTAGAGAGCTTGGGGGTAGCTCTCACTTCTGTGGAACTTTCCCAATGTCTTTCTATAAACACTTGCCCAGTTAGGATGGATTGTCATTCCTCAGAATCCTCTAGACTCAGCAAAAATGTGCCACATTTGAATTTGAATCTTCAAATCTAAGACACTTGGTCCAAAACAAAGAATAACCAACGGTATATCAAAATTCCTGTCACTCTAGACCTTCTTCCAATTGCCTAGCTAGCCTCCCTTGCTTATTCTATCCATTAATGTTTGGCCATGCAGCACCCTTCCAGGATATAATTTTCTAAAAACAACAAAAACCAGACTAGAAGGAAAAGAAGCTGAAAAAAGTATTCAGGTAGGGTGAACAGCAAATTAGCTATTTGTAGTTTGGAAAGCAATTACTAACATAAGTAGGTGTGGATAAAAACACAACAAAGGAACACCAATGAAGGAGGAAAATATTAAGAATGTAACATTCAAAATCAATTACTACTTCCTCCAATTTGCTATAACTAGAATAAAATGTAGCCACGTGAATATCTAAGAGATGGAAAAGATGAATTCACACCAATGAAAAACAAAAATTATGAACAGAAGATAATATGAAAAATGATAAATAGGTTACAAAGAAGTAATAAATTCAATGAGAGAAAGTCAAATGTAATAAAATGAGCAAAAAAGAAAGTGTACTCTTGCTTGTAAATAATCATGTCAACAATTGAAATTAAAGACAGGCAACTAGTTGATTAAATAGAAGTGTCAACGATGTTCTGAACTAATGACAAAAATAAAAGTTGAATAATTTGTCACAACAAACTCAGTCAAAACTGTTCAATTTTTAATGTTATAGCATATTATTCAAATTTATTTTTTCCTAAATTGACTCAAAAAATTCTCCTACAGATGAATCTTGTCTTGCTACAAGTAGTAGAACTCCTTGGGATTAATGAATCTCCCAAATGTCTCTCCATAAACTAGGTAAATTTTTCTACGACACAACATTACCCTACTTTTAATAGAAAAATGTTTACTTACTTGAATGATCAGAATATAATATTCTATCATCAGAAAGTTTAACTGATTATATGAAATGTTATCTTATGTATTTATATTGATATTAAAACACTACTCTATATTACATAGTCCTAGTAAAAACATCTACATTCCCATACTAGATATTGACTACATGCTTTACTACATCGATTAATAAAATATTTTAAATAGGAGTATATCTTATATACCTGTAAAATTAAAAATATCACTACACTGATTATTGTATTAAATTTCTTGTAAATAATAAGCAAATGATCCAAAAGCCTTGATGCAATAATTACTACATGAATATACATGAACTTATTCACAAAATAGCTCTGGGTAAAGTGGTAACCAACCTATGGTATTTACCAGAGGTTGACAAAAATGAATCAAAGGAAACAAAGATATTATTTTAAAGATAGCATTTGGGTGAAAGATGTATTGATTTGTTAAAATGTGGACCCCATGGCGCCTTTCGACAAGAGTAGGCTAATTCCAACGCCAGGCTTCTCTCCACTTTTTCTTTCTCATCCATCCCTAGTGGTGCAAATGACCTCAACTGTCAGTCACCTCCCATAAAAACTACTAATATTACTACTGTTTCTGAAGCATGGACCCTAAGGACACTACCATAAACAGAAGTACTACTAGCAGCCATTTTCTTTCATCCAATGATGAATGATCAAGATCAGATTAGTGAAAATTTACTTCGGCTGTCAGTAACATAAAAATTTCAAAATTCAAAAAATCAACTGATGGCAATACTTGCACTTATTAAGGTACAAACATTTATTTTCTTACCATGGGCATCAATGAATAATTTTAAATTATCGCATAATTCATCCAATGCAAAACTTAATACTGTAATAAATGGTTAATGAAGTTACCTGGACAGCCATTTATACATGGATGCAATAGCAATGATCCAAGCCATCATGACCCTAAGTGAATCAACAATTAAGCCATTCCAAAATTTACAAATGAAGCATTAATAAAAGTAGATTAATTATCAAACTGCACTATAAAAGGAAATGCAATACAGGGCAATTCATGAAGCCGCATGCAATGGTAATGTACATTTAGAAGAAGAATCTTTGAAAGCACATGACTTACCCAGGATTCCCAGTAACACTTTACGCACTAGCAGTAACACACCTTAACCCTTTCGCTGTACATTTCAATATGGAATTCAGTTCTTTCTTACTGTCACTTTCCCTTAAAAAAGTTCAAATTCAATTTTGGAGAAAATTTAATGTCAATCAAATTTAAGTGATGTTCACAGTGTAGCCATAATTGTTTTAGAAGGGTGGTGAAAATACAACATTCAAAGTTCATGCTATACAAAAAATGACTTTAGCAGTGAAAGGGTTAATACTCCGCTAACAATTTTTCAAGTGACATTCTATTAGAGAAATTTGGTGACTCAGTTCTTTCATCACACTTAATTAGAACAAGAGAGAATTTATTCAAAAGAAGCATACAAATTTCAATCACTCATTGTGCTCCATTTTGTTTTTAGGAGTGAAAAATTATAACTCATGACAAATGCAATAACTTGTAATTAAGTTTCAACTTTATCCTTTCAATAATTATTTGGATACCATAAATCAGATTTTTAATTCTACCTTCTTCATACACCAAGATAATAATGTGCTTACGGTAGATATCATTCATTATCTTCCTCTAATGTAGTCAATATAAAACTCTCTACTCAAGTCTTCCAGTAGAATTTGCTCATAAATATGTTAATTGAGAATGAAGGTGCCAGTATTTGCTCATCATTAGATTATACTAAAAGACGTATTAAACTCACAAAGGGCAAACGAATACACCCCTGCATTTTTTAAAAACAAAAACTGATATTTTTTCCATTCAAAATCTTTTTATGTAAGGTTTAATTCCCTTTAACAGTTCCCAATTGTATAAAACATTTTTCTCTATCTAGATAAAAAACGGTTCACAGTTGTCCCCACTCCAACAGCTGAGATACAAAATAAGCCTGCATATAATGACTATAGCCTTCTATCAATTTAGGACTCTTAACTGGAACTTATTCAAGCACCAAAGATAAAATCCTAGCTTCATACTTTTTTGGAATGTTTAAACAGTTAAATAAAAGCTTGGGCACGGTCACCTACCCTTAATGCAAACCCTTTGATTAACTTCCCATTTCCTTTCCTCTTTTTTAATAAATTCATTAAACTTCTATTAGCAGAAATTTATACTGAAGCAAGTACTAACCATGCACTGTTAGACCTAGAGTGCATACTTAGGTTTTAGAAATCAAATACTATGCACTGTACAGTACGACCTCTATCAAAAACACTTTCTTAATCTTTGGTTCAGCTGTTCAGGTGATGGCAGCCCAATCAATCATGTTAAAAAGAATTGAATTAAATATCTTCAATATGACCCCAGCACTATGAAAACCTCCACGCACTGAAGCAGATTGAGGACCCCAAGTACTTACATAAGCCTCCACATAACATATTTTTACTAGCTCAACAAGTATTTTCATCAGATTTCCAATCTTAGGATAGATGACATGAAAGGATTATGATTATGCATTGGTTGGCATAATATTCCTGGTATTTTCCCTGAACTACATAACATATAAGGACAGTTCAATATAGTATGAGACAATTTCCCATAAGTGTCATTGATTTGACTTCACTATTGTATCATTGGCGGATGTTCCAAGTTGATACTCATTCATTTCAGTTATGCCAGCTTCTGAGAATTAAATACAAGGTCTGTCTTCACACTGGGGAACAGGAATAAGTGGCACAGGGCTACATCTGAACTAACGGGAGAATAAGGGCCACACATTATATTGACTTTGGCAAGATATTCCACAACATTAGTGATTTGTACCCTTACATTATTGTGGTGAATCCTTCAGCATGTTGCTTTTGAAATGCAGCCTTTTTATATGACCTAGGATAATTTACAGTTTATCCTCATGCTAATATTTTGGTATTTAACTGTTTTGAGGTAGGTTTTTTGATGGCCACAGACTGTACGCACTGACATTTCCTAGCCTTACCTAACAACACAAAACCTCAAATCCCGATTACAATTAACTGTTCTGCAATTCCACACACATTCTACCTCCCTTCATTCCATCCAACATCCTCTTCCTACCCCGACCTCGCTTGCCTAACAATCTCCCCTCTGTCACAGTCTTAAGAACTCCATCTAGTGGTTGAACCTTCGATATGTTATTCTATGACGACCAATCACAATGTTCTGCATCCATCTTTTCTGTTTTCTTTGAATTTCTTCCAACGATGCTATCTCCTCCCCAATCATGCCTACTAATTTTTTTGATTTACTATCTGTCCATTTCACCTTTTCCATCCTATTTCACACCCAAATATCAAAAGCCTCCAATCTATGCTTCAATGGCCAAATTTCCTAGCACACAGTTTTCAATAGTCATTTATTAATCTGCTTAAATAAAATCCGTCATCAATTCTTTCCTCCTTGTGAAAGCTTCTTTGCTTAATGCAATTTTTCTCCTTATGTCCTTACAACTGAGACCATCTTGGTCCAAAACACTTCCAGTGCATATAAATTTCCACCTACTCTTTTTTTTTACCCTCACATTTTTTAGTGTTTAACTTACCTTTCCTCCTCCTCAAAAACCATATAATCTATGTTTTGCATTAATTGATTCACATACCATACCTATGACATTGATTATCTAATGCACTCAGCAATGACTGTAACCCCATTGCTGACTGTCTAACTAAAACTTGATCATCCACGAACTAACTGATCTTATTATTCTCCACCAACTTTCATTCCAGTCTCCAGTTCTTCCCATACCTCTTTAAACCATTTCCTCCACATAAACATTGAACAGCACCGGTGATAATCGACATCCATGCCTAAATCCTCATCCCAACACTGCCCAGTCTCCCAGACTCCTCTTCTGCCATTCGCACCTGAGCAGTCTGAGATGTACAGGCTGTGGATGTCTCCTATCCCACCTATCTACTCTAATTTTCATCCTAAAGTACATACAACAACATTTTATCTCCAGAGTTGGACTTCAAAAGAAACTCCTTGTCTTCCAGTAACATGAACTTCAACTGTCAACTAACCTATATATGAATATCCTGTTGATTGGGTACGAATAGTTTCAGAACCCAACACTCAGAAACACATTTCATTTACATTTCCTGTTCCCAACATGAGGGTGACATCCTATGAAAATTTTAAATATGGTGCTTTTAATGTTAATTGATGATCTTCTCTCACAATAGCAGCAATGATGTTTATGTTTACTTTCATAAGAGTAGTCACTGGAGGCCCAGGTCTGCCTTTTTATTTTTGATGACACTGATTCTCTCCTATCATTTTCTAGCTGTTGTATACGGGAGCATAAGCTGCTCTAGAATTTCATAGGCCTCAACTGATGCAGGCAACTCAGTCAAAAGCAAAATTTCAATTAAGCATATTGCTCATTGCATATTAACTCCATCATTGCTGTAGATGGACCAAAATATTGCAACTTGCAACAACTACTGCAGATGCTATTCTGGAGTCAAATAAATGAAAATTGTACTAAATATACAATAATATAACAAATATACACCTTAAGCTAAACACCATGAAATTAAATTTTTGCACAATAAATCATGTGAATATATGACCACTGTTTATTGAACAAGCATTATATTTAGCTGCATTTCCTGAATCTAACTATAAATGTAGTACCTTTTTTCAAAATTTAACCATAGTTGAGACTATATACTGTTTGTGATCTCCTTGAAAAATAACCATGAGACAGGCAAAGCCACAAGAATGTAAAACCCTTCACCTTTTTATAACCATTAACCTGCAGCCATATATTCAGATCAAAAAGCTAAAAAGTAATTCAGAAATATCATAAGGAGAAAACCAACTTAACCTTTATAAACTTCAACTGTACAATTGGCCTCACTGACTACACAGGAATCATAATTAAATTCAGTCAACTTGTTCACATTAACATAATGCCATGCTGGTTTTGCCCACACACACATAAGAACCATTCCATAAGTTAAGTATGCAATTCATTGATGAAAACTATATTCCATCAAGATTACTTCTTTGGCATAAATGTGTATTATTTACTTGTACACACTTGTATTTAGTTGGCAAAATATTTGCTGAAATTATTAAATATCAATCTTTACCGATGGCATGAAACCAATAAAGCATTATTCTGCAGTGCTCCATGAAGGTACATAACAACTCATTACCAAGCCATAAACTACCAAATGGAAAGTATATGCACACAAAATTGGATCTCATGCATGTCATTGCTTTTCATTGGATTTCAATGATAAATCCTGAGTTCTTATTAAAATTCCCAAGAATTCAAAGCTTTGTACACACATGCCTTTGATTAATATAGATGTAATGGCCTTTCCAAGCTTAATTTCTCAAGCAACAAACCAATTAAAAGAATCATTTATATGGTATATAATTCTTTCTAAAATTAAGTGAAATTGAGGTAAGGGATAGATGATATTAACAATTTATTGCCACTAAAGGGCTCCTTACGAGCAATTTGCATCTTCTAAAATGCTTATGGCTTTGAGACCACTGCTCAGGTTATCAGTTAAGCAAGTTTCCCGTCATACTGACACTAAATGAAAAACACTTACTCAACCTGACAATACGAACTGCATAAAGATTGAAAAATTTCTCAAGAGACATTACAGTTTGATAATTGACACCATGTTTAATACAGTTTAACTTACACCATTAAAGAGGTTTGCCAATGTAGAAAATCAAAATAGTGTATACGTATAGGTATTTTCAAAAATGCAATGACTGCATTCAAAAATTCTTAGCTTCTAATATAAGAATGCATTTTGTTTCATCTAAAAGCTCCAGCTCAATGATAGAGACAATATTTCCAAAAATATATACAGTAAACTTTTGATTATCCAAAACAATGGATGCATGATGAAGCACAGATAATCGAAAAGCACAGATACCCAAAATATGCAGAAAATATGGTAGAGAGATTAACCCATACATGCAAAGACTCTACTTTTTCATTCCTTGAGATAAAAATTATGTTTTATAGGAATGGAAAGTACAATTTTTACCATTTTCCTTCATTTTATAAGGGCGGAATTTAAGTTTTAAAAGAAAACAAAACTATCACCAAGTGGATAGCAGAATGTATTTACCTAAAGCTAAACCAATCACGTGGTCCGGGAAAGATAAATAACTGGCAAAGGAGGAATACTGACAAAGAATCACTGATATGGATCGATATTCAGCATATAAGACCAATTACAATTATAAAAAATTTTGTTTGTTTGTTTACATTGAGATCAAAATTAAACACTTTTAAGAAAACCAAGATATTTTAAAGATATGCCATTTTAAAAATATACAGAAGTCTCTACGACTTTAATTATCTTTTCGATTGTAATTTTATTAAAATTTCAAGGTGCTAGTAGGAGAACAGCTCTGCTAAAATGGATAATCTGCAGATGGATAATCAAGAGTTTACTGTGCTTAAATAGATACCACAGCCAATAACAGAGGAACATACCTACCCTCACCTTTCGCCAAGTAGTGTTAATTCCTCAACAACATAACAAAGAAGGAAGACTTACAGAAAATGTTAATGCACATTGATCTGATTAAAATTCCAATAACCAACCTTTCCATAAAATAGTCACAGGTAAATCCTCGCACAGCATTATTTTGTTAGTCACTAATCTATTTTTGCTCTTCAAATTCATTCTGCAAACAAAGGTTCATACTCACTCCCCCCACTCCCTTCATCAGGTACACTCCTGGGCTGGGCTTGAGAGCAGCCCTCCTCCTTTCCAGATGATGCTACTGCAGCTGCTGTGCTCATTGGAGAAGTGGTCGGGGAGGATAAAGGAACATTTCCCACTGGGGCACCAACAACAAAAGGGCAGCCAATCAAGCAACGGTGATGCTCACTCTGGGGGTCATCACCACTTTCCCAACCACCCAGGGACCCATTGCAAAAAGCACATGTAACACGATCACTGATGTCTGCATCTGGGCGACTCACGCTACTAGGATTCCAGTAAAATCCTGCCTTGGCAAGAGCGGAGGGAGATACCTTGTCAGGCACAGGCCACCGTTTCCCATCCTCACGACAAAATGAAGCTAAGCGGACCTCTTCTTTCCGGTAATCAGGACCACCTCGGTCATAAACTGATGCCTCACTTCTATATCCCTAAAATTATATCCAAAGGAACAAAATTATGGCGTTGCACCATAGGGATTCCCACAAGAAGTAACATATATATTTATATGAATATATTCAAGAAGGTATGGAGTAAGGGCTTCTGATATTTTGCATGAATAGAGTAAAAATTCAGAAATTAACATAGGCTAAGTTCAAATTGAATATAATAGAACACAAAATATTTAGATTGCAAAAAAACTAGGATATAGAAAAACTAATTCATATTTTCACACACAGATGGCATTACATGCTTCACTTATAATTAATATTTCAATTCATTCACACCAATTAATAGCAACAATTTAACTGTCCCATCCTTTATGCACTTAATATATCTTTTACCAACATACATTATAATTTATATCGACAGCTCAGGGGATGCTTTGTACATTGTAATATCCTGCTAAAAAATTTGATAGTAACAGATTATTTCTTTAAGGAATAACTTTTAAAGTCCATCATTTCTTCTTTTATCCAGTGTTCATTATGCCTAGCAAAATCTATCTTTGTATCTGGCACCCACAAGCCACCAGTAGGGTGTGTGGAAGGAGATGGTTAGACACCAGGCATACAACATCAAAAATTAACTTTTTCTTAAGTTTTAGATACAATATAGGTTGGTAAATATTTTTTAATGCAGGTCATGTTAACTAAAGGTACATGCAATACAGTATCTAAGTTAGAACTCTAGGGGTCACGAGAGCACACAAGCACTTAAACTACATCAAGGTTGTAGTCCATTTAGAGGGTTATATCACCTAAATAGGTAATTTATATTTTTGTCATCTATTCTTCAAAATACATTTGTTTTATTATTAACAACCTAAAGATATCTTGCAGCAAGAAAGAATCTTTTAAGTTCAATTAGGCCATATTGATGCATATTAAAAGGAGAGATTTAAAAAAGAATTAAATCAGCAGTATAGCTAGTTCCATGAATTTCTAAAACTTTCCTATACAACTATACCATTGGTATAAAATGCTTCTGGGATGGAGTTTCTTTTTTGATTTTTGAGGTTTAAAGACTTGAGATTCTATACTTTTGTTCGAGTTTGTTTTTAATTTCTAATAATGTATTTAATCATCTATCCATTGAGTTAAAATCATTAATATTTATTGCCCAAAAAGTCATATATTGGTGGCTATGATTCCATGTCCTGGAGAGAAAATTACTGGATAGAATTTTCAGCGTTGTTAAGACTCGACTCATGCAATGATTACTTTTGAAATAATTTCTAAATTCTGGGGTGAAGTAGTCCCGTGGATAGACTTCTGAGCTACTGACCAGAAAGCTTGCATTTGGCTACGGGTGATTTCATTGGATACCTTCATATTCTATCTATCTACATGGTAATTGCCCACAACCGTTATGGTGTGTGGCAGGGATGATTACGCATTAAGTATGCAACATTAAAATTAAGTCTCTTAATTTTGTAGTTACAATATGTTTCTGTGAAATTTCTTATTATATTCCGGCCCCGGTGGCGGGGCAGGGTTACGTCCTTGTCTGCCAACCCAGCAGTCGCGGGTTCAATTCCCACCTAGTTGGGTTTTTCTCCATCTAGGGTTTGGGTGTTTTAATTGCCAATTGTTATATTATTGTTAAAAAGTCATATGTAAAACGCCTAAAGAGATGTTTTCAGATTAATGTGAAATAAATAAATAGTGCGGAAACATGTTCATTGAAGCAAGATGATAGTTGAAGATTGGAGGCTTTTGAAATGTAGGCAAGGAGGAGGATGGAAAAGGTGAAGTGGACAGAAAGGAAAACAAACAAGGAAGTGCTATTGGAGGAGGAGAGGGGACTCTGGGGAGAAATAATTTCCTGGGAGTGGATACGGACTCAGACCACAGTTTAGTAATTATGAAGTGCAGTGTTCGATTCAAAAAGATGAAACATGGAAGATAGTTTAGGAAATGGAACATAGAAGAACTAATAGGATCGAAATGGAAAGAGTATCAACAGGTTGTAGAGAAAACCATGAGTGAGGAAAAAGACCTGGGTACTATGGAAGAAAAATGAAAATGTATGTTAAAAGGTACATCAAAATCTACAAAAGATATTATAGGAGCTTTAAATAAAAAAAAGGACAAGGAAACCATGGATTGCAGATGAGATAATTAGATAAGTGAGAAGAGGAAATGGAAGAATGTAAATACAGAGTTAGGTAGAAGGGGGAACAAAGAATTAAATAATAAATTAAGATTGGCAAAAAATTGAGCAAAAGAAGCATGGTGGAAGACCCGGCGAGGATATGGAAAGTTTACAGAGGAAGGGTGAAATTGGTACACTACACAAGAAGGTGAAAATTCTATAAGGAAGTAAGATGGAAAAATTCGCTTTAACAATCAGAGATAAGTTATGGAAAATACTAATTGAACCAGGAAAGATCCAAGAGAGATGGAAGCAATGCATAGAAGAACTGTATGGTAAAGAACTTAGGCCATCGAGGTCAGACATTGAAATATAATATGACACAAGTCAAGATAGCTGGGGCCCAGACTCAGTCGATGGTGAGATAGAAAGGGAATTAATAGATATGAAATGAAATAAGGCTGTGGGGGTAAACAAAGTTCTGGCGGAACTATTTAAATATTTTGGAAAAACTGGGAGGAGGAGTCTTTCCGGACTAATTCGTAGCATTTATGAAGGAGGGATTTGGCCGGAAGTCTTTGTCTGATCAGTTTTTGTCCGAACACCAAAACAGGGAAATACAGCAATACCCGAGAAATACAGAACAATAAGTTTGATTTTGCATTCAGCTATATGGCTCTAAGAATCGCCAACAAGATGGAGAGCAGCGTAAATGAATACTTAGGGGACGATTAGTTTGGTTACCGGAAGGGGAGAGGCATACGTGATGCCATAGCAGTAATGAGGTCACTAATAGAAAGGAACTTAGAAATACAATCAGGATGTATCTTTCTGTTTCACAGATTTGGTATATGCTAGAGTGTAATGGGTAGAATTAATGAATGTATTGCTGAAAATAGGAGTAGACTGGCAGGATAGGAGACTTATACGCAACCTGCACATGACACAGACTGTGCAGGTGCGAGTGTCAGATGGAGAGTCCGTACAGGCAGTCTTCAGAAGAAGAGTAAGACAAGGGTGCCCATTACCACCAACACTTTTCAACTTATACATGGAGAAATAGGTAAAAGGGGCAAGGGAAGAACAGGAGGTAGAAATGTGAATCAGTGGGGCATTCATAAAATCAGTTAGATTTGCAGATAGCAAAGCTTTAATTCAGTCAGCCAAGGGGTTACAAACTCTGCTGGGTACATTGTAAGGTCAGTGCCATAGGCATGGGATGAGTATAAATGTAAATAAAACAAGATTATTCGGTTTCGTTAGAAAAGCTAAGCTAAATGTTAAATAGGAGAGCAAAAACTAGAGCACTCGGAACAGATTACTCACAGCAATTCATACTGCCATGTGTTACCTCCCAATTAGCATAGCAAACTCATTTTAAAGGCACTTTAAGACCATCAAATTAAGAATCTCTCACTGACAATTGGGAAACTGTAGCCTCAATGTAACCTCCTTAAACAATTAGAAGGTAAGTACCCATATCTGGATCTTCTCAAAAGGCCCATCAATACACAATTAAGTACGCTAAATAAATAAAAGTTAGTTGCAAACTTGTTTAATTTACTCTTGGGGTTTTACATCAAAACTTAATTATTTACAGGAATAAGAAAGTTTATTTAAAGTGCATCACGGTTATTTAAAGTTCCATCATAATTTATTTACATAAATACCTGTTGTGAAAGTTTTTTTAAACCAATAATTTATATTATTTCTTATTCTCTAAAATCTATTTTTTTAATTATAATTTCCTCATCTTATGCATACACACAAAGCATTGCGGTTTAATCGTCTTCTAGGAAGTAAATCACCAACAAAAATATCCTAGGAAAGGATAAATTGAGCTTCTTACGACCTCTTTTTAAGACTGACTATATTAAATGGTTTACTTTTACAGTGGTGTAAAAATCCCTTGGCGGCTTAAGGAAATATTGTTTAACATAGTCGGTCTAAAAATATCCTAGTTAATGAGTATTTTGAAGTACCTACGTCAACCGCGTAACATGACATGTAATTCCCGTATTATTGTTATCTTTTTATTCCCAAAAACAACATTATAAACTATTGTTTCTGTGGGAATGAGGAAATTATTGAATACATATGCACTAGCTGTACCGATGAAATAATTGTGGCAGTTTTAGAAGGGATTCTTTAAAAGTGTCTTTATCTACTAAATGTGCTTTTCTTTTACCTTTTGCTCCACCTGGGCCGGAGGCGATGACGAAGGAAAGGCAATTGGAATATTGCTTGAACCGTTAGGATTCAGAACAAAAGAGCAATTTGGATTAAGTTCCCTATGCCGGTCTATTGCAGAATCTGCATAGTTCCAATCTGAAATACGGCACCTACAAGCAAAACATTCCACCTCCAGTCCCCGACCAGTGTAAAAGAAGCCAGCTCTTGCTATTCCTTTCGAATCTATTCCCGAGGTTAATGGCCATCCAACGAATGTGCGAAGTCTTTGTTCTTCTGCATGCATTCCATTCAACCGTAATTGAAGAGACAAAGGACGTTGTGCATCTTGGCTTCCCATGGCTATTTCGTTAGAACCGCACTACCGCCATCACCACCTTGATCGCTTTTAGGCAACGTCAGAATTCCAATGGACTGAAACAAAATTTAAATATTTCATAGATAAATAAAATAAACCAATTAAATAACCGAAAACCTAATACATTATTGACATGAAATCAGACTTTTTATGGCCATCGACTAAGCACTCGAACAGAGAAAAAACAATAATTCAGCAAGCTAAGAAACCTGCTGCATAACAAAACATTGGTTTATAAATAAAAGTTATTAACAAAATGACAACGCGAGTATCATGTACTTATAATGGCATATGAACTGCAAAATTCCAACAGAAACAAGTTCTACCGAAATATTAATATGACAACCAAACTTCTAGTTACCGATATAGCCGAATTAATATGTAATTAATTGGAGCAATGGAAATTTAGAACGGAAATGAGTGACCTAAGCAACTAGCGGGTAGCATAAGTCGACGATAGGGCAGTAGTGCTTAGCATTATTTTCTTTGTAAGTATTCTATTGTTTAATATAATTATCAAATCAATTAGGTGATCCCCAAACATAAGCATAAAATATCCCATACCTTGGTTATCAATACCCATGGCTACGTCCGTTTTTCTTAGCATTATTCCTAAGCATACGCCAAAATTTATTGCGATTTCCTTCCTCTGCTCCTTATGACGTCATAGAATAAACATACGGAAGTTTCACCCACTAGCTCTCGTCCAAATCTCTAGTTCCGGAGAATACCAGAAGTGGCGGTGTCACAACATCACTCAGAGTCCTCTACTAGGTCACCATGACAACTACTTATCGTTCGTAGTACGGCATAGGGAAGATATTTTTTGTACGGAGGTCTACGACCCCGCCCACCTTTACCTCAAAATACTATTAAGACAAATGATGGGATTTCTGTTTGCCCCTTCCTCGCACTAAAAATTAGTATTGTTAATATAATTATCAATATTATAGCTGTAGTCTACCGTTTTGGTTGATTAGATACTGGGTACCACTATATTTCTAAGCAAGGCACAACCTATCCCCTACATTACAACAAACTGTTCTCAATTTGCGTAGTTTCTACCTCCCTTTATTTTGTCCAATATGCCTGACATTTTCTTTCACTATCTTGCTTTCCTAACGTTCTCACCTCAATTAGTCTTCAACATTCCCTGCTCAAGTAAATTGTCATGCATCCAAATTTCATACCTCTATTGGATTTCCCCCGACAACCTTCTCTCTCCCCACCTCAATAGTACTTGTACATTTTTCCCTTTCATCGATTTTACCTTTCCATCATGCCATCTCAAAAGCTTCCAATCTACACCCATTATCTTGCGTCAATGTCCAAGTTCCCTTGCCGTACCAGTGTCAAACTCCCCGTTTAAGTTTTTACTAATTGATTTTTAGCTTAATTGCTCATCATCCCTCGCATTAACTCCTGCCACCTAGTGAAAGCTTTGCATAATGAAAATCTTCTTCTTATGCATCCCCCTACTACTTTGACGATCTTGGTCCAAAACCCTTAACAAATGGTTAATTGTTCCACATGCGATGGTTTATATCCTCAGCTTTTTAGGTTTAACTTTACCTTCCTCTTCCTTGAAACCTTCACTTTGTTTACATCCCATGCCTATTGCTCTGATTTTCCAATTCACTCAGCAGAGTTTGCAATCCATTGGCTGACTGACAAGCTTAAGCCTGATTATCCAAAAAACTTAATTTACAGGGTCCTTGCAATAAGTATCGTGGCTGGTTCGCTGTAGCCGCAACGGAACCGGGTGGATGGGGGTCCAACCGGTCCCCCACCCCTGAGGCGCACTTTAGTGCAATCGCCTCCGGGCATGCGATGAGATAGGAGGTGGATTTTTGTGACGTGTGATTGTTTGTGGTGTCGTCGCGCCAGCATGGAGCGCACCGTCGACCTACGCTACGCTGTGTAGTTTTGCGTTAAACTCGGAAAATCCGCGTCGGAGACCCTAGAACTCATTATACAGGCTTATGGGGAAGATGCCTTAAGCCGCACAAGAGTTTTTGAGTGTCACAAAATGTTTAAGGAAGACCAGGAGCTCGTCGAAGACGAGCACCGTCTTCGACGACCGCTCGAACCGATGCTCAGGTGGCCAAAGTGAGAAGAGTTTTGGACTCTGACAGGCATTTAACCATCGCCCTTATCTTGTAACAGAGGATCTTGTGATGAGGAAAATGTGCGCGAAGCTGGTTCCGAGAGTCTTGAGCGAGGAACAAAAACTGTCGCGGGTGGAAAATTTGCAAGAAATTTTGGACCGCGTCCTGGAATATGAAGGTTTTCTCGACAACGTTATTAACTCAAAGGATAGCTCAAAAGGAGCTCAAAGGATATCGGTTCGACTATATCGAGGCGGTTCAAGCGGCGACGACGAAGGCTCTCCACATTGTTCCGGAAACCGTCTTCCACCGGGTTTTTGACGAGTGGCAGACGCGCCGAACTAAGTGTATCGATGCAGGAGGAATGTATTTTGAAGATTATGAAGTAATTGTAGTGATAACTGCAATACATTTTGATTTTTGGAACCAGTCCCGATACTTATTGTACGGACCCTGTATATTATGGATTCGCCTCCATCTTTCATTCCTATCTCCAGCTTTTCCCATTATTTTTTTACCATTTCCCCCATGTATACATAGAAGGGCACTCGTGAACATGGACAACCTAATCTTTGTCCTAACACTAAATATTCCAAATCTTCACCCATCACTCTCACCTGGGCAGTCTGGGATATTACAGGTTGTGAATAATTCACTTATCCATCTAACGTAGTCCTATCTTCTGTGATAAATTCATAAATTCTACCCAATTTACTCTATCCAATGCTTTTTTGAACTCTCTGAAGCAAACAATTACATCTGGTTCCAAATGCCCTTTCTATTTGTAACCTTATCACCAATATGTGTCATGCACACCTCTCCCATTTCTTAAACCAAACTCACCTTCCCATAAGTAATCATTTACCCTCCTCTCCATCTTTTCATTCATGATCCTCAGTGCCACCTTAGCTGCGTGTGAAATCAAACTTATTGTGCTATATCCTCACATATGGTTGCCTGCCCCTTTTTTGGGTTGAGAACTTACACTGATTTCGCAAAATCTTGTCAAATTTCTTCCCGGAGCCATAACAATGCTTCCCCATTTTCCGAAAGCATAAAGTATGTGGTTCCATGGTTGGAGAAGAAATGAATTCTCCCAAAAGGGGACATACTGCAATTTAGAAAGTTGAGTGATTTTGAATCACCATATGCCTTTCACTTTTTTCTTATAGCTTTTGAAACCCACTCCTGCGGAAAATGATGACTAATAGCCTAATATCACACATCAAAAGTCGTCGAGACATCATCATATGCCCGAAATGAATGGATTTCTCATGTCTTATTGCAATTCTCTTCACGGCCAGGAGTGTATGCGCCAGTGCCGTGCAGATTAAAGGTGCTTAACTGTAGCTGAACCCGAGTGAAAAGTGTTGCGGTCGGGGCAGGGAACGGTTCGTGTTTCACCAACGCGTCGAACTGAAAGTTCCCAGCGGCTGTCTGTCGCCGGAAACTTTCTCAACCAGCTCCACCTCGGGAGTCTTTCTCGCTCTCTACGTCCCCCGGGAGTCTTCCTCCCTTCCTCTTTCCCTCCCTCTCTCTTCTTAAGTTCCCCTCCCTTCTTCCTGCCACCATCCCAGAAGCTCTTTTGCTCACCCCTTCTCCTGTTCCCCACGTACACCTCACCGTACTCGTGTTTCGTCTCGTCCCGCCACATCCACTTGCGTTAAGACTTCCCACACTCTTCCTCCTGCCCTCCCTCACAACCTCCATCCTCTCGACTTTCGGGAGTCCACGGGAAAAAATATCGAACTTCAGAATAATTGGGTGATGCACTTGGATCAAGTGACTTAGCGGATGACTTAATGATTGCTGCTCGGAGTTTTGGCTTAGTGAAATCATTTGGAGTGCACGTCGCAGCATCATCGATGAATGTTTTCAAAATGGGATTTCAAGACAACAGCCGAAACGACAAAGGTGAAATAAAAAACGTTTCCCAACCATCAAAACATTTAAGAGGGGCTTCGGATATATAATGATCCCTAAGAAAATATGATCCTGGTATTCCCTCGGTTTCTTAATTGCTTTCTTTCAGATAACTCACCTAAATTTTGAATAATCGTTCTCCTTCGAAGACATGCATTCGCTCCTGTGAAGATAATATTGCGTAGAATTGGGATAGGCCTCAGGATGTTTTCATCCTCTGCACTTAAATTGCGGATAATCCAGCAGTAATTTGCGTCCTCTTAATATAAAAACGCGCCTTGCAATGATTACCTTTGATATGTAATCAAGCGGGTATTATCCTTCGTATAGAATGCTTTGTGATTGATGATTTCTTAAAGAAAGTTACATCTCTGCGGTAACATTGAGAGTATATTAGTTTCAATGAAATTAGTACCACCAATAGCCCAGAACATTTGGTATTTTAAAATAAAAGAAAAAAAATAGTATGAACATCGTAATGTGCCACTTACTTGCAGCGCTAACACGGGTAACTTAGTCTCTAAGATTTTTCAAAGTTTTTACAGCCTAGCCGTAAATCCTACGAGAGCGTTAATGATAGAAATTCTTGGAGTGTCAATCAATCTGCGGATTAACAAGGGCTCAAGTTGGAGTCTCAATATCCATCAATTCGATGAAATAAAAATAATTTTGTTATTGGTAAAGATAAAATGATAAAAATCTTGTTTTATAAGCCGAAAAATCTCCTCCTCAAGTATCTAAACCCATATTCTTCCATATGGAGGTTCAATTAATAGAATTCGTTCAGTCAGTAAAAATTTCAATGTCCATTCACAGAAAATATTTTCACTATGGGTCTCAGGGCGATGACATCCTGTCGCTTTTGTCATTTTTATTCGTAATCGGAACTTAAGACTGGTAAATGGATATACACAAAAATTTGGTCCTTGCTCGCATTCTGAACAGGTCACTGGATTGAAAACATAACTGTGTACGTTGTCAGGAATGCATGGTGATGACAGGAGCGAGTGAATGAGGATAGAGAACTCCCTCACGTGAAATAACCCTGGAGTTCAATTTAGGCGTCACGAGAAAAAATTGAAGAGCCGATGATAAAATACATCATTAACTTGCCCCAGACTTCGATGCAGAGTTCATTATTATTTCATATTCATAATTAGATGGAGGGGCTACGATCTCTGGAGCGGAGAAGGGCACGAATATTTTGTAAAGTCTCAGAAACGGGTTGAAAGATTGGGGGGGGGGGATTTTCTGAAAAAAAAAGAAAAAAATATCGGCTGATATTGTTGTGGTCGGGATCCAATTAGTGTAGCAGGTGGAGATAAGGTTATTCGGGCCGGGAGTGGGTGGTGGAGGATAAGGATGAGGAAGTGGGGCGAGGCGTTGATGGGAGGAGGAGTTGGACGGGTCATATAGTCATATGTGATCAGTTGACACGGAAGCGGATTAGTGCATGTGATTGATGCAAAAATTTGAGGAAAAGGAAACTGGATTCCGTTTTCCAGCGGAGGACTGAATTCCCCAGTTCGGCTCCCGCGTCAAATTTATGGGATCTGGGGGATAATGAAAGAAGCAAACAAACTTGTGTTAATTAGATTTAATATGAAAAAAATAGTGAAAGGATTATTATTGAATACCCCGAGGGATAATTCATTGACTACTCTTACGGTTTCTGTGGAACTATGAGTTGAAAATTTGGAAAATATTAATGATATTATTTCTACAGTGCCGTGATGTCATTAAGGAAGCCCCAATAAATTAGATGAATTGAAACGGATGAGGAAACTTATGGCGTTGAAACAGAGGCCCAGCACCAAGATGCACAGAGTTAATGCGCGTAGTGGCGCCGTGGTTTATTTCCTCGTCTATACCGTAATCACCTTTATCCATCATTCTCACCCGTGTTTCCACATGAGAGTTTTATCATGGATGTTTTATATCAATGACGTAAAATCTATCCATTGTAGATAGATTTTGCACTGGGAAGGCGATTTAAATAAGCATTCTCTTTCCTATTCTCCCATTTCTTGCAGGCAGAAATGAATTGTATCCTCTGGGTTCTCTACATGGTCTGGGTTCCTCTACATGTAAGTTGTTTTTTCAAAATGGCTAATTCACTTTAACGGCAAAATTTAATGGAATTTAAAATACCGAGGAAAGGGATTCCTGTGGGCTCACATTGAATGACAGTGCTTAGCGATATTCTATCTCATTGAGTGCAGGGTAGGTCAAAGGCATCTTTATAGGTTATTTTTGAAGAATCTGTAGACAAGAATTGTGAGACAGAATGGGTGTCCTTTTTTTACTGTCTTCGAGGTCGTCATCATTATCGTTTACGGCCTTATTACATACTGATATAGTCATTTTAACTGGGATCATGCGGTAAAGAGATGTGATATTAAATTTATATTGCTCAGTTTATATTCATTATATCGTTTACTTACTGTTGGAAATTTCTGCCTGTAAAAATGATACATTTTTCCAGTTTATCAGATATCTGGAGCTTGTGCTCAACTTCCGTCCTTCTGATGGAGTTTTATATAGTTTTTAAGGAAAGTTATTTTCTGACTATCACATTCTTTCGAAATGCTTACAATTTCATGAGTCGAAATCTCGTGAATTCCTCAGAATATTGCTTTACTATCGAAGTTTATCGAGAGTAAAAACCTAGCGTATATTATTTGAGATTAATGCAAAATGTTGAAATATACGAGACACAATTGAAGAAAATTTATTGGACTCTTACTATTGAATCTAGACCCTCCGGAATTTTAATGATTTTGCTAATTTGCGCCAATTGCTCTAGCTCAGTACACACGAAATTCGTATTTGTATTCACATTATACTTGCGTTGCAAAATCACATGGAAGGTTTGGAATTTGTTGATGTACGGTATCGCCAATTTGAAAATTCCCGGACGGCGACACTCAACGGGCGGATAGGTTGTTTTGCTGATCTTAATTTTGACAATATGGCAACTATTTATCAATAAGGTAGTGAGATTGGCACGATTTGAACTCAGGTAGGTATTTTTCAAATAATAATGTAAATAAAAACTTTAAAGCTTGCGAACTTTAGCATTTTGAAAACTCCTGCTGCCTTTAGTTCTCATTTTTATCGATAATTATTTCATTTTCATCAATATAATCCGTATATTGCTATTTTAAAGCCTTCTAGATTTACGTGATATGTCTCATTATCCGTAAAAATCATTTCCGTCTGTCTAATGAATCATGTCACGCAACACCGAAATAGTTGACTTGGAATCAATCTCCAACGATCGCAAAAACATAACATCGATCAATCAGAAGGTTGGTTTGATATACGAGGATGAAACTCACCCCTTACCAAGTCTTACCTCGTGTGACATACTATATATCTTCACAGTTGGTCTGAGTGCTATTTCATTTGGCTTTGCCTCCGACAGTTTTCCAGTAAATCGAAATTCCCCAATTTATTAAGCAGAATGGGCGAGACTGGTGATGGTCAAAGTTAAAAGAAGTCGATCCAGGCCCTCTGGATTTGAATTAAAATCATGGTGATGTCCTAGGTTCAACTTCTGACCTGGGTTCTTTACTCAGCTCTCTGCCCGCAGGACTATCACGACCCCTATTGCAGTGATATTGCTGTATGAAATGAAGAATATACATGCTGTCAAATGTTGATGTTCTATCGAATGATTCACCTGGGTGTATTTCTGTACCAGCGGGCATATTTTTTCCAGAATGTGCGACTCATTGTTAGTAAGCATAGATAACTCACGGCGTAGTGGCTGTTCAAAGCGTTTCGATCAGATCTCAAGTAAGTATTTTTCGCGCTTATCATATTTTGAAAAACACGATAGGGAGAGAGAAAGAGGGAGAAGAAGGAGCAAAATGCATATGATTCCTGCCCTCGGACTGCTCGAATTGCGTTTTCTCACTCTTATCCTGAAACTTCGCACCCAATCTTCCGACGCATCCGTCCCTCCTTCCCCGCTTCGCGATGAACTTTCATGGTTCAGAGATTCGAGGGACAGAAAAAAAGTGTGCGGCGGGCAGCGTCCCCCTACCCCCTCCGGCACCCAGCTATACATACCCCTCCCCCTTGCCCCCACTCCCCCTCATGTCGTTAACCTTTCAATTGGGAGTCGAGTTATGGCCTCAAATGTCAGGGCAGAGCGAGGAAGAGTTGGGGAAGGTACCTTGATCAAAAATTCCCGGAATTTATTCAGAAAATTAAAAATACAAGTTTATTCATCTAAATCTATATTGTCCCCTTCAAAGTAATCCCCATCGACTGCAACACACTTATGCCAGCGCTTGATCCAATCCTCGAAACATTTTTTATATTCGGTTTTCGGTATGTCCGTCAGTGCTTCCTGCGATTTTTCCATTACTTCCTCTCGGCTGCTAAAACGCGTTCCCCGTAATGGTTTTTAACTCGATTGAACAGAAAGAAGTCACAGGGAGCCAAATCAGGTGAATTCGGTGGCTGTTGGATGGTATTTGTTGCATTTTTCGTCAAAAAATTACGAATAATGATAGCACTGTGCGACGGTGCGTTATCATGGTGCAAAATCCACGAGTTTTCTGCCCACATTTCTGGTCTCTTTCGGCGAATTGCTTCACGCAAACGTCTCATAACGCCCAAATAATACTCTTTGTTTACTGTCTGGCCTTCTGGCAAAAATTCATGATGCACTACACCGTTGTAATCCATGAAAACCGTCAGCATTGCCTTCTTTTTTGACTGAAAACGACGTGGTTTTTTTGGTCTCGGCTCATTTGGTGAACGCCATTCACTTGCCTGATGTCTGGATTGCGTGTCGTACTCATAAACCCACGTCTCGTCTCCAGTAATGATCCTTTTGATGAATGTGGGATCGGATTCAGCCTCGCAAATCATGTCTTTTGCGACGTCAACACGGTCTCTTTTTTGCATGAAATTGAGGTCTTTTGGAACCAACTTTGCTGCTTCTCGACGGAAACCCAAATCATTAGCCACAATGTCTTGGGCGGATCCATAGGCAATGTTCAAGTCCTCCGCTATTTCTCTGATGGTTAATTTGCGGTTATTGACCAACATTTCTTTTACTTTATCAATTTTTTCACCGACTTTCGATGTCGATGGTCTGCCACTGCGTTCATCATCTTCGATTGACTCACGACCACTTCTGAACCGCTCGTGCCACTGGTAAACGACCGTTTTTTTTAGAGAATCGTTGCCGAAACACTTTTCCAACATTTCCAACGTCCGTGCGCCACTAAATCCGTTTTTTACGCAAAATTTAATACAAGTTCGTTGTTGCAAATTTAAATCCATTTCTGAAATTGTAAAAAATCGCCAACACACACAGAGATAGATGTACTCTTGGCTACGTAACTTTTGCAAATGTCAAGTTATGACACTAAGATTTAAAGGGAATATCAACAACAGATGTACCAATTTAACAAAAAAAACAGAACTCAAATCGGAACGATGGGAGCGCCACACGGTGGTTATTCCGGGAACTTTTTGATCAAGGTAGTATATTGTAGGTAAACATAAACTGTAGGTATAAGTTTGAAAGGGATATTTATAAGGGATTGAAACTTTTAGAAACAACTGATGAATGTATTTAAAAAATTCTAGTTGCAGCATTTTAATTTTCTTTCACAATTTATCATGCTTTGAGAGAAATTATAGCATGTGTCACTAGACTGATTTATTAGTTATATCCAGTTTTTGAGCAATTCTTTGATTCATAATAATAATTCAATTTTCTCACATCATACATAAGTATCTGTAGGCCAGTTAGTTTGGCAACCACTCACCACACCCAGGTAAAAACACCCGTACATTAACTGCATGCATGTTTTCAGTTAATTTCTGCAGTTGAGCTCTGATAGTTGATGCACCACTAAGGCAGCCACTCAGATTCACCTAATTTATTAATAAGGAAGGTGGTTAACACTGCCAGCTCTCAATCCTCACTTTTAATATATGTAGAACACAAACCCATGGATTACATAAGCCACAACAAACATCCAGAAGGACATCAGATTTAATGTTCAACTGTAAGTGCATGTTTAATTTACACTGGAATTTGGTTTGATAGCTATACAATTCATTGTAACACAAAAAGAAATAATAAATTGTTTAGTTCTCTTCACTGTTGCCAACTGATGGCTAATCTCTGAGGAGGAACTTTTTTGTGTGAATTGTGAAAAGCTGTCAGACAGATTAGAGATGTTTATACCAAAGGTGGAAGCAGTCCACTGATAGGTCATGCAGTTTTCAATAATGAGATTGAAATTAAACTCTTAAACAAATGTTTCAAATTGCACACATGGGGTACTAATAGAGGTTTCAAGAGAGGAAGTGTAATCATGTACTATTTCAGAAAACTTTGAATTTGTATTTTAAAACATAACTGATGTTGTTTATTTATTATAACCACCGCTGAACAGGGATTAGGTGTTTCAAGAATACATAAATGAACACAAACAAGCAAATTAAACATGACTTTGAGGAAGATATGCATATTTGCACAAAAATGTATAAATGAAAAGTGGCATGTGCCCACCTAATTCTCCTGGAGAAGCCACACCAAAAATAACTACGGAAGCTTATTTAAAGTGCCTACTTGACACGGTAAAATAAGAATATGCTAATTCATCTTTTACTCATACATATGAAATAAATGGCTCCATTCTCAAAAAAAATTAGAACATAATTGGGTGAAACATATTTCTTTAAACCTCAGATATAAAAAACTTAACTGGAACCCTTATTTGCAACTTTATAAGTAGAATGAACCAATGTATGTATTAACTTAAATTGCAGAATTTGTGCAAAATTATTTGTTGAATTAGACTCTATATTTTACCATTTTCCATTCACTCCATAGTTCTAAGCTATCCCAAGAGAAAATGCTGCAGTAATATTGGCTATTTTGTGTTTTCACATCAGACTTTGTTAAAATTTGTACCTCATTCAATGCTTATTTACCTGCTCTCTAATGATTCCAATTTGAAAACTGATGAGATCAATTTATAACACTACAACATCTTGAAATTTCAAATATGGCTTCCCATGCAATGAAAAAGATTTCTCTCTATCTCTATCAATATATACATATACTCACACCTAGATATCACACACTATACTCAATGAATGTAAATTGCACTCATAAACATGTACCATGAAATAAAGATGAATAGTTTTACTCATGCCATACATATTCAAAATTTGTCAAATGTTTAATACCTTGAATGAAAAAATGCCCCAGTGGGAATCCGACACCTGAGAGAGAGGATAACTTTGTAACTTTGTAATAATAGATAAATGCCATACATATTGTATTTCATTATCATATAAATTGAGGATGTGTGTAATTCAAAATAGTCCCTAACGCTATTAGATCACACAATTAAATTCACATAAGAAGTCAAAGTTCTGCATCATGGTGAGTTTACCAACAAATTGGTAATTTGAGAACAGGTGGTATGAATCAGCAAAAGATACTTCAGTTTGGCTAGTGCTTCATCTTCTACAACCCTAAAAGAGTCGAAGAGAAACATTTTTATTTTATCTCTTTA
This sequence comes from Hetaerina americana, assembly GCF_022747635.1. NCBI lineage: Eukaryota > Metazoa > Arthropoda > Insecta > Odonata > Calopterygidae > Hetaerina > Hetaerina americana. The sequence continues at coordinate 32,511,296 of NW_027286069.1, forward strand.
TAATCTTAATCATTTATTTGCGACTATGCATATATCCAAAAAGTAGTACCTATCATTTTGAGACACCCCAGCTGGAACTTCTTGTTGTAAAGTGCCACTTTGTTTTTCCAAATGATGCAGGAATTCCTCTGTCTCCTTTTGAATTCTGGCATAGAATACATTAGCTGGAATAATAAATATGAAATTTAGTCATGAGTTGTCATCAAGAGCAAAAAAAGTCGTTAACATGGAGTCTCATATTTTGAGTGTTAGTGCGAATTTCATAAATGATACACTATATAAGAAGGTTGTTGCAACTAATCAATACATCCCACGTGTACATTGAATGTACCTGTACTTCTAGCTGCATTGCAAAAGAGTTGCCTGTTATCAAGGTCCCAGTCTGTTAAAGGTAATTGTGAAGAAAAGGATAAATTTTCCCTTTTAAAAGACATTCCATGATTTTCTAGGTGCTCTCTGGAAATTAAAACGATAGAAAAACATTTTCATTTCAAATAACTGAAATTTGTGACGATTTGTATTTCATCACGATTATTATTTTGTTACTTGTCAATTTCTTTGGCTGGAGCGTGCTTAGACATGCCAACATCTGAAGTATTCATGAAATTCTGGATGTCTCCAATGCTATTACGGAGGAAAAATATGCATGTGTATATGCTATATATATGTATATGCTATTTATATATATATATATATATATATATATATATATATATATATATATATATATATATATATATATATATATATATATATATGCATATATAGCATATATAAAACACATTTTACTGCAATCACTGCATTTCATAAAAGTTGATAATTAATATAATCAAAGGTTAAATTAGAAATGGAATCGCAGAGTTCACTTTCATTCATTGCGAAATTAATTGCTTCCATAATTAGTACTAACCGCTTTATAAATCGTTTATCATAACACCATGTTAAGTTAATAGAAATATGGCTCCAACAAAATCAAGGAAGGATAATTTGTGTAACTGAAATTAACAGTGGGAATTCCACTCATCAGAGTGACAAAAATGTGTTATAAATACTCCAGTCTCTTTTAAAAGCACGCACAGATGACCTATATGGGCAATTCAGTTTGCGTGGGTTACCTTGATGAAACCGTTGAACCGAGCGCCATTCTGCAACGTCATACTCTAGATCTAAGGCACATAACTACGCAACCCCCAGAAATTTGATCACCGCCATTATAATTTACTCTACTTATTAAAAGGCTATGCATTCGAAAAACTAAATGAACAATAAAAATATGCCTTTTTATTTTATCAATACAACCTAATTTTCTTTTTCGATGTTTTATTTTTTCGTCGACGAGTGCATGCAAGCCAAATATAAAATTGAACTTGTTACGAATGAAAGAGCGCGACAACATAACAGTTAGGAATTTTTTATGCATTACATTTCGGAAACTTGTGAAGTATTCATAGGAAAGGCGTCACAACGAAAATCGTTGTGGGAGTTCTTATTCATTAGTAGTACGTTTTACATCTGTGGTTGGCAACCCTAGTACGTTTTACATCTGTGGTTGGCAACCCCGGCAAGCATAGAAGGAACTGCTGTCTTTGTTTTTCTCAAGAGGACCATATTTCGGCGTCATTCTCATTACTTTTTTTGGTTTCTTGACCTTTTCCTTACTCTTTAAGAGTCCGCAATATACATTTGTTGATAGTGGATGGAACCTTATTTTTGATCTCAACATCAATATTTGGCACATTTCTCTTGGTGTCCTTAGAACAACTCTGAAATGGCCCTTGTGATATCTCAAGAGACTTTTGAAAATGCCGTCAGGGAAAACATTGAGGAATTTCAAATGAGTCCAGAAGAAGCGGTGAAAGATGCTGTCAATCAGTTCAAAGCTCAGGTATTTACTTTCACGCGTCAAATAAACTTTATCCACAGTTTGGTAAACTGATATTGGGCATTATTGGTCATCTTATTTGAAAACTAAAAAGCATTTGTTCTTGATGAAATTTTTCTCTATATCACCTTGCTTTTCAAACAAAGCTAATTTGTAAAGGTATAAAACCTTTTTATATCCCATAGCTAAAAGTTCACTCTTAAATTGCAACCACTTTAGCAAGTCTATCTGGTTCACTATCCAGTGGGACATGTAGATATGGTCTTATTTCATGTGTGTCCTCTAATTTCAGTAGCTATACTCTAATATTTCCACGCAGCACACCCACTACTTAAATAGGGAACAATTAAGAGGGCATCTGCTAACATTTTTAGAATTTTACTCATGGGGTGTTTGGGTAGGAATTTATTGACTGTGACATAAAAGTTTGGAATTACTTTGTATGATTTGGTAGCAAAGCTTGAGTCTCATTTCAGTTTGGCAAATTTACTTCCTTTATGCTTAATGGACGACCACTTTCAAAATCATTAAATCTCTGAAATTCGCTTACACAATGGGATTTATTTAAATTGGTAGCTGTGAGATACACTGCCCCATTAAATGATACTGTGAGTTGGGATGTATTTTTTTCTGATTTATAAACTGGCTTAAGAGGTCACTTCGTAGTCATATGGAAATAATTTTCCAAATAATGTGTCTAATTTTATTCTCCCAAAGATAAACCATCCAAAGGTGTGGTACTTTCAAAGCATCAATTGTATGTATGAGTGAACTTGTTGCAAAGGTGCATTGCAAATGAGTTTATGTACGCATAATTTCTTTTTATGTGAATCATTCTATTTATATATCTTAGATATATATTTACAATGTGGCTCAGAGACAAAAATTATTATTGCATGATTACAATTGGAGAATAACCTCTGGGGATCAGGGTGATACCATGGCTAATGTACAGGCCACTGAGAGGGCCTTGGTTCAAATCCTGGAGACAAATATTTTTCAGCGGTATCCGGAACCCTACTTGAGGTGCTTTATGGAGAGCACTTAGAGTATGACGTCCGTCAAATAGGATGATAGACTGTGCCTTGGCTCCTGTCAACAAGAGAAGGCTAATGCCGATATCGGGTTGCTTTCCACCCTTCCTTTCCCATTCATCCCTAATGGTGCAAATGATCTTGGCTGTTGGTTGCCTATCTTAAAAACTACTACTAGAATAGCTCCCTGGTTCATGGCCTACTCACCACCAATATTCTAAGCCAGTATTTTACTTCTTCCAATTTCATTGCTGTCATGTTGTCAACATCAAATTTTAAATCATCATACACTTAATTATTATCATTACTTTAATGAAAAACATTTTTAGGGGAGTTTAGAAAGCTCCCAATCAGGAATTGTCTTACATGTATTATGAAATGCAACTGGGTGGTGGTGAAATGTGCAAAACGTACTGAATTCCTTAATAATTTTTTACAGGGTGTTGACCTGAGTAATATTGTCATGTCATCCCCTGAAGATAATGATTCGGAAAAACTGAAGAATATTATTGATCAAATAGAAAAAGCAATTCAGAATGATGCATACAATTCAGAAGATTTTATAACCAATCTCAGTGAACTTAAAGATGAATGTGGCAAAGATATAGCCCACAGAGTCCTTGCTGGAAAACTGAATTCTTATGGAATTTTGGTAGAATTAGCCAAAAGCCTTAATGGAAATAAACCAATATTCGCTGTTTTATCCACTCTAACTACATTGATGACGGGGCAACCTGATCTTCTCGATGAAAATGGAATGAATCTGATTCTCTCACTTCTTAAAATGAAAAATGTGGATTTGTACCAGCCCACCTTAATTTGGATGAAACAATGCATTATTAAGCATGAGCAGAATCGGCAAGCCCTAATGGAAACTGAAATACCACCAATTTTAGTTGCCATGTTGGCTGATGAAACTACTCCTAGAGTTGTGGTGCGAGAGGCATGCAAAGTCTGCCAAGCATTGGTTTTAGATGATGATATTCGAGTGCCTTATGGCAAGGCCCATGAACATTGTAGAATTTTGGCTGGCGATTGTAATATTTTGGATATTCTAACCAGCTTATTGTCACGTAAGTTAATTATGTATTCTATTCTTCTGCTATGATTTATCGCATATGTTACTATTACTTACTTAAAGTGCAGTCAAGCCTAGCAAAGCAAATTTTATTTTATCCTTAAAGTGGAAATTATTTTACAAAAAGTTTTGGGGAGGTTGGTAGCTTGGTAGTGAAAATTTTTCAAAATTAAATACTGTTTTCCTGATCTGCTTTAATGCATTTTACCAAAATATCTCCTCTCTTCAGTTTCGATGTGTATTAAAGGACTGAGAATCGAGTTATTCAATGCAAAAAGAAATAGGGTAAAAATAACTTTGCATCCATTTCCACCATATTAATTTCACCACCTGGTTTATAGATGTTGTCATCTTCAGTTTTGAGAATTTTATGATGAAACTAAGTTGTAAAATAAAAATTACTAAGCGATGTTAATTCCTCAGAATGCATGTAAAACACTTCCACCAAGTGAAATTTGAAAACAATTTTTTTATGTAAAATACAAGGTTTGTAGTGAAAATGGATGCAAAGTTACTTCTACTCAATATTCATAATTTTCATCAATTGATTGCCTAGCCTGTCAATCTTAGCAATGCACAGATATCATATGCAAGACTTAATTCTCCATGCACCCTCTGTAATAACCGTCCTATCAAATCTTAGGCAAATTACATAATTTAAATACTCGTTCACTGAAATACCAACAAGTTCAATAATAAGGTCTCTCAAGGATTTTTAATATAATAGTCTATGGTGAAGCTTCACATTTCTGACCTCTGCAGGTCTTTTTTTCTAGTCGGAAGATTGTTAACATCTGAGATTTACACATGCACAAGAGTTCGTAAATATGCTTTTATAGACATTGGTCCTTGACCTGTGTGGGATGAGGTAGGCAGGAGAATAAATGGTGGGAGTAACAAATGGATAATTTTTATTCATTAAAGTGATTTACATGTGTCTGATTTTGAGGCCAGTCCATATTAAATTGTTTGGATTGTTCTGTTTTTTTAAATTTCTTATGATTCTCAGATGTCCTTTAGTGAAAAGGTGTAAAATAAAGCTATAACTTAAGATGAAATCTGATATGAATAAAGATGAAATATGATTGATATCGTGTCGACAGTAACAATTTCTGTAAAATTGTACATGATTGAAAGACTTGAACTTCATGGTTATCTTTAATTATGGCTGCGCACACTCAAAGATTTTAATTCATTAAATTCAACGCAGGAGGCAAGGCTTATGTAGTTTCCTTTGCATGAAATACTGCCCCAATAGAACTGAGACGAGCAGTAGGAAAGAATTCACAGAGGAGGACCGAATCAGTTAGAATAGGGTCTTAGAATGTTAGGATGATGTTGAGGGCAGGAAAATTGGAAAATATAAAACAGGAGGTGATGAAAGGAAATATGGGTTTTTTGTGGCTTTGCAAGGTGAACTGAAAGAGTATTGGGGATATTGAGACATAAGACTCAAGGTTCGGTGTTCCTCACATTTCTCTGTCCTTGTCTTCTTTGGTATCGCAATCATCACACTCCTTTGAAAGTCTTCCATCTTTGTAGCTATCTTTGATTATTCCATACGGATTGTTCTTGGCTTTGTTTCCGAGTGCCGTGATGATGTCTCCATCAATTTTGTCTTCTCCAGGAGCTTTATTTTTCTTAAGGTCTTTTTCTGCTCTTTCGAATACGCTCCTCAGTATGTATGGGCCCTGGTTTTCGTTATCCGTTTCACTCTCGTCCTTCATCAGGTTTTCTTCCAGCAGCCTCGAATCATGGTAGAGTTCTTCAATGTATTGCTTCCATCTATTGCCTATATCTTCACTTTCTATTGGTGTATCCCTATTTACATCCCTGATGTTGTTGCTTTTCATTTTCCTTTCTCCAAAATACTTCTTCGCCAGTGTGTATGCTATATCAGTATTCCCCTTCTTCGTAGCCTTTCCTCATCATCATTCCTGGCATTCTTGTATTTTCTTTCCATGGTTTCTTCATGTGGGCTCTTTTTCTCACCAGTTGCTCTTCTACAATTTCTGTGATTGCCCTCTTCAGTTCATCTCATCTCTCTTCAGTGTTTCTTTCTCCTTCATCACCTAGTTTACTGTCAATGGCCGTGGCGAATCTTTCTTTGTTGCATATTTCCGCCAGCAATTTTGAGTCCCACCTTGGCTCTTGTTTTGTCTTCTTAATTTTCATGTGGGAAAGTTGGCTCTCCATGATTAATAGGTTGTAATGGCTATTTATGTCTGCACTGGGGTAGCTCTTGCACTGCTTCATCTGATTCTTGTATCTCCTTCTTACTAGTATGTAGTCTTTGGTACCTTGAGATATTCCCTGGCATCTTCCATGTGTACCTCCATCGTCGATGTGGTTCAAAGAGGGTGTTAGCTAATACCATATTTTTCTCATTGCAGAACTCGACAAGTCTTTCTCCTTTGGCATTCCGTTTTCCCAGTCCAAAATTTCTGGCGCTTCATCCCTCTTTTCCTTCTCCTACGACTGCGTTCCAGTCTCTCATTATGATGGGATTTTCTTTCCCCTTCACCTGTCTGAGGACTTCTTCCATTTGCTCTTAAACTTCTATTTCTTCTTCTGTACGGTTAGACGTCAGCATGTATACTTGCACGATCACGGTGTCTGTGGGCTCTCCTTTCAGCTTCACCATCAGAATTCTCTCGTTGTATGGCTATATTGCCTATACTCTTGTGCCCCATTCTTTTATCAGTATGATGCCAACGCCTGCGATCCTCTGGTCGTCTCTCGAGTATATATCTCGATATCCATTGCTCCATCCATCTAGTAGTTGTCTCCTCCCATCCACTTGATCTCGCTAACTCCCAGGATGTCTATACCCAGCCTCTCCATTTCTATCTTGGTGTTCTCCAGCTTTCTGCCCACCCCTATACCACTCTATACTGTCCTTACATTCATGTCCTGTCTTTCCTGACTGATGTGCCCTTCCCTGTAGTCCCCACCTGGAGATCTGATTGGGATACCATTTTACCTCCAGAATATTTTACTGGGAAGGATGCCATCATGTCATAAATAAGTGGCTGCATCTCCTTGGGAGACTGACGTAGTGGTTTCCTGTTGCCTTCCACATCACAGTACCTCTGCTGATTCTGTGAACTTTACTCTCACTCGAAGCTGTTGATGTCGGACCAATCTCCTTGATGCCTTCTACTAAGAGCTGCTTCCTCTCAGTAGTAGGGTCATTTTTTTGTGTTGCATTTAAAAGTTGTCAATGGTAAATATTTTCTGACAAAATAGTCAGAAAGACATTCTCTGTGCTATGGTCTCAAACCCGCGACCCTCGGTATGAGAGTCGAACACGCTATCTCTGGTCCACCCTGGTCCCTAGTGTAGGGATAGGATGTTAATATTAGCTGTGAAAGCTGGACCAACAAATTTGATTCATATGCAGATCTACATGCCACCTAGTAATTAGTATAGGGAGGAAGTACAGTGAATGTTGTTAACTAGAAGAAATGATTGCAGAGGTTCCTGGAATGAAACATTTGATAATGATCTAAGGATCGTTTCTAGACTCAGGGTGCTAAAATACAATTGAATAGTTTATTAGCACAATTAATTAGTGTTGTTGTTTTGAGAAAGTAAAAAACATTTGGGATTCACTTAATGTTGGTAATTCTTTCACTTGGATTTAGGTTACAAAGATGACCATCCTACTATTATGGAGATCATATCAACCATGACTTGTTTGGCTGTTAGAAATGAATTCTGCCTTGCTGTCCATAATGCAGGTGGACTTCAATTGGTGTTGGACATATTGGTGTCATTTCCTGAAAATGATGTAAGTTAAAGATCAGCTACTTAGTTATCGTCAGATATGTTTTTTTTATTCAAGGGAATTTGGGGAACTGGATTTGGGGACTTTGAGGATTCATTTCAAAATTACAAAATCTCTTCATAAAACATATTTCATCCTAAAATGAAAAGATGATGTAATTAATAGCCATGTTTGTGTAATCAAAGAAACTGTAGGATGTGTTGTGTCAATAGCTTTAACAGAGCTACCTGCTAGTTAATTTGCATTTACCCTATTTTCCACCCCCAGCTCTGGCTCTCCATCCATGCCACATCTTCCTTCTTTTATCAGTAAATTCTCTAATCATTTCAACCCTCTTCAGTGGATCAAATGAAATCCTCTGCAAACAAGAAGTAAAATGTGTATATTCATAGGACTGAAGTTGGCCTGATCACTGCTTCTTTAGTACCCTGCAAGCTACCGATAGGGTGTGTGGCAGCGGGTGAATACGCACCAGACTAATTTTGACCTGAAAATTTTACCCCTACCACAGGTAGACAATGCTGCTCCTCTATCTTGCACGTGATCCAATTCGGCAATCGATTCTACTTCATAAGGATCCCATATATTAGCAGCATATTCTAAATGAGGCCTTACTAGAAAAAGATAATATTTCTCTTTAACCTTTTCTTTATCTTTTCCCAGTACTCTTCTAAAAAAGTCTACCCTTATCAGCCCTTCCACCCTGTGAAGTTTGTAGTGCATTGGGAGGGATTTAGAGCATCAGCAAATTGTTTCCTGGTTATCAAGTTTAACATTAATGGAGTTAGTTATTCCTGCTACATTTTAATTTATGGATTCATAATGGGAATATGTCATAAGACTATTGATACATAGTGATGTATGTAGTTGATAAACTATTACTGTTGGTTGGATTATTTCTATTTCTCATGATTTTTCATAAATGGCACTGGATGTACATGGGCAAATTAAGAAGACATTTGCTAGTTCCTAGATCCAGGTTTGAGTGAACTTTAGATTTTGTTGGTATTAATTGATCGCTTAAGTATTGAAATGGAAAGGAAAAAGATGTCAATCTGTTTGTGTTTGTTAATATTGGTTCGTTGGTTTTAATCTAGTTTCACAAACACAATAAAATTGGCATTTCTGCAGAATGACTTCATCTCCTGTATTTCTTGTCTTGAAAAATATTCAATTTAAGTATTTTCTATATTTCAGAAATTGGCTCGACAAAGCATGAAGCTTTTGAAAAGCCTTGCCGGAAATGATGATCTCAAAAAGTACATTGGTGATGCTGGTGTCCTCCCTGTGGTTGCATCTTCCATGACCAGGCATGAGGTAAGGAGGTTAAGTTCATTCTTGTAGAAAATCTTTGCTACTGCAATGACCGTCGATCCTGACAAGTTCCAAGTGACACATACATTTGTAATTTAGTAGTAAGTGATCAAATAGTTAGTGGGTAGGCCTTTCAAGCATTTATATGTATGTATGTGTTCTCAAAAAATAGAGAGGTCTGGGTATCAAAAATTGGTGAGTTAGCTAGTGTGCTGACTTCTTATTCTAAATGCTGGGTTTAAATCTCAGTGATGGTAAATTTTTACATGGTATTTCCCTATTTGGGAGCTGAGTGGAGACCACTTCTAGTTCATGAGTCTATTTGATAAATTCAGATACAATTAATTTTATTTGGTTTAGATGTTTTCAATCCTAGGGCATCTCTTGTCAAGAGTGTACTAATGTTATGTGTTCTAATGTTTGAAAGAGAGATCTGAGGTACACCTCCACTTCTGAGTTTCTTGAGTGACTGCTACCCTCAGGCCACATCCCACTTATATACCCTACCAGTCACTAACAAATCGCTGGCCGCTTTGGTATAGGGAGGTAGGACGGTCTATAAGAGACGGTCAGCCGGATTCTCATTGGTGGAGATGTACCTCCAGGTCACAACATGTGACAAATTTCTTTATGATTTCAAGATACAATCTCTTAATATCTAACAAGTAAAATAACAGGCCTCTGCCCTTACTTAGAGCATGAACAACAGAGAGATTATCACAATGCACCATTATATTAGTTTGTTCTGGAAGTGCCAAGATTGCATGCGTCGCTGCCATGAGGGCTGCCACTTCTTCCACCTCATAGATGGGTTTCTCCTCGCTGAAGGGCCACATTTCCACAATGTCTAGATATGGTATCACCCATGCTGCCTGAAACCACCTGGCATTAGATTATACATCGGTCTGAAATACAAAGGCCGCGAAGTGCCTGGTCTTATGCCAGACTTGATAAGTCCATAATTCTTCTGCCCATCTCGTGTTCCGGCAGGTAAAAGCGTTCATCAAGAAAGAGGGCAGTTTTAATGTGTACACGCACCAGGATATGTATCCCACAACTTTCAGGATATCGGATAGCCTGATATTTTTGATCACATCAATTATATACCTGACCCAATGCAATGTGCCGTTTGTTAATTTTAGGGTCATTTCACACGTATTTATTTTCACTCCTAGATACTTAAGAACTTGTGTGGGCTCTAATACACTTTTACCTAGGTTGATGGATATTCCTAACTCTTGTTGTAGAAAAGATGTAGATGTAGATGAATGTTGATATCAGGTTCACCTACAGATTTGCTCGGCCTTCTGATATCCAACCTACCTCAAATGCCCTCAATGACTCTAATGGCTTCAGTAATCAGTTATTTCTCTTAATATTAAATGACTCTGCTTTGTTGTGAAGTAAAGTAAGGATTATGACAAAAAAGGCTTGTAGTCTTACCTTTTGAGAAGCATTAAAAAAATCGTTTGATTTGTGTGTACATTCTTTTTTTCTGTGAGCTTTTTCTTGTGGATTTTGGTTTGAATAAGGTGTGACAAACAGCATGTCACTGTCAGGTAGGGTGGAAGGGCAATCAATATCCCATAGATTTAAATTCATGGCTTGATACAGCTGTGCATGGGAGGTAGTGTCACTTCCATTCTCATTGGTGCAGTGTGAGTGCTCAATGTCATCCATTTGGCAGGGAGGTAACTTGAGCAATTTAAGTGAATGAACAGCTACTGAAACATCCCAAATCATGAGCCAAGCTAGGCACTCTGGAAGCATTGAAGGATTAAGTGAGCAGCATTGAATGAGGGGATAATTGTATTGATTTGAGGGGGAGTCAAATGAAAACCGTAAAAACTTAATAAGCATTTGATTTCATGCATCATTGGTCTGCAAGCTGACAGTACTGTTACCAATGCTCTAAAGAAAGACCTAACAGGTGGCAGCATACTACAAACAAGTGAAACCATGCTGCAGTACCAGTAGTAGTAGTATTTAGGGATTTAGGGGAGGCGACTTACAGCGACTTATATATATATATATATATATAAGCGACTTACAGACGACTTATATATATATATATATAAGTATATATATATATATATAAAATTTATATAATTATTATTATTATGTAATATTATTATTATATAATTATATATTATATATATAATTATATATATATATATATATATAAATAATATGCTCAGATTCGAATCCCGGGCATGTCCCTCTGGGCACCCTCAGCTTCACCCAAGCTATGTGATGTTTTGGGTACCAGATTTGCCTGGGAAATCATAAACAGCCCAGGGAAAGGAACTGGCCCCCCTACCCTAATATATGAATTTCACATGTTGTTGGGCTTAGTACGTGTTGGACTACCATCACCTACCAAACCGACCTTCGGGTTGATTACTGTGTCTATGGTTTTTTTTTATTTAAGTCATGTCTTAAGTATTGTTTTTCTTCAGTCATCAGCAGTAGTGGCTATTGCTGGATGCTCCCTGATTGCTGCTTTAACTCTGCGAAGTCCGGAGAACAGTATCAAGGCTCATGAGGCTGGAATTGAGGAGATTATTGTACAGATAATGAAGGTGCACTCTGGAAACCCTGAAGTTTTGGTAAGCTTAAGGACATAATACATTGAATTAATATAAGAATAGTTCTGTAAACTCAAAGTTGCATGTTCAAATGATGATATTTTGTGAAGTTACAGAGTTATAATTCAAATTTTTTCATGTAAAAACCATACCCTACAGCCAGGATTAATATATTGTTGTGTAGTTTCAATTCCTGTTAGTTAAAACTGTACTAAAACAATGTAGGATCAAACTGTAATTGTATTTTTATGTGCTTCTGAAAGGCATACAAAATGACAAGTTCTTGCCAGAAAATAAGTACATTAGCATATGTTTTGAAAAATCCATAAGAGAATATAATCAAAATAATCTTTTAATGAAGATGTTATACTACTTTAATCCTCTTAAAATAGTGATCTAATCTCCTGCCATGTGCTATTAAGTGATCTTATATGTGGCTTTGGTGATTCTAAGGATATATTGAGATTTTGTACATGAAAGAGAATGGACAAATTAGACTAAGGGATGTACAGAAACCTATGTAATAATTTAAATATAATTGAAATTTTAAAAAGTGTACGGAGTGAAAAATACATTCACCTAGTGCAGGGGTAGCAAACCTATGGCATGCAGAGCAATTATTTTGGCTTGCAGAGCTGGAAGGTGCTACAGGCAATTACACACACACTTTGGCACTCAATCGTTAAATGGTTTGCCATCCCTGATCTATTGGGAAGAAATATGATAATCATCATTCTGTGATTTTTATGTATAATGGTAATCTAAGTCTTCAGTTTTAAGGCAAGCAGTATAAGGTGATTTTCAATTTCTTATGGCATGCCAAACCCTTGAATTCCTTGTAATATATCTTTGGTATTTAAATTCATGGTAATTTAAAAAGTAAGTGGTTAGTGTCCAATGAATGTAAATCTAAATGCAGGAGTGAATTAGCATTTTTGAGTGAAAGTGGGAATGCATGCATCAAAGCAGTCCAGGGGTTATTGTCTTTTAATGCCGTTTTTATTGCAGCCTTTCCCTTCAGATCTCCCTTATAAGAGTTGTACACCAGTAATATTTGTATAATTTATGAAAACTTTCTCCCTTTTCATAGAGAATGGCCAGTTTAGCCATTCGTAATATGGTGAGTCGAAGCAGGGAATTGTGTCAGCATTTCATCAAACATGGAGTTGCAGAGCTACTGATGGATGCAATGCAGAGACATAAAATAACATGTGAAGCAAATGCAAAGGGAGCGCTCCGGGACCTTGGTTGCCCAGTGGACTTAAAAGAAGAGTGGAAAGGCAAATCCAAGACGCCATTGACTCAAAACTAATTCTGCTTGCATTTGAGCTTATCACCTTTCATCAAGTTAGAGCTTTAATCATTATCAATGTTTTATATTAACACTTAACAAGGTTTAATGAGAAAAAATTTATAACTTATTAATATTTATTGTTTTTAAAATGTAATGCATTTCTTGCTGGTGTTCACAACTTGCATTAAATTTTATGATGCATGAGCTAAAACAATGTGTGATGAATTTTGTGAAATAATTTTTTAAGGTTTTATATACAGCAGTTATTAATAAAAGTTTCTCACAAAAAAATGATTCGTAATTTGATTGATCAATTGATGCCTTGACTTGAGGGATCTGGGTTCGAATACCAGTCAAGGCAAATGATTTTTACACTCTGAAAATGTTGCATTGAATTGCACATTAGTGGATGACTCCGTTAAAAGTTACTGTTGTGGCATCTCCCGCAGTTTCTTTGGAATTTGTCAAGGTATAAACAGCATAAGTGTTTAAAAGTTGGCTTTAACCTCGTGGACTGTGGCGCGTCGTCGCGCACGACTACGAATGCCTGTGATATTGTATGTACGGTATTTCGTCACAACATCTTGTTCCTTTAAAAGCCCCAAAATTTTGGATGCCTTGATAGCTTAACTGACTAAAGCATTCGACCGGATATTGAGGGATCTGGGTTCGAATCCCAGTCAAGGCGAATGATTTTTACACTCGAAAATGTTGCATTGACTTTCAAATTAGTTTCTTTCTCGAAGGAATCCAAGTCACAGTTACCCTTATGTTTTCACACATGTATCATAGTCCTCTGTACCTGAATTTTAAATATTTGTAACCATATTTTCATCATATAAGAAATAGCTCATCGCACACGCTCGTGTAATGATGACTATCCATCAAAGAAAGAAATTCTTAGAAGATACCTTCACTGAAATCAGCATATATAATCTCCAACTGCGTATAAATAGCTTTAACAATGAACACCTTGGAAATGTACAATGAAAACTTTAAATTCAAATCACGAAAAGGTTATCTAGTAGCACGATATTATTTTTCCATTTTAATTGCCTTCAAGTAAATCAAATATTCACATGCTGGAAGTGATAAATACAAGGTCTGTTCAAAAAAAGATGACACTGTTTGAATAAATACTTGATTTTATTCATTGGCCTTTAATTATGCTTATCGCCTTCAAAATACAGCCCTTGGCTGCCAGTACAATGCTCCCAACATATTTTATAGCCTCTGAATGGAATGGTACTTTGAAAGCTTCTACCTGGAATGGAGGCTCCAAATGGAATTTTTCTTTCAGGATAGCCTTCAAATCTGCAGTACGATTTTGTTGGATGTCTTCAGTAGATTCAAGTCGGCATCCTTTCAAGCTGGATTTCAACTTATAAAATAGGAAAAAGTCTACTGGAGCAAGATCCAGAGAGTAGGTTGGCTGGGGGATCACTGGTGGGCTGTTTTTGGCCAAAAACTCAGTTACAATCAATTATGTGTGTGCCAGTGCCTTGCCATGATGAAAGCTAGGAGACTTGTTTTTCCTCATTTTTGGTGTATTCGGCAACATGACATGTATTAATCTTCTCATAACCTCTATGTAGTGCTGCCCATTCACTGTTAGTCCTTTGGGGACAAATTCATAATGAATAATCCTCCCCCAATCAAAGAAAGCAATCACCATCACGTTTGATCATGCTATCCAAGCTTTTACTGTGAAGACTGGGCTTTGATTTGTATATGATGACCATAAACCCCGGTTTCGTTGTCTTAAAGATTGTTTTTAAGAAGTTTCGGTTGTTGTTTGAACGATCAAGGAGTTCCTAGCTGATGTCAAGACTTTTTACCTCTGTTCATCCACTAACACTCTTGGCACAAATTTGTATGCGACATGCTGCATGCCCAAACTTTCTGTCAAAACAGTAAAGCAAGCATGTGCAAGGTCAGACAAGAATCACTGTTGCGTGGTGACAAGTCGAGATAAGGACATGAGCAAAGTGGTGTTCTACTTCTCACTAATACTGCTAGAAGGTGACACCTTACTGATTGTGATCCATCATGCAGTTTGCACATAGATGGATCAGTCTCATCTTTTTTATACAGACCTTGTATTGTACAAGGCTCTCCACCTAAACCCTCTATGACAAAGTAAATTGTGGATGGATTTAAAGGCTCATATTTTGAAATCATTAAAAAGGAATACTTTATCAAAACATGTATGCACAAAGTAAACAAGGAAAGTGAAGTGAAACTAGATGCTTGAGGCAAAAACACAGAGTCATGTCCTTCTTCCTCCAAATGCCTCCTCCATCTGTGTGATTAATTTTCTTAAAATATGCATTTGTGATACTAGTGTCAAATTTAGTTTGGATAGTTATCTACCAACATTTTGTATTTTTGTTTATTCCATAACAAAAAAATACAGGTACTTTTGACAAAAATTGCACAATTAAAGGAGTCTGTGTTTCAACTTAAAGTAACACGTCATTTGTTCACTGAGGCAAAGTTAACTCTAAAAATCTTCAGCAAAAATAAAATAGGTTGCTTTGTACCCAAATCAATGCACTTTATATCTGCCTACATGAATTATTTGCTATCTATGCATATATTTTAACACATAAAGGGGTACAATATAACTATTTATGTGAATTTTTTATATTTACACTTATTTCTTTTGAAATTGAGTCAGCTAACCATGCTCCCAAACTGAAGAAAACAAAGAGGCCAAATTCCAATGCCAATTGAACAAGTTTACACTTTCTTAACTTGCTGTCCCATCTGGCCCTTTCACCCTTCATTTACTTTAGTAATTTGCACTAGATAGGATTGCAAATGTTAAAATTAGCGACACTTAGGTGCTTAAAATGACTATGCCTAAATATCCATGAACATTTTCGAGTTCACATCAATATATTGGGGAGTTTTTTGAGATGATGGGAAGAGTCAACCTGCTGCGAAATGAACTGATCATCTTAATCCAGGCTGCAGTGTAGTTACCCTTAATCTCTTAATGGCCATGCATCTGGACCAGAACCAAAGGAGAAGGTAGATGATGATTAATCAATCGTTTAATGCACAACTTTGTGGAATTGTTCCATGATGAATAATGTCAAAATAAAACTTTATAATTCCACATTTAAAATGAAATGGCCTAAAGATGCTGCACGGCAGTGAAACCTAGGTCGCATTTTAGTTTATTTTGCATGTTTGTTGGAATTACAGTTTTATTTTGACAATATTCATCATGAATGTTGATTCTTGCATTGCTGTTCTCCATTTGGAATGTAAATTGTTAAAACTTAACTATTATAATTCTCTAACAGAAAAAAATGAATCAAAATTAATGGAAAATTCTTCATTTTAGGAGAGAACTTGCTGGAGGTTGGATGTTCATCCACATGGCTCAGTGATGCTGATATTGGAAGGAGATGGAGATAATCAAGCAACAAGAACCCAGACAGCACATACCATTGAATATAAATGGATTCCAAGTGTATTACATCAAGTTTCCACAATGTAAATATGATTGATCAATATGTATTTTATCTGGAAGTCCTGTGTAAAAATATAGCAAAAGTCCTCTAAAAGCCATAGATTACATGAGGAGTATTCTCCATGGAATCCGTTATGGATTCCACGCTGAATCCACTAGAATTTAAAAACGAATTCCCATGGATGCCAGACAGAAAACGTGATACACAAGCAAACAAAATCTTGATGATATGGAGCTTGGCATTTTCAATTTGATTGCATATATTAGACATAGACACACCAAAAAATTAAATTACAGCTGTATTAGACACACAAGGGGGTATTGTTTTAAAGTAATCATTGCTAAGAAATACCAGAGGTATCTGGATATAATTTAATCTACATATTAAATTATCCTTGTGTACTTTGTGAATTACTGCCATTAATGTTGATTTGTTTTGCTTCAGGAAGCTGTAGACTGAAGTAACTTGCAGTGTGGAGAAGATAGAGGATTGCATTGTGATTAAGTTCCTTCATTTGAAAGGTTACCAAGCTCAGAACATTGACAATGAAATGATAGTAGTTTATGGAATTCATAGCCAATCATATGACGTAGTTGTGAGGTGGAGAAAGAAACCAAACTGTCCCTCACATATGACCCAAGAAGTGGAAGACCATCCCTCAAGGATGCTGCTGCCACATTGAAGAAATTAGAGGACTTTATTCTAATAGAACAAAGATCAACTATCCAAATGATCATGAATGAGACTGATCTTAGTAATGGCAGAGTGTAGAAAATTATTCTCGAAGAACTGCACATATCAATGATGTCAGCATGCTGAATTCCATGACTACTGTCTCCTTTTCAGAAGCATACACAGCTCGACCAGCAATAGCAACTACAGTGCGACGGGCAATCAACACGATGTAACTTTGAAATTTTGCCACATCTGACCTATTCTCCTTATCTTGCCCAAAGTGACTTTTTCTCATTCCCAGAATTCACAAAACTATTGAAGGTCAGAGACTTCATGACACAAATGAGGTCATTCAAGAGGGAGAACAATGGTTTTGGATACAATCTGCTGAGTTCTCAATGATGACCTTCAAAATGTCAAAAAATTCTGGGAGATATATATAACTCTAGATGGTGACTATGTAGAGAAGTATTAAGAATAAACATTAAGTTTCTATCTCAATTATTTTTTAGTAATAATTAAAAGTTTAAGATACCCCCTCATACAAAATATGTGTGATCATCTATCTGTATTTAATTATGATCGGAAGGGAGGAATTGGGGTAAAATTTAGTTACACTCAACCAGGAATTAAATAATTGGTCATATTTTTTATATTATTCTGTGAATTGAGTTCTCACTGAAGACACCTAAACAAATGAAGCATTGGCAAGGAGCTCCTGATATATTTTCGATTTTTCATTTGCTCCTCAAAGTTCTCATATCTATCAATATTTTGGGAAGTTATGAGACAACAACCTTGTTTTGAAATTAATAGTTTTCATAGAGGTATTGGTTTACTTAAAGCTTAAAGAATTATTTGCCTTATATATGGCAATTTTCCTTAGCCTATAAGGCTAGCCAGCTATCACGAGACAGCAGTAGCCTGTGGAATACCAATGACTTCAGTATTCTCTGCAGGGAATCATTCACTGAATTCTATCATTAATATCTTACCATCAGTAATCAAACACCCACAAGTAGGTGCAAAGGCACAAATAAGACGTTTTGCCCACAGAGCTGCCTATGATGTTGTGGTGCCCATGGCCAGTATTTATTTCAAGTGGGCAGTACTTTCTCCTGTTATCATTGAGTCTGGCTCTCTCTTACAGATCCAGAATGAAATGTCCCAAAAACAGTTTTAAATTACTTCCTTTTGACCCCAAGAGGGAAGAAAAATCTGTAAAAATCCTCAGTTGTTTAAACACTAGGAAGTTAAATAAAGAATTTAATATCATCGAGAACCTTTCAAGTGGTTAACGTTTATATCCGGAAAAATTATAAAGAAAATACATTCTTTCATCTTACTTTTTTAAATTTGAATATAAATGACCATTGATAAACATATTACATATCATTCATGAAGCAATAAAACAATTGACTCTATCTCAATGAGGAGACTTTTCACTCTCCCTAACAATATTACTGCCCACCCATAATAAATACTGTGAGTAAACAACCTCAACTCATATTCCCTGCTCAAGTGCTAATGTTTCTGACAACATTCACCTGTATGTATTTCCTACTGTCTCTCTGCTTTGTCATACAACTTCGCCTTGAACTTCATATTCTTCCACATTGCACATTACCTCTCCAGTGCTTACTCAAATGTAATGCACTATTGCCAGGCAAGTGATTACTTTTACGTAGTTCCTTAGCTTAGTTCAAGAACTTTGGAGAAGATGTACCTCCACCTAACTTTCATTTATCCAAAAACTTGTTAAACTACTATTCTGGCCTTAGGCAGTTTATTATTGGAGGCCCTATCCCTTGGAGTCAAAAAGTCCTTGTTTGTGTTGCTTGCAAATTTGCTGGGGGTATTTATGTAATGGGATATAATAAACACTGGTATCTACTATCCCCTATGAAAAAGTACCGAGGAGAAGGTTACATTTATTCAAATACAGGGCATAAGGAACAATGGGGATTATGAGTGGAATGAATTTTGGTGTAACAGGAAGGGTGATTTTTATTCGTTAGGCAAGTATTTCTCATCAGAGATTTGTTAAAAGGTCTCATGACTATCAGAGCATCGCCGATGAAATTTTGAAGGAATATGGACTTAAAAATGGAAAATTAGTTGCAAGGCTGACTCTCTGATGAGAGAATTACCTTTCCTCAGACGTTTGGTGCATTTTGAAAACAGCATGATGTTGTGGAAGACAGGAGTAGTAGGAGTTTGTTCCTCCTGCGATATGATGACAGCCTAATTTATGCAAAAATAGTAAATCACACACATCCATTAACCTACAATTAACTCAACTGAGCTTCTGAGTGAACAACTTAAAGGTCAGATGATGAAAAAAATCATGTTATTGTGTCGCAATATCTTCTCCCCTCTGCTTTCCAAAGCTCCACATTTTTATAAAATTTCTATTGCCTTTTCCAAAACAACCCACTCATTTTCATGAAGCGCATGAAGGTTATGACAATGAACCGCTAAAATAGAAAGGATTGGCTTCTCCAGCTGAGTGAATTGTTCAAACATTATATGTGTGGAATTCACCTAGTTGGCATATCCTATTTAACTTTTAATTGTGGCAGATTCATCCCCTTTTTTGTTCCTTGCAAATTTGCAGCTGCTTTATGACTTCTGTTGAAATGTTCAGCAATGGTTTAAATTTTTGTTTGCACGGACTTTATTTCTGATATACCAGCCTGCACCACCAATGCAGAGAGTGAGCTAAACAAGGAATACATTGCCACCCACATATCCTTATTGATGCTGTAATATTGGCAGCATTGTCACTCACAATAGCAACAACTTTGTTTAACAGAGCCCAATCTATTAAAACCCACTTAATATCTACAGATAAGTTTTCTGAAGTATGTCTCTCTCTGTTGGGGAAACAGTCAATAAAGAATGAGTGAAAATACATTCTTTATCGATAAAATGAGCTGTCAATGCCAGATAACTTACATTAGTGGGAGAATTCCAACAATCAGTAGAAATATAAACTCCCTCTACATCACTCAAAATATTCCTAAAGGAATTCTTCTCTCTTTCAAAAATTTGTGGTAACCAATACCCTGGGAGAAACTTTCTACTGGGTAAAATATAACTGGGAGCACCTCCGTAATTTTTTAAAACTGTTATCTTTCAACTACACTAAATGGTTGGTAATCTTTCACGATGAAACGAAAAATTTGTTCATCAATCTCTCTCCTATTAGGGGCTCCCATTGGTTTGGATGTAAACTGACATAATATCAGTTAATGCTGGCGGCCAGTCACATTGGAAAGTTGGTGTTCTGAATCCACAGATGGTTGACTGGAGGTAGATGGAGGATTATTTGTTCCCAAGTTAGAAGATAGGTCTCTGGTTGCTGGAAGCTTTGATGAAGAAGCCTGATTATGAAAGAGTTTGAGCAGCAGTCTCTCGACTCCTTCAAGTTGCTCTAAGATCTGGTACACCAGGATGCTTCACCTGATTCATACAAACGGCATAAAGAAACATTAATTAGATTTCACTGATTTTTGCAAGCATTATTACTGCCTGGCTACAACATGACAGAAGAGAAGAGGCAGTAGCCTGATATGTTGTTGTAGATTGGACACTGAGCCAACTTAAATGGATAAGCAGCAGAATAAAAGCTGCATTTTGCTCTTTCACTTCCATTTCTACTGAACATCGTCCAAATAAAATATGTGCTTTTTCAAACCTCGCCTTCGTGTACTTCCTGTACAAAGAGACCTTACTTTTCTAGACAATATTGCCATCCCCTAAACAGAAAAAAAAACCACGGTATCTTTAAAATGTCCCGTCTGAGATTGTGTTTTTGGTAGTGCTTTCGTATTGCCCGCGACTGCACCTTTAAGGAGGAAAAACATCTTCACTGGTGCAGCCGATATCAAGTTATTTCAGCCCTTTGAAAATTATTCTTACCCGCAGTCGGCTCCGACGGACCTCTCAGTCAAGTGCATCCTTCGCAGCATACACAAATCTATGAATGCTCTTATTGTTTTCTTCACTACCCCGAGTTTTTGAGGTAGACTGGTCAAAACGACCAAAGATAGATTCCAAAATGTAGTTGAGTAAACACCAGGGGGTTTGGGTAAAATGAACGTTTCTAGCCAAATACCATGACGGCTGCTAGTAGGACAAAGTTTAACCAGTAATTTGATTAAGCTGTTCTTAAAGGGCAAGTCGAACTTATACACTGAAAATGAATGTATGAAAAATCTCCTTAGAGAGAGGACTGGACCAAAATTCCGGATTTAAATTACTTGACAGAAAGAACTCACGACAATCTGGGCTCTATTAAGATATTGGAAATTATGGTCGTATGTAATTATATCGAGAACACATTTCCTAATTTCCGACGAATTTCGAAAGGACGCCACACACGTTTCGCCTACCATAGTGCTCCAGTAGTTTTGTGAATTAGAAAAATGTAATGGATACCAACTATTTCAAGCACTCCCATGGTTGCAAAGCTGATTAATTGCTTTTACTGGAGATACTGATTAGGGCATAATAACAGGTGGAGAGCGGCGAAATTGTGTCGGTAATTCGTAAGCCTTCTAAAGAGGATGTGTGACTTATTTCTAACAGCTCTTCTTCATTGAAAATGATTTGAGCGTGACATATGATCAATCAATAAAGAAATTTGTGTTAAAGAAGTTTTCAGGTAGTCGTATATTGTGATCTTGGCACCTTAAGTTTCTGTTTTAATCTTTTACTGCATTGTACAGATTGGTTGACGTATAATTAATCTTGTCGAGGAATGATTAACATTAAGCCTCAAATTAAAGTTTGGCCACTGGAACTGTCATCATTTTCTGTCGCCATGAAAGAAACAATTCAAAGGCACAATAATGGCCCCAGTGGCCTCGGTCATTCCTACTTTTTCTATTCGCTGTCTGGAATATTTATCACTGATAAGTACTTTCCCTTTGACATGGTATGGCTTCGTTTCGCAGTGCTCCGAGGTGACTCAAAGGGATCACTCGAGTGAACGAATCATTGAGGTGAGGCGATCCAATTGACTCGATTCAGTAAATTGAATCATTCGGCTCATCTCTATTATGGATCTCAATATTTGCAAGTAAATGCATAAGTAAAAAAAATAATTTGAAACATTCGTATAACTGCCAAATTGTTTCAAATAAAATAATTTACATTATATAACCAAGGTCGTAACGGTAAATGCGACGAGTTTTAATCAACGCCATATTTGAGCGGGTTGGACTATGAAAAGTTAAAGGTGCAAACGTTGGAGATCTATTTTCACTTATATCGACTGATCGTTAGTATTACCTATTTTTTAGTAGATTAGTATGATTATCCAAGTGAAGTAATCAGTTTTTGGTGTTGGTAATTGCTCTCTAAGTAGCTGGTATCGATTGCCTAGTGAAAAAGCATTTTAATGTGTTGCATTTTGGACTAGGAAGCCTGTTACTGGGAATACTGTTACCAATAACTCCTTTTATTGCGGCTATTCGTTGTTTGTGTGGACAAAAGCAATATAAGCAGTGCCATTCGTACAGTAGTAATCAGCAATTTTATGTTGAGGGTTAAATATTTGTTCTACAAAACATCCAAAGGATATTGCCCTAGATGAAAACTAGAAGTCAACATGGCCGACTAGTTGATAAGGTGAACTGAATTTTGGGAGAAATTCGGTTGACTTGGTTGAGGGGATTGACACATTTTGGCCATTCCGGACACCGCTCGGAAATTTTTGTGTACCCTCTCTTTTCGAGATTTTCTACAATGCCTCCTAGGCCAGAAGAAGTTTAATTTACTCAGTTCATTTTTTGCAATAGGTGTGGCTGAGACCGGTGTTTGTTTTGATTTCTTAAAAATGCTTGACATATAATGACATTTATCGTTGCCGTTACCCGAAGTTACTTTCATGAAGGCATTAATGTAATACGAATGTGAATATTTAGTTTCCTAATGAAATCTCTTGTCAATGAAACTTCAAGTATAAAATTGCGTGGCAGAGCCATGAGCAAGTAGCTGTTGTAGGTAAGTGAAAGGATGGAGGGGTAAACACGGGGACGAATACGTTAGTGAGAATCAACCTATATAGCAAAAAAGGTAATGTCCCTTCGTGCTGTGCATGGTATATGAATTGACGTTTTGGCGGAGTCGATGTTTCTTCTAAAACTCTTAAAAGTCTTAAATTCTTCAGCGACTGATTTAGCAGAATTATACTCCTACAAGTTTGCTTAGTGGACAAAACTCTAAGTAACTAATATGCGTAAAATATTAATTGGATTATGAATCGCTTAATATCTAAAACGCAACCAAAAGGAAAAACATTCGACCTGCTCATAACACGAAAGCGGGAAACGGATAACGCGCAAGTTAATGATTAAAGGCACAAGAAATTGTGGGAAATTTTAGAGTTTATTTTAATTATTACCTTTTTCATTATCCACGTCTGTTAAGATTTAATCATGTGCAGCATCAGTCAGCATTTCCCCTTCCATGCAGTCACTTTCTGTTCTTGTCACCTTATCACAAATGTTTCCACATATCCTTGCCAATTTCATTACACTTCTCTTTCACCACCCTCATCCTGTCTTCAATTTTGAAGCTTTCCAGTATTATGAAATTGCTTGATTTATATGGTCCTGAGCTGCTTTGTTCCACCTACAAAAAAATTTACATTTTTCCATGCCTTCATTAATACCTCTCGGAGCTCATTGCGGATGTCCGTTCATATTCCATTTTCTGTTATTATCATAGTTATAGTCTCTTAGGTTAGGCCCTTTGAAATAAACCCAGTTTACCCTCTTAGAAGAATGGGTAAAGTTCATAACTTAAAACTGCATAGCTGGAAATACTAAATTTCCTTACTTTCAAGGGAAGTTTCATTATGTAGATGTGTGATTACTAATATGTATGCCCAATTATTACTCTTGGTTCAAAAGAAATTGTCCCAAGGTGGCCTCTACCCAGAGATCTCTTTCAATGCCATACTGTGGTTGGAATGGAGATGTTTGTTTGATGAATTTTTTACGTGAATTGGGCGGTCGTTTGAAGATATCCAATCCTTTCCAGCCAAATATCTTATTTCTTTAAGAATGGTTTCATTGTTTCTTATTTTCCTCCTGAAAAGATACTCTATTTTATAATGAATGTAGTAATAATAGTAATAAATTATTCAAATTGTAAAGCTTGTGAAGGAAAACTTGTTTAAAAGCAATTCTCTCAAGGTTGGTTTGTCGTGACTGACTGTCAAAATTCATTGTTTCCTTTTTTTGCTGGTAGTAAGGACTATACATATAATGGGGTGTCTTCTGTCATGGAAGTCATGCACTGTTCTGCAAATGTCCAAATATTGGAAATTGTCTACAGAAGATTTTGGACTCACTTGTGACTTAGATATCTTTAGCATCAGAAGAAGTCCTCTTGGGGCATATTTCATTCAGTCTCTCATTGCAAATTCCCCACTGTGGCTGGAAACCTTGGGGTTTTGTCTTACAGTTGAGTCAAAACTAGATGCTAGATAGCAGTGAATCATCTTGAAGTGCTAAAGTTGACACCAAGGAGGAAGATGCTTGGATCAGCCGTCTATGCCAAACAATCTTCCTCTCCAATTTTGAATGGTTTTAAAAGTTCCAAAGCCAGTGTTATCTTCTGTATCAATAGTCTTTTATGCAATTCCCTGATCTTTTGTAACAGCTCTACACTTTTTTCTTACAGTTCAAAGGAATATTGGTAATATTTCTTTTTCCATGCTCTTTATATAATCGTAGTAGGTAATACACATTGCATGTAATTTTGATAACATGCAGCAATTGAAATTGTATGCAGATAAGACCAAAGTTGGAGTTGGTATTTTGAGGCCAAGCTGTGAGATGAGTGTAAATGAATGCCTTGGATGTTAGAACAGGACTTAATTAAATCTTATGTGAGCAATACCCCACATATTTTGATCTTTTCACTTATAACTTTTCCCACTCAATCTTTCCATTGTTCTATAATGTGCATTATTATGGCTACAATTGATGTAGAGCGCAGTGTAAAAGTACACACCTTCAATAAACTGTGAGGATCTGAAAATACTCAATAGAGAAATATAGTTTAAAAATATTAATGTAGTGCAGTCATAATGCTATAAATTTATGGGGACATCCAAGACAACCAAATTAGTTATTGTAAATGGAGGAAAAAGTACTTGCTGTTAATGTCAATATGTTATGCATAGATAAATAGTCTGAATATTTTTTCCAGGCATTGATTTGTCTGAGCAATACTTCCTTGATGTGTTGACTAGTATTTGAGAAAAATAATTGGAAATCCAAGAATTATATAATTTTTTGTCCTACTCTAATGATGTACCTTTTCATCTTGCAGGCACATAACCAAGAAGTATTCTAATGGGGATTTGTGTCAATTCCCCTTATAATTGTTGCACTTCAAGGGCCATTGATATTTCATGAGCTCCAAACAAATAATGACTTCCTGCCAAGTTTCCCCAGCCCAACGATGCTTGTTAGCACTATTCTGGCCCAAAGTATGAGGTAGTAGAAGTGACAAACTGATTACAATGGCCCCTTTGCTGAACAAGCTCCATGCAACAAATGCATCATCATCTTTTTCTGATGGGTCAAATAAAAGGGTAGACTGTGGGATAGTACAAGATGAATGGGATAATGGAAGCAGTGGAACTCAAGATATTAGGGGAGGACAAGGAAGTGGTTCAGACAACCAAGATGACTTCATTGGTGCATCAAGAGGGGGAGGAGGTCATGACAATTCAAGCAGTGTTGTTCCTAGAGTGGCATTTGGCGAAGACCGAATGAAGAGAGAGGAGGAACGAATCAAAACTTTTCAAAACTGGCCTCTTGACTTTTTAACTCCAAAAGCTATGGCTGCTGCGGGGTTTTACCATATCAGAGATGATTTGGTGCGATGTGCCTTTTGTAAAAATGAGGTACGTCAAATAGATTCTATGGTTTAGCTGCTAATTTCCGGGCATCTGTAAATCCAGAAAATCATTGCATGAGATTTTACTAAATATATTATTCAGTATCACTCAGGCTTCAGCTTTTAAGGGTCTATATTATACATTTTAATCCTAAATTTAGAGAGGTCAAAGAAATATAAAATCGAATGGCAAAATAGGAGTTGATTTGAGATCGGATTAATGATGAAAAGATAGGAATTTAAAATAGTGAACCTATGTTCGCCTTAAGTAAAGCTATTAATTATCTCCCTGAATTGTCAGAGCAGACTATGAAACATCAATAATACCAAACCAAACCTGACAAAACAGTATTGCTGTGATAATACCCTTAAAACAAAGTTAAGAGGTGTTTTATGTAATAACTCCTTAACGAACCAAGCCCTTGACAATTTCTATAGGTAAACACTTGTATTTATAATAAAAACTCATACCTAGTTCAGGTATCTGCATAGGTATTTAAAATAAATTCTTGGTAATACCATAAAACCATAAAATTCATCCTCATAATTACTTAATACCTAGTATAGGCATCAGGCCCCCCCATTTCAACCATCGGACAATTTTTTGTGTGACTCTATATCATCATTACTATAGGTAATCTACTGGGAAAGATAGGTTTTGGATGGACAAAACTACTATTAATATCTTCTCTCTCCTAACAAAACACAACCCAACATCCTACTCTGCAACAAAGTCCATCTTCATCTCCATATACTTCCCTCCTAACTTTCTCCAACCACACCCACATTTCAAAAGCCTCTAATCTATGCCTATCATCCTTCTGCAAGGACCATGTTCCCATGCCATACATAAATACACTCCATGACAAAGTTTTAATGAGCCTTTTCTTAACCTCCTTAAATAACATCCCTGTCATCAATTCCCTCTTCCTTGTGAAAGCTTCTTTGCCTAATGCAATTCTTCTCATTATGTCCTTACTACTTTGACCATTTTGGTCCAAAACACTTCCAAGGTAAGTTTACTGTTCCACCTGCTCTAGTTTCTGCCTGCTTATTTTAACCATTTACTTAGCCTTTCTCTTTCTGGAAAACCACATAAACTTTCTTTTATTTATATTTACTCTATTCCATATATACTGCACTGAATTTATAATTCATTGCCTCCTATCCCTCCAATCTAGTGCTTTCTCTGCAATATGTTCATTAGTTTTTTCCAATTCACTCTTCTCAAATACCTTTTTGAAAGCTACAAAATGGACAAATACATCCTGATTGTGTTCTATATTCCTCTCTATTAGTGATCTAATTACTGTAATGGCATCCTGTGTGCCTCTCTCTTTTCAGAACCCAAACTGATCATCCCCTAAGTAATCATTTGCTCTATATCCTTTTGTTGATGATCCTGAGAACAACTTTAGCTGCATAGGAATCAAACATATTGTACTGAAGTCCTGACATTATGTAGCCTTTACCTTTTCTGGGGTAGGAACTAACACTGATCTGACAGTCATCTCGACAGATTCCTTCATCATAGATGTTATGAATTAGTCCATGAAGACTTTTCCTTCCACTTTTTTCTAAATATTTAAGTAGTCCTACAGGAATGTTGTCTTTCCTCATGGCCTAATTTGATTTAATCTCCCTAAATGCCATTTCTATCTCATCGGCGAGTATGCCTAGACACAAGCTATCTTTATTAATGCAAGTTTACATTTAAAAAAGGAAGTTATGTTGCCGTACCCTGCCCCAGTTGCCGCACACTGTCTTTGCTAGCCAATATCTCATTGACCACTACTCGCATATTCCATTGAAAAGTTATGTATATTCTCTAGTCTCTTATTCTTAGCGTCATCAACCGGACACATCATTACTCCAAATATATGAAATTGTTCCTCAATTTCACATACTTTTTACCTGCCTTCAATCTGTCCAACATGCCTATAATATATCTCTCCCTACCTTACCTGCCTAACCTTCTCTCCTCTATCTCAGTCCACAACATTCCATTCCCGATCAAAATGCTCTGTATGCTTTTCTGCTTCCTTTTGATTCCTTCTAACAATCCCCTCTCGTACTTCACCATGCTGCTGTTGATTCTGCTCTGCAAATATTTCATTTGATTGCAACTGCAGAAGCTTTACCTCTCCCACTGCTGGGCACAACACATGGCCCAGGGCCTGAAGTTATCTGGACTCATTCTCAAATTTATGTCATCATCATTTTATGGGATAAAAAATTGAGGTGGTTTCTTATTCCCTTGCTTAAGAGTGTTTTTAACATGAAATTATCACCAAAAAGGCTGTATCAATGGGTTCAGGTGACTCTCAGGCACCTCACTGAGGGTCATACGCTGTGCAGACTACCTTTCATTAGGTTCTTACCCTTCAACTTATCTGCCATGGGTGTGACCCTACTAGAATCATCTATCCTGAAAGGAGCCATTGATCTGGCCTGCAAAGCTTTTGCAGTCATCGGAATGCATAAGCCCTTCCACCATGCCAACATTGTAGTTCATGGGAATGGCTTCATTGTATAACAGGGCTATATTGCATGCAGGGATATAGACTCTCTCACAGAGTCTGAAGAAGTTCTTAGTGTAGAATTAGTTTTCCTATGTAAGAAATCACTAATAGATGGTAATTGTTCTAATTGAATTTGGCCAGATTACACTCTTGCATGAGTAAATCAAATTTATTTAATGTAGGGGGAGGGAGGCTAGGTGATTATAAAATCTCCTTACAAATAGCCTTGTAGTAAGTGTCTTGAGTTTCTTTTCTCTCTCCATTAGCCAGAGTTTATCGTATGTGTTTAACTATTTAAACCAGATGTTGTGGTGGATTTTTTAGCAGTACAGTCACAAGGTCCATGTTTGTATACGTATGAGATAACACTCTCCTCCTCTTTTATTAAATTTTGAGATTGAAGATAATTCATTGCAGTGAGATTTTTGTTATAGATATTAATGAGTCTCATGGTCCTGGTAGGCTTTTAATAGTTTTTTGCTACATATATCATCATGTTCATGAAGTTTTATTGTTTCAATTTATGTCATGAATACAGTACTAGAGTAAGCAACTTATAGCTTACCTTGGCAAAAATTTCAAAGAAATATCTTAAATTAAAAACTATCAACTCTTTATATGTTTCATGATGTACAAGTTTATATTGTATAGATGAAACAGGATAACAGAATGTTTGAAAAATGTAGACAGAAAGATGGAAGAAGTTAGCATATCTTCATCAGCTTTATTTTAGGTACTAGTTTGAATATGCCTCTTTACTGTCAATGTTATGCCATGCACATTAACTTTTCTTCTTGATATTGTATAGTTTGTGTTTACTACTCCATACTTAACTGTGTCATAAGGTACCATCTATTGAGTGTTCTCACAGTTTGCCTGATTAAATAGTTACATCATATTCATTATATTCATTTCATCAGATTGTGAAGTGGGAAAGAGGAGACGTCCCTATGACCGAACATAAGCGCTGGTTTGCAAAATGTCCATTTGTTCGTGGAGTTCCATGTGGCAATGTTCCAGTTGGAGAAAGCAGTAGCAGTTCTGGAAACCAAAATAGGAGGCTCACCGAAGAGAAGTGTTTGTCTTATGATGAATGTGGGATACATGAAGTAATGAGGCCATTTTCCTTCTGTGATAATGGTAATATGTCTAACATTTATTTAAGTGTCTTGGTTATGCAGTTTTAAATGTAATTATTTTGAAGATCAATTTAAATGATAGTTCAATATTCACCTGCTATGATGAGATTATCAAAGACACCTACATTTTCCTCTTCAAATTTATTAAGATATCTTGCAGAATGGGAATCTTTGTAATACTTCTAATTTAAAGTGTTTGATGGGAATTTTTCTCTATTTAAAATGCATAAAAACCAGGAGTGGTTCATATTGCAAGACTATTTGATATTCCCTCCTCTACGATGAATATTTTACTTTGCAGTGGAAATGAGAGAGATGACAGTGCCATGGAGCTCAAACCTTCTAAAAGTTAAATCTGTGGGGGGGGAAAATATTTTGCCATCATCATCCTTTCCTGTAAAACATTTTGTTCATATAAAGTGTCTGTTAATTCACTCCATTTTTAAATTACTTGCTTGAATGGTCAATTGCCATTTTTTAATGGACCTTCACTGGGTATTTGAGAAAACAAATTTTATTCTCTTGATATGTTAGTTATATTTTTGGAAAAATCCATTCGTCCCTCATCAGTGCAGCATAGGCTTTCAATAGACATTCATTTATTGGAATATACCGGCAGCAATAGTTCTCAAACTATTCAGAGTAGAAAAATTTTGTAATATTCCCTAATTTTGACAAGTTTTCTGCATCCTGTGTAACTACTGTTTAAACCAAAATGTGTTATGAAGAACAGTTTTTTCTAGAATGCTGAATATGAGCAGTTTGCATAAAATAAGATCATTTGATGATGTTGTGGATACATCACTTTGACCATTTAAATTGATATTCTTTTCTTGCATTATCCATTGTAGAAAATCCCTCAACATCTACCTCCCAGGGATGTTTGTCATCAATTGTGAAAGCTAGAAATCCTGATGATAAGGAAGAGCAAAGTCTGGAGCCACCATTGGAAAAGCTTGGTGTGAGAGATATGCGTGCTCCAGTTCATCCAGACTATTGTACTGAAGCAGCTCGCCTTTCCTCTTATTCTCTCTGGCCAGTGGCCATGAAACAGAAGCCAAATGATCTGGCTGAAGCTGGCTTCTATTATACAGGTATGTGAACTTCAGTCTTGTTTGCATGTACATACTCGTCTGTACTGCTATGTGAAAACCAGCTATAGGATGGTGTTTGCCTTGTTAAAATTTATGGCAGGTAATGGTGGTGTTTGAGAACTGCTGTGTCATTAGTAGGGATGATTTTGTCCATACTTTCGAATACACTGTAACATTCCATAATATACCTGCCTAAACTTATACTGCCTTCATTGAAATTGCAACTTGGCTTAGGTAGTCAACCCAGGTTAGTTCACTTATGACTGGTTAGATGTTCTGAATGTTGTGTTCCTTCATACTAACAAGTGTTCATTGGGCTGTCATTTTAAGATTGACTTTGAAATAATGTTATATTCTATATGTATATTTCATTTGTATCATATTCTGTCATATTATTAATTGTATTGAAAACCTGGAGTTGAAATAATAAGCTAATGAATTTATTTGTCCTGAGATTTGGTGCATAATCATGCAAGGAGCATTCAAAAAGTAAGAGCCATTTTCTTACATTTAAATATTGGCAGGTCAGAACAATGTATGCATGCAGCAGCATCTATTGATCGTTTCCAAACTCACTGTCAGTGAGTGTCAGTGACAAGTTATTGTTTGGATTCAGTAGTCATTTGCCTGTTGGTGAATGCAGATAGAAATGTCTGCAAAAATTGTTGTTCCCATCAGTGCTGTGATTTGATTTTTGTGTGCCAAAGGATCATCAGCTGTCTGAATCTCTCAGGAGTCATTCCTAGTTTATGGAGCTGCAGTAATGGAGTGATGGAAAGGTTAGGCATTGGTGTTGAAACTTCAAAAATGGCTGCACAGATGTGCATGATGAAGAGTGGAGTGGCAGGCAGGCTCAGTTTCCAGATCGGTGAAATCGTAGTTCTGCAAGTGGACCAAGAACCGGCGATTTGACCAATGATTAATGGCTGGTAAATTTCTTTTTGTGGGACACCCCACTATTTACACAATTATTACAGAAAAGCTCAGATATCAAATTATGCACAAGGTGGGTGTCAAAAATCCTTACTGACCAGCACATAGAGCAAAGAATGTTGAATGGATGAGCATTTTTGGTCTGCTATCGCTGGTCCCTATCTTGCCCATTCCTCTTCTTACACTCAAAACAGTGGCTTGGCGGACAATGGTTTGAAGACAAGTAACTCAAGACCATTGTCAACTGGTTCAATTTTGTGGCAGCAAACTTCTACGCTGAGGACTTATGGAAACTGGTGCAGCATTGTGAAGAGTGTTTAGAAGTGGTTGGTGATTTTTAAGAAAAGTGAAGTAGGTTTGTAGCGAACTTACATTGCCGATAAAAATTATATTTTTATGTCTGATTGGACTTAAAAAATAACCATTTTACATGCACAAATATATGACACATCAAATGTATAAATCACGATTTATACAACAAACATATGCCTAGTATATATAAACATGTAATATATTTATAGATAGAAGTAATGTAAATATGGAAATTTGAATAACATTTGGTTTATTAGACATTATATGGAGCTGCAATACCAGAAATTATTTACTGAAAAAATAATTATGTTTTATAACGGTATTTCTTTGAAAAAGATACTTTTGTTTCGTATCTGATTTTATGGGACAGAATATTAAAGGCATGGGCCCTTTAATGATTCTTTAGAATATTAAAGAGATGGTGCTCATAAGATTGTAGGTTTGCTATTAGTAAGCCTCATCTCTCACTAGACTATTAAAGTTATTCATCTCATGGTTTCATTTTCACAGTTGATTGAAGCAACATACTTTTGTTAAAATAGAAAAATGAAAATAATAAATTTTGTGTTGTGACTAAACACTTCTAATTTAAAGGCTTAACGCCTAAAGAAATCAAAGCCGAGTTGGATGAAGTCCATGGCACATCTGCTATTGTGTTTGCGACGGTTTATAATTGGTGAAATAAGTTGAAATGTGGCCGCACCTCCACAAATGATGAACATTGTTCAGGGCATCCAGTGTAAGTTATCTCCTGTGACATGATTGACAAAATCCACATTATGGTTTTGAGTGATCGGTGAATCAAAGTTCATCACATAGTTGAGGCCACAGGCATATCACAAGTACAGTGTTTTCAATTTTTCTGAAAAAATTGGATATGGAGAAAATTTCAGCAAGCTGAGTGTTGCATTTGCTCTGTGTAAAATAAACACAACAATATGGTTAATTTGGAGTGGTTTGGCACTTTTTTGTTGCAATCCTGTTGAGTTTTTGTGTCGATACATAACTATGGATGAAACATGGCTACTTACACTATTGCACTTTAGAAACCAAGAAAGTAAAAAAAAACAGTCAAAACAGTGGGTTTCTAAATGCAATCCAGCTCTGAAGAAGTCTAAGACAGTGAAATCAGCTCTCAAGGTTATATTAGTTATTTTGGAGTTAGCCTTCTTTCACATTATTAGTTACCCTGATCCTACTTGAGGTGCTTTGTGGAGAGTACTTTGAGTGAGAATGTCATCTTTCGGATGGGACATTAAGCTCTAGACCCCTTGGCTCCTTTCGTTAAGAGTAGGCTAATGCCTACGCTAAGTTTCTAATCACCCTTTCTCCTTTCCCATCCACCCCTAATGGTGCAAATGACCTCTGCTGTCGGTCACCTCCCCTAGATCTACTGCTACTACCACCACTGTTATTGTTGAATGTAAAGTTCAATAATGGAATGGAGTGATTGCTTTTGTGGCATTGCAGGCTTTGTAAAATATTATTATTTCATTCTCAGGGAATGGTGATCAAACAATCTGCTTTCACTGTGGCGGTGGTTTGAGAGATTGGGCAGAGGATGATGATCCATGGATAGAGCATGCCAAGTGGTTTTCAAGGTGCCCTTTTGTTAATCTGGTCAAAGGCAGTGATTTTGTTTCCCAAGTGACAAGGACAAGGCCAGCAATATTGAATGCTGAGGTATGTGCTGAGTTTGACTTTTAACTTTTAGTGCCTCATAACCTTGTTATGCACACTTGGTGAAAATTCTTTGAAATCCATGACTGCCATTCTAAATAGCACCACACTATTCTTGTTTATTGTGACTTTTGATCACTATTTTATGTATTATTACAATGCAGCAGCTACATCACATTCTAAATGTTGAAATATTGATCAGAAATGTAAGCAATGTACAGGGTTCGTCCGGAAAATAAGTGTACTGAGCTCAGGAAAAAAAATTTATTACACTTTTACATATCTTAAGCTAATATTCCTCAAAATAGGACCCTTGTGAGTCGATACACTTGTTCCAGCGGCGTTCCCATTCCTGGAATGCTCCCGCGAAGGCATCATCGGGAACCTCTCGAAGACTCGTCGTCGACCTCTTCTCTGCCCTCCACGAACATCTTGTGCCACCGAAAGATCATGTTTCTGGACATGGCTGACTCCCCGTAAGCCTGGTTAATCATACTGACAGTTTCGGTAGACGATTTCCCAAGCTTTACCGCAAATTTGATGGAATAATACTGCTCCAAAAACTTCGGCATCGCGTTCCGTGACGTGGGTCGAGCGTGGAGGTTCGCGTTAACAGAGCTCCTCACTACACCACAGCTCAGAGCCGACTTCCTTTTTCAGCGTCGCTTGCCAACATACCCCCCTCCAATCACAGCCTGTCAGAGCGGTGCTGGGCACGCCTGGAGCGGCGCGCCCAGCCCAGGAGTCAGTACGCTTATTTTCCCGACGAACCCTGTATAGTGAAATCAAAATAATATAGCATAGTCACTAATCGCCATCCTCAGCAACATTTAGCAACCCCAAAACAAATAAGATCTTATGAGTATATCAGGCCTGAATATCATTACGAGGGTGGTTTGAAAGGTTCTCAGAATCAACATCAGGTGTCAGCGCTACCACAACAAATTTCCCAAGTAGTAATAGCTGATCCTTTACAGGTAAACACGTGATGCATCAGTGCTCTGGGAAGAGATTTGTGGTGCAGATTCCATTCTGTTGTTGTTCCCATGTAGTGATTTGTGAAGATCGAAAAAATTGAGAATGGGGCAATGATTAAATACTTCGTAAAGTAAGGTATGAAAGCAAAGGAAATTCATGCCGACTTACAGAACACTCTGGGGGACTCTGCTCCTTCATATTCAACTGTTGCCGAGTGGACAAATGAGTTTAAGTTTGGTCAGATCAGCTTAGATGATGATTCGTTTAGTGGTTAGCCCAAATATGCCATTACCCCGAAAATTATTGCAAAAAAGCATAAATTGGTCTTATGGTATCTTTGGCTGAAAGTTCAAGAAATCACTGATTGTGGAGGGATGTCATCTGAATCGGCATATCACATTTTAACAGTGGCATTGGCCATGAGAAAACTATCTGCTTCATGAGTGCCATGACTCTTGACGCAGGATGACAAATGCATAAGAATG
Source organism: Hetaerina americana (assembly GCF_022747635.1). Taxonomy (NCBI): domain Eukaryota; kingdom Metazoa; phylum Arthropoda; class Insecta; order Odonata; family Calopterygidae; genus Hetaerina; species Hetaerina americana. The sequence goes on from NW_027286069.1 coordinate 32,546,504, forward strand.
AAAATTTCCAAACAATGTTTGACCCATTTTAAGAGAAACCAACAAGATTTTCTCTGCTGGCTTGTGACCATGGATGAAATTTGGATCTACTATACCCCAGAGACAAAACAGTCATCGTAGCAGTGGAAACATGATGATTCACCATCACCAAAGAAAGCAAAGGCAATATGGTCAGCCAGAAAGGTGAACGCTTCAGTTTTTTGGGTACAAAAGGGATTCTGCAGTTACATTATCTTCCCACTGGTCAAAAAATTACTGGGCAATACTGCGCTTACCTCAAGGGCTAACTACAGCAAAAGATACACAGAAAAAGGCCAAGTTTGGCAAGGAAAAAAGGTCATCTTTCATCAAGACAATCCACGGCCAAACACAAGTGTCATTGCCATGGCAAAAATATGTGAACTAAGATACGAAATGTTGCCACACCCACCTTCTTTGCCTGACTGGGCTCCACAAGATTTCCATCTCTTCCCTGAGCTCAAAATATTCCGTGGTAGATGGAGATTCTCTTCAAAAAAAGAACTACTGCTGAAGTAGGTGGGTATTTAGCAGGCCTGAAGGAGTCTAATTTTTAAGATGGGATCAAGATATTGGAGTATCACTGGACCAAGTGAATTAGTGTACAGGGAGACTACATTGAAAGATAAAAAAGTTTCATGGAGCTGTCGTTTATTTCTATTCAATTCCGAGAACTTTCCAAATTAGCCTTGTATCTTAAAGAATTTGGGTGGTGTACAAAGTGTCTAATGCTAGGTATCTTGATTTTGGATGTAAACTTATAGTTAGTGGTTAAAAAAATGTGCTCAAATGTTTTAAAAAAATATGCTCCATTCTTGTGACTTTGGTAAGAGACTTTCCAAATAACGTAATGGTATTATTTATAAATATGAGTCATCAAAATAATGAGATTTTGTTCTAAAAATCATAAAAATACAAAATATATAGGATCTTGGTCATATCCATTACTAAAAAGAAAGAAAGACTCGTACTTGGATCTTGGTCATGTTCATCCTTCCTTCTATCACAGAATGAAGCAACTGGGAATGTGAATTTGATTTGTAAAAATAGAAGTTGTATACAACTGCTTTAGGAAGGCAGGCATTGTGATGAAAAAATTCCTGTTGAATCTATTCCTTATGATGATGATGATACTATAAGTAATGACTTCAGTAATTAAGCATGTCAAAGTGAAAATTCTCTGTTTCCTGCTATTAGAATTTTCCCACATTTTACACTTTTTCTGTTGTCCCTAGAAAAGTGGAAATAAGGGGTTTTACTGTAAGTTGTTATTTATCTTGTTTTGTATTTTTGTGGAGTAGTAATAAATGAGCGGACGTTTTAGTGTTCTGCTTGTTTACCATTTGTAATGCATGAGTAATGGATACATTTTGGAGCATACTTTTTTAGAATTTGGCATAATTCGACTTCTTCATCATCATTACAGGAAGCAAGGCAACTTTCCCCGACCCACCGTTCTCCCAAAGGGAAGGAAACAGTGAGGTAAACAGGAAGCTATTTCTTTATTCATAAATTATTGCTTTAAAATTAAAATTCCTATAAAATAGGTTGATCAAGTAATTAATTTAGGTGCAGTGGAATCTATTGTACAATTTATTTCGTAATCTTACTTGTTGTGAAACACTACAATATTTCGTATAAATTGATGTTAAATATGATAATGCGTTCCATTATGGAAAAAGTACTACAAAATAATATCCGAGGTCTGTCCTGAAAGGATCCAGCCATGCAATATTTGAGAAAAATAGCCTACCAACACAATGAGGCCTTAGTCCCCTTCACAGTGCTCCCCTTGGGATCTCACGCACTTATCCCAGCATCTCTTCCACTTTAAAAAGTAATCCACAATCCTTTTTTGGAATGGTCATCAGCTGCCTTGTTACATTCTCTTTTATCTCATCAGTGTCAAGAATTTCATTCTACAGTTGTAGGGGACTTGCTCCAAGCTGAAAAGGTGACCCAGGTTTTCTAAAGAAGGTCACAGCTGGAAATGAGTCATGGATGTGTACAGCTATGATTCTGAAACTTAAGTCCAATCTTCCAAAAACTCGATGACTTAGCTCTGCCAATGCAAATTGAGTACTTTTTCCTTCCATAAATCAAAATTGGGCAATATTTAAAATATTGTTCCTATTTAGAAAGGAGGTTAAAGTATTTCTCATCAATATTTCAAATATTTTTGGAACTATGTCGTTAGAGAAATTGGCCTATAGATTTTAGCACAATTTTTTCTCCATGCTTCAATATTGGTTTTATTTTGGCTATTTTGAGATTAAGGCACCATTCAGAAAGGAGTAATTAACCAAATGTGTTGATGGTTTAATTAGAACATGAATATCCTTTTTATTACTTTGATTGGAGTGTCATTGATCCCTCGAGCATTTCTCTTTTGTAGGAGGTAGACACAGTTCAGAATCTATCTCTTTCTCGCTGACATGAAAAATCATCATGGAGCTAGATATTGTTTTTGAAATTAAAGAATTTTGGTTTTACTGTGTTTTATGGCTCATAATAAGCCTGTTCAATAAAAGCATTTTAATGTGTCCCTAATATTTGAATCAAAGCACAGTTTTTTTATTATTTTATGAAATTGAGACCAATTTTTTTATTTGACAACAAATATTTTTATATACAGCTAACTCTCGATTATCTATGGGCATACTGTCCATCTTTCTCTTTTTCCAGTTCCCCAAAATTCTAATATAAGTAAAGAAAATTAAATGCTTTGAAATTTCAATAAACGTTTTTTAAAAATGTCTTTAATGCCACGGCTTTCTTAACTTTTAAATTGTGATTACAAAATCAAAAGTTGTCTGTAGTATTTAATGCTTTGATTTTAATGTTTTTGTACAAATCATACTTTGAAAATATTGCTTCCCTTGCTTGCCTTAGCCCTGAGGATTCCACATTCTGCTTTAAGGCGAGCAAATATATAGTATTACTCTGCAACAAATAAGTCATTAAACACACTGCATTATTTCTATTAGTATCATATGAGAAATATGAATCTGTATCAGCAATCCTTTGTCAATATTCGTCATTGCCCAATCATTTGTTTTTTCCTAGCCAGCTACTTAATTGATTTAGTTTTCTGACAATACATTCTACTCTTGACTTGTTGCTAGTTCTATGTTCTTGTCATAACGGCTGGAAAATGGAAGAAGTTGTACTTTCCATTGGTGACAAAGTCAAGATTAATCACAGGAAAAAAACAAGGAGTTCATTTGTTTCATAATTACAGTCACTTGTTGTATGAACTATTTTGATTCCTAATAATTGTATCCTTTTTTATCACTACAACATTCTCCACATATTTTGGGGGTTCGCATATTTTTTGATCACCCTCATTATTTATCTGTTATCAAGGATAATTGAGAGTTTACTGTATTTTAACTTGACAGGTGCTTATTTATGATAACATTTACGTATAGTAATGAATTCTCATTTTAATGGTTTTGCAGTGCCATAGCTTCAAGTCCTCCGCTTAAGAAAGGTAAGAATGATGCCTGCAGATCTCCTTCTACCTCACAAGGCACAGCTGCTATTGCAGAGCAGGTCATTGCGAAAGGAGAAAAAGGTGAGAATAATTCCAGTCATCTGATATTTGCATTATTGTAATTGACATTTTCGTGCAATTGAAAGCTTTTTATCACAGTCCATACACTTTCCTATTTTTCAAATGTATGTGAAACCTCGTATTTACATGATTTCATTTTTAGTTTTCTCTATTTGCATCACTGTGGTGGATTTAAAAAATCGTATTTTAAAAATTACTCGTGTGTGTCAGCCTTTTTAAAAAACTTTTCTGGCTTCTTTTCGTACCAATACATTTAAAGAAGAGGGGTGAAAAAGCAATAATGAGAACAGTTGTAGGAAATAGTTTTAAAATGACAGGGAAATATGAATTACTTCAACTCTGTTTGCCAGGAAAAGATTCATGCTGTGAAATATTAATGATAATAATGTTGATTATTAGCAAATGTTAACAATGGGCAAATGTAAAATACAGGGTTCGTCCGGAAAATAAGTGTACTGAGCTCAGGAAAAAAAATTTATTACACTTTTACATATCTTAAGCTAATATTCCTCAAAATAGGACCCTTGTGAGTCGATACACTTGTTCCAGCGGCGTTCCCATTCCTGGAACGCTCCCGCGAAGGCATCATCGGGAACCTCTCGAAGACACGTCGTCACGGCCTCTTTGACGGCGTCCAAAGTCCCGTATCGCGTTCCTTTCAAACTCCTCTTTATCTTCGGGAACAGAACAGTTCTCTAAAAAATGTGGATCATTTTTGCAGTGATCCGCAAGTTGTGTCGCGATTTCCAAACGATTGAGTCTTTGATCATCACTGAGCACTTTCGGCACCAACTTTGCACAAATTTTTCGCATCTGTAATTGCTCCCTAATAATCTCGTGCACTATTGTTTTTGGCACATTACACTGCTCTGCTATCATCCGAACACTAAGACGACGATCAGAGTTCAGTACATCGCGAACTTTTCGCACATTTTCGTCGGTGAGTGTCGTTGATGGGCGTCCAGGCCGTGGTTCGTCGTCGACCTCTTCTCTGCCCTCCACGAACATCTTGTGCCACCGAAAGATCATGTTTCTGGACATGGCTGACTCCCCATAAGCCTGGTTAATCATACCGACAGTTTCTGTAGACGATTTCCCAAGCTTAACCGCAAATTTGATGGAATAACGCTGCTCCAAAAACTTCGGCATCGCGTTCCGTGACGTGGATCGAGCGTGGAGGTTCGCGTTAACAGAGCTCCTCACTACACCACAGCTCAGAGCCGACTGCCTTTTTCAGCGTCGCTTGCCAACATACCCCCCTCCAATCGCAGCCCGTCAGAGCGGTGCTGGGCGCGCCTGGAGCGGTGGGAAAAAATCAGTACACTTATTTTCCGGACGAACCCTGTAATGTTCATTACAGAAATGAATACATTGGACAACTAGGAGTTAGCTATGGAGTTTATACATTGTAATAACACTTGAGGGACCCTTCATATCACACATGCGAGGATTATGAGGAATGAAAATGACTTTGACCCAAATGTGATGAAGCATGAAAAACACAAAAACTGGTGACTGGCAACTGTGAATATTTGCACTTTCTCCACAGATATAACAGGGATGTGTTCCTGAATAAAAAATCATTGAAACTTAGTTTATCTCATGAAAACTACACTGAAACAGAAATGATTTTATTTATTTCATCCAAAAGATTTTGAATTTGGTCAACCATTTGCACTAGTTGAACAGTGTGGTAAATTGGATTCTCAGGTGTAAAGTTTTTTCATTTGCTCAGAAACATAAATATTGTCCTTCTTTACGATGGAAATATGCCGTGTGAAAAAAGAAATTTCTTCCTTATTGCAATTTTCTGCATTTTTTTTCTGGATAAATTTTCAAGAAATTCATTCTGGCCTGCCTCATGATGGTATTTTAATTGTATTGAGGGTCAAATGGAGGAGTCTCAACCGAACGCCTTTTTTGGCGAATGTTTCCTTTAACCTCCTCAACTGAGGATTGCCATGCCACTTGGTCACCACTTACAGACTTACACTTTTTGTAAAGACTGCACCCTTGAGTTATCTTACTTTTAAAAAGATCTCTAAAATAATAAGTAGTAGTAGTAGTTTTGAGGGGAGGCGACCGACAGCTAAGGTCATTTGCGCCATAGGGGATGGATAGGAAAGGATGAAGGGTGGAGAGAAACCCGGCGTCGGCATTAGCCTACTCTTTACGAAAGGCGCCAAGGGGTCCGCAGTTTAACGTCCCATCCGACGGACGGCGTACTCACTCAAAGTGCCCTCCACAAAGCACCTCAAGTAGGGATCGAGATACCTCTGAAAAATATTCAACACCGCCGGGATTTGAACCCGCGCCCTCATGGTGGGAAGCCAGTACGTTAGCCCCCGCACCATCTCGATCCCCCTAAAATAATAAGAAATTTTTTTTTAGTGTAAGGCAGTATCTCATGTGGTCACCTGGCTTAATTTAAAACTTGCTGCTCCTTGTTCTCTTAAATTCCTCAGTGTTGGCCATGATTTAGTGTACTCTAAAGGAGAATTTTTTTTGGGAAGAGGAATTATTCAAGTGGGTAGAGATAAAGAGGGCTAATGGCCAGAGGGACTTGTCTGTTGACTATTAATGCCTGTTGATTATTAATGTCTGTTTTTGTTCAGCTGATAGAGTGCTGAACTACTGACTGGAGGGTCTGGGTTCAATTTTGGGCAATATCTATGATTACCCTCAGCTTCAACCAATCATGAGTGATTTTTCAGGTACTTTCAGGGCCCAATGTCTTCGGGAGAATAGATTAAATGTTTTCTTCTCCAGAATTTTCCTAATGCAAGTCTGTTACTTAGCAAGATAACTCGTTCTGTTGACTGGGAGATAGAAAAGTCTGATCTCAAGGAAGTTCATGGAAGATGATTAATTCTTGTGGGAAGTGCTTTGCTAGCCAATGAAATCTTTCATTGCTATTTATTTACATGTGATGTCACCCGAATCCATATTGTGCAGACGAGTATCTTGCCGAGTATGAAAGATTTAATATATTTCATATTTAATAAATATTTTGATTTAAATTGCTTGAGGATATTACTACAACAATCTGCCAGGAAGTTTGCATTAATAGGAAGATGAATTGGTAGGTTAGTATTGACGCAGTTATTTTCTTAAGAGGATAATAGGTAAATTGATATTTATGCAATCAGATAAGTACTTACACATTTGAGTGCATACACAGCATTGGCTGTTCAGCTAAAAGTTAACGATGGAAATCATTGAAAGCAATGTAAAGAAAAGGAAAATATGCAGAAAAAAATATGCCATTGGAACCACACCAAGCTCATCCCATCAGCTGTTGTAGTCTAGAACAAAGGAATAATTAAAATTTGGAAGGCCTTCCAACGTTAATCCTGTATTCTAAGTATTACATTTATCTACTCATAGTAATATTATATTCCGTCATTTTACCTTTGCAGAAAAGCAAGGAATTCATAATTGGTTTATATTCAAGAATGACATTTACCATATTTTATGTAGTTGAAGTTCAACCAGTACAAATCATGGTGAGATGTCCTGAACAGAGACTAAAATTTTTATTTTTAAAAACCTAAGTGCATTCTGATTTTGAATCTGAAATGGAAATTTGAAAGTACTGCAACGTTTGAAAGATACCAGTGAAGGATAATGATGGCTCTGTTGACGATTTCAATTGACCATTTAAAGACCTGATCAACAAGATTTAGTCCTTCAATGGAATAAACATTTGAAAGGAATTTATTAAATCATCATTTGACAAAAACTACACTGCTTCAAGAGCATGCGATTGTGGGATTTAAGGTAATATGGTAGGACTAATGTGTACAATTAACAATTGAATTTGGGAATTGCAGCTTTTTCAACTTAGAAAGTGGCCCTGCATTCTATTGATATTGCATGAAAGGTCGATGTCCTCAATTTTATTATCATCAAGCCATATATCATTACAATTCTTAGCAAAAGCAAAAGTTATTATCGGCAGGAAGAGAAAATAAAGTTTCCATGCCTAGGCAACCGTACCATTCCTATTTAATAACGAATTCCAAGAGGTAGATGGCAAACTATAATATCAACACATTGTATAAAAGTAACCTTTTTCATTCATTTTAATGCTAACTCACCCAAGGCTAACTAGTTAGTTAACCTTCTACAACTTAAGTAACTTAATTATGCTTGTTATATGGAAGTTTTGACAGCAATTTTAATTTTGGAGGCTACTTGTAATAGAAGTCATGCTGTTTCCTAAAGCTGTTGATGTCATAAATGGTCATCAGATAACTAAGCTGCATTAAGTAAAGGATTGCATATAAATCATTGAATGATATATGCTCAGACTTGAACAATGGGTCATTTGAAATTTAAATTTTTGTCTTTGGGCAGTTTGCTACTTATTTCATTTATGCTTCAGGATTCTCCCTCAATAAATCAACTGTTAGATAAAATCAAAGCAATAAATAAGTTATGAACTGCAGTTTTAGCAGTATTTAACGGTCCAAGGAATGTCACTTCATGATTCCTTTTAGGCAGTTTTATTGCATGATCCTGGTTTTGCTCTAGAAAATTATCATCAGACACGGATTCATCTCTCTCATGGCATTATAGTATGTATTTTCTAAGTGAAATAAAAATTTGCAATCCTAGTTAATCATCATTGGCTTTGTGGAATCACTTGGATATATTAATCTGTGATAATTTCATTTTCTGCTGAGAGAACTTGGCCAGATTTAGGCTTAACTAAAGAAAAGTTGACTCTGAACTTTCTTCGTGGGAAAACATCAAAATAGAAAATGCTCATTTCCATTCTGGAATACATTTTTGGGCATATAGTCATTGTGGCGATGTAAGGATTTGTTTGACTTGACAGTCATATGGGTGGCACACTTAAATGATGGAGAGCATTTGAATCCTTGCCAGTGTTATTAGTAATTATTTTTAAAGTCCTTTGATCAGATAAGCTTATAATGCAGCTTCATACTCAATGTGAATTATTTTCCTCAGAATTTTTCAAGATTTCTTGCGTTCAGTTTTGATATAATTTTGCTATTTGTGGCAATGCCTTCCACTTAAAAATTAGTTTTCCCGTGAGCTAGTTTTTTGGCTGTCTCCTCGTGATGAACATTCGAGCAATTTCATTTTAATAGCTTTGTTTCTATTCATCATAATAGTGCATTAACCTGATTTTTTCTGCATGAGTAAGAGACTTATGAATTCCTTTTCCCATCGCAGAAGTCAAGGATGAAGTCCGGCTATGCAAGATATGTTATGCCATGGAGTTGGGCATAGTGTTTCTTCCATGCGGTCACATGGTTGCTTGCGTTAAGTGTGCACCATCTCTTCCCGTTTGCCCAGTCTGCAGACAGAAACCCACGCATACTGTTCGCGCTATTATTTCGTGAATGTAAATGAGGTGTTGCAGTCCATCCAAAGGACCAAAATCCTTTCATAAAAGTAGAAAGAGTTGATTTTGCACCATTGTGATATTATTTTTTATGAAATATAATAAGTGTAAAGAAAAGTGAAACCAAATATAGGTCCTAAACTTGTAAAGTGAGTAAACTAAGTAACTTGTAAAGTAAAAAAGCCTAAGTAAAAATTTGAGCTAAATTTTTCCCGATTAATGATTACTTCAGTTGAAGAAATTAAAAATATATATGAAATGCCCTTTTTTCCCTTACATTTTTTGTAGCACATAGAAGAGATGTGCGATTAATATTTTTTTAAACCTTTAAACCAATTATAAAAAGTTGGCTGTAGAGGGTGAGGTCCTCAATCAACAGGTTATCAAATTGTCCATCTAAATGATTTATATTTAGATAACTATATTAACTCATGGTAAATGGTCTCTGATTGGCCAGGGGCAGCACTGCCTTTGACTGACATGTTATTCTTGATAAACTTGAGATTTTGCATTTCTTGCAATGCAAATAATAGATCTGACAGAGGAAAATCTCCTTGATGTTGAATGTTTCTACATCTCATTCAAGAAAACGTTAGGACACGTGTTTGCCATGTAAACTGTTTCTGATTAAGCAGTATGCCATTAAAACAAATATGAAAAAAGCTTTTTATATCTGATGACTAATGGATAACTTAAAAGCAATATTCTGTAAATGTAAAATATATTAATGCAGTTTTGATAAGCAAAGGCATAATACAAATTGCTTATAATTAAGGATTAGTTTTTTGGCAAGCTATGGTTAAACAACCAAACGTACACTTGAGGTAGTTTTGATAGCAAAAAGCATGTAAATTGTAAAAATGTTTATTTCAGTCAAATATAATGCTTGAGATTTTATGTTAATAGAGTTGTATGAATGAATTTGATTTTGCTAATGAATATTTTCATTTGTACTTTTGAAATCAGAGCTATCGATAAAAGTAAATTGGGATTCTTGCCTTTTAAAAGAAAGTAGGAAGTTTCATTTGAAAAATTCACAATGAAATGATTTGGAAATCGGAAATGTGTCTTTGCACAATCCAACTTGTTTTTGTGTGTTTATTCTGTCGAGAAACGTTATTTGTCAATCGTAGAATACATTTCCTTTACAAGATCTTTCATGTATTGATGATATTTGTAAAACTAATTCTTTGATGTGACCAAGGGTGTGACCACTTCAATGTTTAGTTTTAAAGTGCCTTGTTGTATATTATAATGTTATAGCAGGAATTATCTTTTTTTCTCTGGTAAATGAATGTAGCAGTTTTTTTTAATGGCTCCACATTACATGTTTCGGGTTGACTGTAAAATTGAATTTATTGTCTGAGCTAGCCAATTTTAGGTGTGTGGACCAAATCATTTCTTGGTGTGGAGTAGTGTATTGCCGTCCAATAAGTGGGCACTGCTTGAACTTTGCAAAAACAGTAATCATAGTGGTATATCACAAATTTGATGTCCTAAAATTTGGCTGAAATTATTTAGCTAATCTTCCTCTAATTACAGTATTTTATCTTATATATTTCATCAGTGTTGTATTTAATCATATTTATGTCAACCTGCCTATTAGTTCTATTTCAAGGACTCATTCTTCAATTTCCATTTGTTATGTCATATGTCAGCAATTGTAAGGTTTGTTTGCGCTTGCTGCAGATGAGGTGCGCATTCGTTCATTGCATCTTTTTTCTGAACATACTTATTTAATTTGATTTTTTTTATTTTTTCAAATGATTTTTGTCTGCCTAATGACAGAATCATATAATTTTATCTTTTATGAATCAACTTGTGTTTTTTGAATAATGCAAATCTTTGATTTACATTTTAGTACTACTATTTCCTTTGTAAAGTTGACTTGTGCATATTGAAAGGATGGATTTTTATGTAACTCTGTCATGAGGTTTATTAGTTTGTGATTTGGGACTTTAGAATTCAGCATTAATGTTAGTAATGTGCTGAACTATTAGAATTTCAGTTGAAAATTTAGAAGTTACAATGCTCAGCTGATAATTTGTGTTTGGTGTATCATTTAGTCAGTTTCTAGCATTTTTTAAACATATTTACAATTTATAATTTTATTCATGTTTAACGGTTGTGACTCACATTCTATAGTTGATTTGGATTATGTGAAAGCACTGCTTTAACCCTTAATTTCAAATGAAAATTGGAAGTGGGACGTGGGAAATAGGAAGCTCTAGGACATCCTGAGCTAAAAATAAGCTGTGCTGTTATTTTGATTAGTTCTCCTGACTCAAATAATAAATATTACACAAGCTATAAATGGTAATGAAGGAAAAAGGATTCACCCAAATGGAAATGTTCACAGATATATATGATATGTATATTTATACATGATAGCTTCTATGCACAGCCGCATCAAGACCATTTTTGTTCGTATTAATTATGCCAACGTAGTTTACAACTAACTTCCTGAAGTTATTCTGAGTACCACAGAATTTAGAAGCCATCATTGTGAGCTAAGTGATGTTAAGTTTGTTATCATCAGAAATATAAGAGTATAATCACTGTAGATGCCAGAGTCATTATTTTTCATTGTAATTATACATTTTAACATTACATAGATGAATAAGTAAATAAGTTATATTGAAAAAAGTAAATCATATTGTTTACTTAAAATTTCCAAAAAAGGGAAAAAAAGAAATCGCTGTATATATAAGTGGAAATAAATATGTGTGATCATTATTTTTTTAAAATTTATTTAAATTGAGAATTAAAAATATTCGTGGGTGACTTGCCTCGTTCAATAAAACGAGAGAAGTATGCAGCTTTGACCATAGTCACTGTTTTAAAATAAACTTCTTTGAATCTACTTGTCATAACTAATTTGTAATTAAGCTGTATTAGTTCAGTTTCTACTTATTTTGTGAACCATGAATATGTACTTTCAGTAATTAACCATACATTTAACCATTCATTGCCACTTATTTCAGGTATCCGTGGACTCAGAAGTATTGTATTTGTATTCTTTACATAATAAATAAATCAAAGCATGAATGACTGAATAAATTATTTACTCATTTTTGTAACATGAAGGGCCTTTATTCCTACTGAATATTTTAAAATAAATATTTGGCTTTTTACTAATGTTAATTAAAATAAACAAGATGGTACTCAATTGACAATGTTTCTTATTTACTTATAGAATTAAAAAAATATAATATTGAATAGCATTCAGAATAATTAGATAACCATGGCTGATTGATGCTGAAGGTATTTCATTAAAGTCGGTGATGCAGTTGAATATCATTAGAAAAAAACCATACGTTTATGCTGGTGTCGTTTAAAGACAATGGGAATTGTATTAAATAGATTGTAAGTTAGCTATGTTTTTCCCTGGGGTCTCAAGTTTATGGTCAGGCAGAAAAAGTTTCCTTTCCAATGCATGCATTTTGTAGTGTTTAACCTGTTTCTAGTAAACAACTCAATAGGAAACAGAGTAAAGAAGTGCACTGGTGGGAGAAATGGAAATCTTTCTGTCGCTGATCAGTAGTAGCACTAAGATGAAAGCTGTTAACAATCTCCTCCATGCTTTTGGACATTTCAACAATCTGTGATAAATTATGATGAGCCAACCTGTTGGTAGCCAATGTTATTATTTCTTTCCTGGACTTCATAATACAGTTGCTCAAATCAACCATAGATTAACTAGCACAATTATCTATGGACCATTGTCAGGAAATTTGAGAACTTTTTCATTCTTTTCAATGAATTTTTAAAATTCTTTATTGTTTAACTCCCGAGTGTCAAAAAAATTTTTTTTGAATAATTTTAACAACTTTAAACTCAAAGGCTACCATGCACAGCATACATTTTCACAAGTTAATTAAAACAAAAGTTCACTCAGGAAATAAAATTAAATTCCTGTATTTTCCCATTGATGACACATAACCAGAACTTTGTAGTTGTCATGAATTTTTATAGATGCCGCGTGCCCAGGGCTTCATAGTTATCTTGAACATGTATATATATGCGCATCTGTATATATATATATATATATATATATATATATATACATTGTGTAAAAATATGTCTGTATCCATGTACTAATAGATGGTAACAACCAATGAATGCATGGAATCAAAATTGCCTGTGGCTTTACCTACCATAAGTATACTGAAGATTTGAGCCAGGTGATTGAAGTTAATTTCAAACAACAGGAGGATCAAAAAAAAATATATTCACAAGCCAACACCATTAGCCGCCTTATTGCTTTTTTGCTATGATTCGTAAGTTGGTATGAGATATAGGCTTGTGTGCCCTTTTATATGCCATATAAAGTAACTTTCAGCCAATCAAATATTAAAAAAATAAGAGAATGAATGAAATAGAATTTTCTTTGTTTTGTTTGCTTTACTTGGCTTTGTTTGGTGTTCAGCTGTTCTATGCCGCCTACATGGAATGATTGTTTCAAACCTGAATTAAGCTTTTGTAATGTAGAATTTTCTCAAGAAAATTACCCATGAAGAAGTAAATTGTACACAGCGATGTTATAGCTAAAATCAAAGTTACGTTCTAGTTGGGAAAAGTGGATGACGTCTGGTATGAACGACTACACAGAATGGGGAAGGATTAAAAGAGTGTCATATGGAGAAATAAGCCGGTGGATGCTGGAAAAGTGGCAGGGTGTCAGAAGGACCTGTGTAAAAAAATGGATTTGAAAAAGCTTAAGGTAATATTTCAACGCCAGTGCTAGAAGACGAGGAAGAGTTAGATTTGGAGAGGGAACTCGGTGATGTGCCTGAAGATATAATAAATGCACTTAATACATTTAATTATGATTCATGTTATGAATTTCTTGGATTCTAGTGATCTACCTATCCTATCATATATGACGACGTACAACACGTACACGTATTGTAGAGTACGTCGCATTTTGAGCACCAAAAAATTGTTGATTGCCACAATGGATCATAAAACCTATCTTCATTATTTACCTAGATCTACTACAACATATTCAATGAATACAGAATATCAAAAGACAAGGAATGTTTTTTTATAAGTAGAAGACAGTTTCATGATTGCTACAAGTGAGTTTAACAGTAATTAACTCTCTATTTATGTGACTGGGTACACAGTATGACTTTATTTTAACATTTTTTCATTGCATCTATAACAAACTGGTGAAACAAAGTTAGCTGCAATTAAATAGTTCATGATTCTAACACTGCACTCCACGATCTTCATTTTGTTAGAATAATATTATTGCAAGATCCCCTACATTACTAATGACTAACACTGTCATGTTAGAGCAAATCATGATGGCATTTTACATGGGCCTTTTAGTACTTTGGTCTTCACATGCAGTAGCATGGATAATGTCTAACAGAATTCCATCAATGGAAGGATAATGAAACAAAGGAGCACAAGGCAACCACCCCTAAATCTGCAAGCAGTGTGGCAACCTCAGCAACTCTTCCAATGTTTTCTCCTTGATCCTCAGGAGGGAAGCTATGATTTTATTACAAGCCCTTGTACACACTGTGTACAAGGGCTTGAAATAAAATACATTACATCCAATCCTTAGGCTGGAATCCTTCTGGTAACCCAAGTATGCCTCTGGACCAAATAAAACAGATACCAGCTCCAGAAAAAATAGTCCAATTACAATTTAACATCATTTTCCCAATAATGCTACAAGTATCAGTCACATACCTCCTAGAATATTACAGGTCAAAATGACCGTTTGTACCCTTAGGAATTGGTGGCTGATTTGGTAGGGGTAGGACACTCTGGGAATAAACACATTGTGGACAGAGACCTGGTATTGACATTAGCCTACTCATAACAGCCGATGGCTTGCAGGGTAGTTATGGATAGATAGTTTGGAGATAAATTATGATCAAAATCCTTTTCCAGGAAACTTCCTATTGTTTGTTTGGATCTAGAGTTTGGTACAGCTAAACAAACTGGATAATCTGAAAATGAAAAAAAATCATTATTTGGTCTCGAGTTTGATGTTAACTCATAGCTAATCACAAGGTAGCCGCAAAAAATACTAAGATTACCAGGAAGACGAAAAGGTGGAAGAAGCCATTCTGTGGTGGTAGGCGGAGCAATGATTAAGTAATGTAGGAATTCATGACACTAAAATTCAAGATACAGCAACATGCACAGATCTCTACTGAATATAAAGATTGGTAACGACAGTTTAGGACACTAAAGATTTAAAAAATAGGATGCCGCAAAACGGATATATTTATACCTTTGAAGAGGAATTCCTAAGATCAGAGGATGACCCAGAGATGTTGGTCTGGAACTGAAAGAGAATGAAAAGAAAGGACTTAATTGAAACTTAGTAAAAGTTTCACTGCAAACAACTAGTACACATCAGGTCTGATACGAGGGTGATCATGGGTTGGCAAAAAATTAAACTAAAAATTTACACCAAAAGTAATATTATAATAATAAATACATTACGAATTTTAAATTATTAGGATTTCTCTCACTGAAATATTCTGATACATATAATGACACCAACTGTATTAAGCTAACATTGAGAAAGCAATTAACATAAAAAACACTCAAATCAGTTGGCGAAATGATACTATTGATAAGGCTTTGACAGGACAGCAAGTTCTTCTTGTGGACAGAAGGTTTACACTACAAATTGATGTAACCAAAGTACAATTCAAAGTGGAAGGCTATTGCACAAAAACAGTGAACTTACAATAATATATCTTCCGTAATTATGTTGTATCCATGATCAGATTCATCAGTGCCCTTTACAAAATTATCCATAAGTTAAGATGTTCTTTCTCCCGGTATAACCCTGGAGATTCAGGATGTTGTTCAGTACTGGAATATGAGAATTAATTAAAATTGAGGTGTAGGAAATCAAATGTTTATGGGAAGCATTCAGAGATATTTTCTAAGGATACCAACTGAGGGGGGTAATATTTCAAAAGATTGTGAAGGATCAAAATCTTACCTGGTATGTTTATGTAAATTTCAAGAGCCTCAGTAAATTAATCACAACCATTTCTTTAAATGAATGAATTCTACTCACTTCAGGGAAAATGACTACTCAAATTGGCAAATTAATGTTTGTCAACTTACACCTAAGATTAAATGAATGCCAATGCCATGAGAGATGGATAAAGGAAAAATAGCTGTTCAGCTTGTCCTCGGCTTATTAAGGCTTGGAAAATATTTTTTTTTAATTAGAAAAGTGTTGATTTAAGTTCTAGATATAAAGAAGGACATTATAGTATAAGAAAACATAAGCTCAAATTGGTTGCTACTATTACCTCAAGGCATTAATGGAGCAACTAGATCTTGCCTCAACCCTTGGAATAAAATAAAAATTTGTAACTTTTCTGGGTAATATCTTCTTTTTCTTTTAGCATTCTGCATGAGAGTATACTTTCCCTAAGCTAATCCTGATCATGACTATTAGGTGACAACCACTATTTAACCCTCCCATCTTCCCCATCTTGATCCTCTCACACAGCCCGTGCAGCTATCACATGCACTCAACATCTAATCCTGATGACTTCCTTTGCACATACGTCTGATGTACCCCAATTTCATCTTAGCTAAAATTTGAGTGCATCGTCTGACCTGTGTTGGGGATGTGTTGAAGTCCCTCTAACTAGGAGTAGACGCTATCCTCCTCCGTAGCATCATGGGGATGGAATGTCCTGTGATCTCAAGTCAATAAAAACCTGGCCAAAATTCAAATATATGTTTACACTTTTTATTCAGTGGCCTAGAGTATTGTACTAATTTTCTTTCCTACATGAAGCATAAGATAGGGTGATATACAGGTCTACAAATTTAAACTTAGCTGAATGAGAAATCAAACTTATTGTTCTATAGTCCTCACATATGGCTGCTTTCCTTTTGTTGTGATGGTAACTAACTCTGATCTGCTGAAATCTTCTGAAAAAATGCATGCCTCAATGCTACACTTCAACCCATAAAAACCCTTTCCATGGTTTCCTGACCCTTGAGTAGTTCTGCAGGGATATTATTTATCCTCATGGCCATATTTGATATAAATTTCCTTAATGCTCTTTCCATTATGCAGTTGAGTAAGCCTGGTTCTAGGCGACACTCATATAAGTAAGTCATAAGTTTCTAAGTCAAGCTTTCTGGCCTAATATCCTTATCATATAGAGCCACTTAGTATTCCTTACCACTCTTGAATCTTTCCCAGATCAATTAATGATTGCCATATCTCTGACAGTTTGCATTATTTCCCCTGCTTACTTTCTGATAGTGTTCTAGCCTTCCTATACAGCACTCTCATTTAACCCATCCTTTGTAGACATCCATTCTTTGTACTTCTGTCTCATCTATTCTGTGTTTACATTCATCAATTTCCTTCCCTCATCTACCTTCTTAACCATCTTATCTATTATTCATGGTTTCCTTTTAATTTTCTTATTAACTAATGCTTTTACGGTCTTCAATGTCAACTTTTTGAGATGTTTGCACTGCCTCCTGGAACTCCTTCCTTTTCTTTCTGGTTTCAACAATGATGATACATTAAACAGCATTTCTTTTCAAATCACTTTATTGCTGGAAAGATTTTGTTAAGGCAACCTTGTGCAGAGCTAGTCTTCCTGCTCCTCACTCTGATGATACGGACAATCAAGGCCTTTATTACAGAGTTTTATGAAAATGATAATTTTCTTACCTATCCCAAGCATGACTGCATGAAAGCTGTGGGAAATTCATCAAGTATACAGGAAAAAATCAATAGTAATATAAAGTAAATAATAATTAGAAATAATATGGAACAAAAAATATTATTGCTATGGATAACAGACAACTGCCCACACCATTATCATAAAATTTGCCATGATATTCTCTCATATGGCTGGACTTCTATGCATGTGCACGGTTAATATTTAAGTGAATAGTGCTAGAGGAGGAACCAACAGGGAAAATGAGTCACGTGCTCCATCTAAGATGTTTTCAATTACTTGGTTTTTTAATTCTTTTCTATAATTTTACCCTCAATTATTATTTGCCTTTGTTTGTTGAAAAATATTGGGAAATAACATTATAGTGAATAACTGTTTCCTTCAACTAGAGTCTGTAAATTTTTAGAGAAGCTAATCTGGCTCCTTCACTCCATTCAATCAACAATACCTCTCATGTTGCATTACCTTCACCTGACTTACCGGAAGCTGCAGGCCTTGTATTATTTCCTTGACTTCCTAACTAGACAAGTAAAATCATAATTGATACCTTTGTTATAAGGTTAATCAGGCATTAATTCTTTGTCTCCAACCCATCTCTTTGGGAAATGAAACATGCTCATTATAAAGCTGCTTCTCTATGTAGTTTTCATATCATGAGAATCAATTTACATTACAGTGGAACCTCATAATACCAGCTACTATTACGAGGGGGGACCCAAAAATAACAGGAATGTTGTTATTGATTCTTTAGCTCTCAATAAATTTACATTAAATTTTGTTCACCTTCAAAGTATTCCCCATTGACCACAATGCACTTCTCCAAACGATGCTTTCATTGTTCGAACATTTCTGAAATTTATTTATCGGGATGTCCTTAAGGCCTTCTAGTAATTTCTGTTTTACCTCCTCCACAGTGTCAAAACGCTTTCCTTTCATGTCCCTTTTGAGTCTGGGGAACAAAAAGAAGTCACAGGGAGCTAAATCTGGAGAGTATGGGTGGTGGACAATCGATGTCATGCTGTTTTTGTCAAAAACTGCATCACGGAGAAGGCAGTATGAGCCAGCGAATTGTCATTATGAAAGAACCAGTCGCCTGTGTGCCAAAGATCTGCTCTTTTCTTCTGGATACTCTCCCTCAATCTCTTCAAAACCTCTGGTTGACAGCTTGACCCAGGGGAACAAACGTTGAGTGCACAATACCTCTGCAATCGAATAAACAAATGAGCATTGCCTTGATTTTTGATTTCACTTGGTGAGCTTTTTGTGGATGAGGAAAGCCAGCTGCTTTCCTTTGGCTTGATTACTGCTTAGTTTCAGGATTGTATCCATAGCACCACGATTCATCCCCATTATTTGCCTTGGAAAAAAAATCAGGCTCCTCTTTGAGCTGATTTTGAAGCTCAAAACATGCCTGAACTCGACGCTTCCTTTGCTCGTTAGTGAGATGGCGAGGGACAAACTTGGCTGCAACCCTTTTCATATGCAAATCTTCAGATAGAATCCTCTGAATTGAACTCCATGACACTCCAAACGTCTCACAGAGTTGATCAATGGTTCTGCGATGGTCTTCACGAATGAGGGCATTGATTTTGTTGACGTTTTTGTCAGTTCTTGATGTTGAAGGGCAGCCTGAATGTGGATCGAATTCAATTGACATTTCATCATTTTTAAAACATGCAAACCACTCACAGACTCTGGTTTTCCTCAGGGCAGCTTCCCCATAAGCAGTCTTGAGCATTACAATAGTTTGCGCGGCCAATTTCCCCAACAGGAAACAAAATTTCACTGCACCACATTGCTCTTGATAATCCGCCATCACGTTTTTTGCCAAAATGAAAAAAGTTGTTTCACTGAAACAGCTCTCACGGACAGATCGATCCAGTCACAGCGACAGCGCTGCGCATACTGATGCAGGTGGTGTGAGCCTGACGTACGACTGGCCAAGCAAAGGCTTTCCCCACTCTCGCTCCCCACCACAACCCAATTTCCATTACTTTTGAGTCCCCTCTCGTAATCCATTTTGCAATCTTTCTGGTAAAGGGAAACACTCATTTAGTGAAACAAGTGATTGCGTATAAATTAAGGTAAAATGCAATAATGCAGTCCATGCCGATAAAAATAAATCATACCTGTACATACATTGTTTAGGATCATGGATCACGTTCACATTTTCTTCCATTACGGAATGAAGCAACTGGGATGCAAACTTGATTTGCAAAAGCAAAAAAGAATTGAAAGAAATTGTTAATTATATATGATACCTACCTAATTCCTGTTACTGTTTTACCTAACACAGGCTATCCATGATGAAAAAATGCTAATTGATGTAGAGTGGTTTTACAAGTCACAGAATAAGCCCCGGAACCACTAAGTCCTTTGTTTTTGCTAGCAACTTTTCAGTTGACAATACCAGTTTAGCACTTACCTATGTACGACCCTAAATACTTCTCAGCCATGCTAAGTCTCTCTTTTATATTAAGTAGAAGAGACATATTTTGAAGTATTCGGCACAATCTTTCAAGAAATTTCAGTAATTCCCTTAGGATCGAACACACATTTCCACCATTACTGACAGAGATTTATGTAAAATGGACTACGCTTGTAGAGCGCAAACGAAATGACCTTCAGAAGTAAACCACTTGGCACATGGAAGTAACATTCCCTCTCAATACTCATGCACAGGTTTGAGGTCGTTGCGCTCATCCAGTGAATTTTGAGAAGCCTAAGTATAGAGCTATGCTCCAGTGCTATGCCAACGCCAGTCAAATAATATGATGCTATCAAATTTTTAACTGCTAAAAAATTAACTCCTACTGAGATTCATCATTGTTTAAAGGCTGTTTATGGTGACAATGCTGTTGATATGTCTACTGTAAATCAATGGGTAGTAAAATTTCGTGGTTACGAGCCTGGAAGAGCCATAATTATTGATGCAACTTCTTTCGACTGTGTTTTAGGATGCTCACCGAGTTTATGTGACCAATTTTCTGGAACAAGCAGAAATGACAAATTCTTTGCAGTATATACAGACTTTAAAACACCTCTGATGTAGAGTTTGCCATGTTAAAGGCAGCCTGGCGTCAATAATCTTGCAACATGAAAATGCTGGTCTACACACCTCGGGCGCCACTGGAGACGCTTGGCGAAACCTGAAATTTGAACCAATTCCACACCCTCCTTATTCCCCCAATCATGTGCCAGGCGATTTTTATTTTTTTTCCGTAAGTCAAGAGACACCTCGAGGTTAAATCATTACACCTCAGATGATGAGGCTAAGGCAGCTGTTAAGTCCTGGATTTGAGAAAAGTTGGAAGAGTTTTTCAGTGACGGAATGAAAACACTTGTTACACTTTGTATTAGCCTTAACAGTGACTACGTTGAAAAATAAATATGTGATTTTGAAACTTAAGAATAGTACTTTAATGCACTTTTTACCCGATCTTGCTATTTGTTTTCGTTCACGCTCCTCAAGCATGTGTGCATTACTTTTCAGCCTACTCTCATACAAATGCTAATTACTGGATAGTAACCAAAGGCAGCAAAACACAAAATTAAATACTCCACAAAGCAATATGCTCACTTATTTTCCAAAAGATTGACTAAATAAATATTGAGATTATTAAAATACAATGCAAAATATCTTCAATGCACAGCACTTCAGGATGTCTAAAATATCTGTGGTGCTGACTGGGTAAATTAGTGAAGTATATAGTTTGATTACAGATAACAAATTAGGAATTGAGCTAATTCAATTCCATACAAACACATCCAGGAAAATATTATATCCAGTAGACTCCAAGAATTTTATTCTAAAACAACAGATATTGTCAAAAAAAGGTGGTAGATTATTCTCTTGTTAGAGGAAAGTCATCTTAAAATTTTGCATATTTCAGAATTTCAAGGAGCATGTAAGAGACAATTTTTCTATGCATAATTTATTGCCCCATTTATATACAGTGAAAGCTTTCTTAACACACATGTTCATTGACAATACACCAAATTAACAGGATGATTCAATATCAGCTAACTTTATACAGAAGATGAAGTTTGAACTCCCAATCCATATGATGTTTACAAATGCATAATTACAATGAAAAATAATGAATCAGGTTACTCCAGTGATTCTACTCTGATATTTCTGATTAAAACGAAAATTGAATTGCTTGACCATTATGATAGCTATACATTCTGTGGTACCCAAAATAAGTTCTAGAAGCTGTAACCAATATTGCATTTATTAGTATGAAAAAATATTCTTGAGGCAACAGAAAATAAATTCTATCATATATAACCTTTAATGTGGTGAAAAGTTCCAAATAAATCCCTTTTCCTTCATTTAATGTTGTATAATATTTATAACCACCCTTTATAAAATGAATTATAATGATAAATGCTATGAATTGAAGGTTCTAGAAGTCTAGTCAAATACCCTGAAAACCAGTTTTGCTTTCATTTGTTAAGACCTCCCCAAAAGGAATACTTCTTACTATTGTGAATCCTTTTCCAAATGGTCAATTACAGAGAAGGAAATTACAGCAATCCAATATAATTCTTACATCAAATGTTTCTCAGGCAAAGAGTATTCCTTTTTAGTACAGACTATTTACTTCCAATTAAAATTACAAATTATGGGTGAAGGCAATGTAATTAATCACATTGATTATAAAATATTAGTTAATATCCATAAACCTGAATTAAATAAAAATGCTAGAAACTGACTAAATGATATCAAAATATACTGATCAGTTGTACATTGCAATTCCTAAATTTTCGATGGAATTTACAATAGTTCAGGAATATTTGAACTACACACTACTGATACTGAATTCAGAAGTCACCAACCTAAAAACCTTGAGACAAAATTTTTTATGAAACCAAATGCTTTAGATATGTATAATTAACCTTTAACTAGAGAAGAGTAGCATAAAAATGTAAATCAATGGTATTTCAAAAGCCAAAGGTTGGATTTTACACAGATAAAATTACACCATTCCAACATAAGGAATACTATTGATAACACTAAGTCCAATCAAATAAAAACTTCAATAATGAATGTCACAATAATGTATGTTAAATTTCCACATTAATACTGACAATTATGCTCCAGAAGATATGAAGTCTCAAGAAAGGAAAATGAATGCATGTGCCGCTAATTTGCAGTAAGTGCATATGAACATTTATAAGCGCAGGAAGAACTGTCAAAACAATTGCAAACTGAAGAATGAGTCTTTAAAAATAAAAATATTAGTTACACATTGATTTGAATCTGACTCAATAAAACACCATTGTATCACATCAGAAGAAATACAGTAAAAAGAGGAAGACCAGGTTAATAATTTCATCCAAAGTCGAGAACACAAATAAAGGAACGATACCATAAACTGCATTATACTTCTTTGAACAGCAGAATTGATATGACCAAAACATAAAAACAATGGCCACCTCTATCCATGAAGTCAATTATACAGTCAATGACAACATTATCTACCTAGATATATTAATAATTAATGGATCTTGTATCAATGGATAATCTTGTGAAATAAAATTAGCCTACACTTAAAAAACAAATTTTGTCAAGAGACTCATGACCCAATTTAAGTTGAATACTACATTGACACAACATTTCAAATTCCAAATGTCTTCGGGAGGAGATATGTTACACACATTCAGTTACTTCCTTTTCTTATAAGACTGACTCCCACTGGTCTAAAATCACTAGTTTTGATTTTAACGTTGGAATGACAATATTTGCTGGCAAAATCAAATTCACTCTCACTATTAACATAAAATCTCAAGCATAACATATTTGCGACAGAAATAAATAATTTTAACAATTTACAACATTCTTTTTGCAATCAAAACGACATCAGTACATTCATAAAATAAATTGTTTAAAGGTTATCCATGGATTATCAAGTCCTAATAAAAAGCTTGTTTCATATGTTTTAAAGACCTGATACGTTATTGGAAATAGTTTTAATAGTAAACACAAGTCCTGATATTTTCTTAAATGAGATATAGACACATTTCTGCTCAAAGAGATTTCCTGCTATCTCATCTGCAAATTGTATTTCAGTAAATTTTTCATCCTACGTTTACCAATTATAACATGTCAGTTGAGGTACTTTAGCCCCTAGCCATTCAGGGACCATTTTTCAGAAGTATATAAAGCTGTCTAAAGATAAATCATCTAGCTGGACATAAATTGATGACCTGTTGGTTAAGGACCACACCTCCTACTGCCAACTTGTTATAATTGATGCAAGAAAGGTTTAAAAAAATACCCAATATACATCTTTCATCTATGCTACAATAAAAAATATAAAATATCACATTTTGCTGATTTTTCAGACAAACGTTACCCTCATCAAATTCATTACACATTAATTAAATCTGCATTGACAAGCAATGCCCGGGATAATTTAGCTCAGATTTTTACAAAATGCTTAGGACTTGCATTTGGCTTTACTCTTTTTTTTCACTAGTTAAATTTCATTAAAAATGATTTCACAATTGAGCAACCAATTTCTGCTGACCCTTTCCATTATTAAGCAAGCATTTCGGTCCTTCAGAAGAACTGTAACACCTCATTTACATTCACGAGATAATAGCTCGAACGGTGTGTGTGGGTTTCTGTCTGCAGACTGGGCAAACGGGAAGAGATGGTGCACACTTAACGCAAGCAACCATGTGACCGCATGGAAGAAACACAACGCCTAACTCCGATACAAAACATATCTTGCATAGTCGGACTTCATCTTTGACTTCTGGGAAAGGAAAAGGAATTCGTTAGAGCATTAAGCATGCAAAATAGAATCATGTCAACCCACTATTACAATAAATAGAAATCTAGCTATTATAATTCAATTGCTCTCATGTTCATCATGAGGAAATACACCTAAACAATTGTTTCCAGAAAAAATGTCACTGTAGATAAAGGCATATCACTAAACAGGAATATTACATCAAAAAAAGAGGAATATACCAGATAATATCAACAACTGAAAACAGAAAATCTTTAACAATTCTGACTGAGAAATATCTTTCACAAACAGTCGGGAAATGCATTACGACACCTGTCCAAGTGCCTTTAAAAGTATATACCAATAGCACTGGCCAGTATTCAAATGATTTCCAACATTCACGTATGCCATCCACAAGCCAGTCTAAGTCAAACAAATGAGTTCAAGCCCAAAATTTTATCCAAGAATGGAAATCAAATGAGCATTTACCATTTGGATGTTTTTCCAACAAAGAAAGCTAGAAGTCAACTTTTTCATTCAAGCCTTAATCTGGTCTAGTTCTTTTATAGGAAAATTTAAGTTATTTCTGTTTGATATAGTTTAGTGATTCCAACAAAGCAGATGAAGATTTATTAGAATTTTAGATAGTTGTTTGCTCCAGAAAAATAATTTTTTAATTCCACATAGGAAGTTTCATTGTAAGACGTGAAGATAATTCAATGACAAAACCAGGATTGTGCACTAAAACTGCTCACAAAAAATCATGAAGAGATGCTCTGGGACTATTAAAACTCCTAAGTAAAGTTCATAGCTTTTTTACGTTTTAATTTCATATAATAGGACAATATTTTGAGGGAGAAATCAAAGGTATAAATAAAATAAGTGGCAATCTGCCTGAGACAAAAAGATAATTTTCAAATGACACTTGCTATCTGAGCATGTTTAATTGAATGATTTATATGGAATCTCTTATTTACAATAACTATGTTACTTATGACTATTTATCACATTGACATTTATTACAAAGAGTTTCCAAAATCACCTAAACATCAGACTAATATGCTCCCTTTGCATAATAACTTCATGATTATGGTTCATTCAAATTATAAGGTTAACAGAGATGAGTTAACACTACCTTTCTTTTTACTGAAAACAACTGGGATTCAACACCTTAAATGAATTTTCACCTAACTGGTCATTTTAATAATAGTATAATGCAAGGTTAGTGAGGGTACTCATGGAGAAAACAATTGTACAGACTTAAGAAAATAAACCAATAATAAGGAACATTTTTCAACAAGTTTAAGGTTTATGTGCGACAGAAATAAAAAATAGAACAAAACACCACCTTACCTCTTAACATTATGCTTTCTTGCATGATAATAATTCAAACTGTGCAATAGTGATAGATTGATAAATCAACATTCCCAAAAGAGAGGTCCCATACCTGGTAAGTAGAGGAATGAGATTGCTAACAGTGAAGCTTTAATGACGAGAAAAGACAAGAGCGAAGATTTTCCTATTTTTCAACTTCAATAAATAAATCATACATCATAGTAGTCAGCAAATAAATATCAGACTAAAGGGTAAAACATAATATGCAATTCACATATGCAGTTACTCAGTCTATTGGCAGAATACATTGTTCTCACGTAAGACACTAAAGTAAAGATGAATTATAGTAAACAGCTGTCAGAACCTTCCTAAAAATGGAAGGAAACCCTAATGGCTGAACTACAGCAGGGGATCAGCCCCTAAGATCCAAAATTGAAAATGAGAAAAATAAACACCAAGGTTGGCTTGAGAGGTGATGATAGAGCTCACCTAATACAAAGTCTAATATGGCATGCAAAATTCACTCATCAGGATGGGTGGGCATGCACCATTCCCTGCCCCAACTATGATTTTCCATGATGATTTGGTACCTAAAAACCCCTGTGATTGGTTGAAGCTGAGGGTACTCATAGATGTTGTCCAAAATTGAACACAGGACCTCTAAGTCAGTAACTCGGTGCTCTACCCACCAAATAACAGCAGGCTTTTATATTTGTAATCATTTGTCAGCATTGAATGTAATGCTATAACCGGATAAAAATGCATATGAATGCCCACACTCCTCCCATAAAATACACACTATATGCTTATATTAATTATTATTTGCCCTGCAACAAATTCGAAAAAAATTACTTTAAAGACTACACAAGAAAAATTATGGTATTAACAAACAGTGATCAACCAGAAAGTTTGTTTTGATACGTGAAGGTAGAGCTGATCTCCGGCTTAGCCCTAAACAACACACATTAGAAATAAATGAAAGGACTAACTTTGTAGTTCCACACGAAAACGATTTATTCACACGACCCAGGTTTCGAAGTAAAACTTCATCATCAGGTGATGATGAAGTTTTACTTCGAAACCTGGGTCGTGTGAATAAATCGTTTTCGTGTGGAACTACAAAGTTAGTCCTTTCATTTATTTATAATGAATCGGTTCCATAAAGTTACGCCAGAAACCATTAATTAACACACATTAGGGCAAGGGATGCATTTCTTTCTTCTGTACCACCTGTGGTTTCTCAGAAAGATCCGGTACTAAAAATGATGGCACTTAAGCAAAGCAGAGTACAAACAAGAGACCACTCATTTTCAAACCCAGTCCCTCTGGTCATTAGCCCTCTTGATCTCTACCCACTTGAGTACCTCCCATTCCCAAAAAAAAAATCTTATTAACAGCACACTAAATCATGGCCAGCACTGAGGAATCTGAGAGGTAAAGGAGCAGCAAATTTTAAATTATGGTAGGTGACCACATGAGATACTGTCTTTGCACTCACAAAATTTCTCATTATTTTAGGGCTTTTTTAAAGTAGCAAAATTTAAGAGACATTTTAACACAAAAAGTGTAAGCCTGTGAGTGGTGACCAATCCTAATTTGGGGAGGTTAAAGGAAACATTGCCACCAAAATGTTTGGTCCAAACTCCACCATATGGCCTTTAACACAATTGAAATTCATTCATGAGACATACCAGAATGAATTGCTAGAGCGGTAAATGTACAAAAAAATTGCAACAATTATTTTTACCTTTTTCGCCGTTGGCTATGATCGGCTCTGCAATAGCAGCTGTGCATTGTGAGGTTGAGGGGGATCTGCAGGCATTATTTACACTTTTCTCAGGGGTAGGACTTGAAGTTAAGACACTGTAAAACCATTAAAATGAGAATTAATTTAAACAATTAAAAGAAATCATATTAAGCACCTGTAAAGTAAATATAAAAAGTAGGATAGATATATAAAGTAGGTATAAAAATATTTTTTGTGAAATACAATTGAGTCAATTTCATAAAATTATAAACACACCGTGCTTTTTACATCATCATTATGCAACAATATCCAGTAAATCCTAAATAATCCACACTGAGTTCAAGCATGTAGTGCAGGTGGCTCCTTATGAGGTCAAAAGAGGACTGTGCCATAGTACTTTGCCAAAAGAATGTTTAGCAAATTTCTGATTTCTCTGAACATGATTGTTAACCATTTCAAATAATTTTTCATTCTTTCAGCAGCATTTTCAGTTATTGATTAGCACCACAAGAAGCAAATAATTCATTGGTTCAT